>NC_134406.1:31043241-31353241 GCF_038048845.1 Mixophyes fleayi
CTCTTTCTGTCCATATGTTATGGACACCCATGATGACCAGAAGTGCTGGAGCTTGGGACGGACTCTGGTAATGGCAGGTGTAAAAGGCTCACCTGTCATAGGATTAATGGGGTGTTGGGGGTCCACTGTTGAATAAAAAGGGGACAATACATTGAATCTGGATAAGATTTCTAATGTGAATAAACAAGATTAGTAGAAATATACATTTTAAACTGTTTTACTACAATAAGTCACCCCCACCCCCCAGGGACAGGTTGGGCTGGGGGGCAGGGGGCCCCAGGCTGGTCACATAGTAGGCTACCTTGGACAGGGTCACTGGGATACCTTCTCTTTAAAAGAGGCTACTCAGTCGAGTCTTGCCCCCCAGGCTAAAATTTGCCAGCCCTCTCCCCCAACACTAAAAAAAATTGTTTTTATTGATTGATTCTTGTAACTTTGGTGGTCTTTTAGTTAAAATAAAATTGGTGCCCTAAATATGGGGAATAGACAAGTTTTAAATGATAAAGAATAAGATCCAGAAAGGAAAATATAAGGCTATGTTTCTATTTTATTTCTAAAGTATTATTTCAATCTATTTCTTTGCTGAGGAATGACTTCTATTGACTAAAGTTTTAGAAATATATGAAACACATTCATAATTCATAGCAGTCCTCTGAAGCTCATTAGGCATTCATAAATGAATAATATATTATCAGATATTACTTATAGCTGAATCATAGCACTTGTTCTTCGTTGACTGGAATTAAATATGTTCGAGAGCCACTGTTTACTAATCTCAAGGATAGGCGTTCAATCAAATCAACACTGTGTCTCATCAAACTCATCCAAAGTTAGAACACAAACAATGTTAATTTATTGAGTTCAACCACGGTAAAAGGTCTTTATTTCTGCTCTATTTTGTATAATTTATTACTACAATTTTGCATATAAAGCCACATTCATAGACCAATGTGGCATCTGAGCCAGTATATCCCCAAGTAGGACACAAAGAGTAACATTTACTTTATGGGGCCCTGTGTCCGCAGGGCGCATACATTAAAGAATGCCCCAATTCTTATATCTGATGTTCATCTTTGGGGGCTTGTGGTCTGTAACTAAAAATGTGCTTGTCTGCAAAATTAAAAATGTCAGCCGATTGCTATACCGCCTAACACATCTGTATTACCCCCTTAATTATGTTTCCTTTTATCAGCTAAAATACTGCTTGTTACAACCTCTTTTATGTCATAAATAACTCATGACAGTAAGAGAGCATCTGAACTACCTTTGTTTCAAGTCAGTAATTAACATCCTCATCTTTCATTTACTTTTTATTTAACGGCGCATATTAAAGCACAGATTCCTTGAAATTATGTTAGAGAACTCAAAAATCCTTGGGCTAAAAAGCGGGATCATTTCCACAGGCGCTCACTCTCCACCCCCTGACGTTTATTAGAACATCTCGTACCGCACAGCAAAACCTTTTTGTACTAGTAGGCGGAATCAGGTCACAACTAACCAACTTTTTCTGCAGAATGCCCTGATATACCCACGTCCGAACAATATTCCCACCTCTTGTTAGCTAGCAAAAATGGCCAGTCTATGCCATCATCTGCGCTAATCTGTGCACTTGCCCATACGAAAAAGGCCACTTAATTACTAAACATTAATATACAGAATATTAACCATTAAAGATTGTCTCCACACAAAATCTATACTTTCCTATATAGTAGGGAGCAGCGATGTAAAACAAAACATGTGTACCGCCCACGCTCTTGTCTCCCGCAGCATCCTGTGTCCTCTTACCGCGGTCAGCCTGTCATGGCGGACAGTAGGCGCACCTGCAAAGTAACCCAACAATAATCATGCTCACCTGTGGCATGTCCCAACATTCTATTCACGGTGCCTGTAGCAGACTGAATACCCCGCAAATAGAATGCACATTCCACAGGTGTGATTTTGTATATGTTATTTTCTGTATGTTGTCTGTTTTTTGTTTTGTTCTTTTATTTCTGCCACAAAACAGTTACCATATAAGCTTTTCGCACTATTATGTACTGTTTGAATTTGCCATGAGGTAGAGTGATATTTATAACGATACTATGGGGTATATTTACTAAACCGCGGGTTTGAAAAGTGGAGATGTTGCCTAAAGCAACCAATCAGATTTTCAAACCCGCCGTTTAGTAAATAAACCCACAAATCTTTTAATGGCAGCCAGTTTGACAGTCCTGTATGACCACATCTGGTTGCACCTTGTTCCCCTGCCATGTTCTCTTATATAGTTAGTAGGATGTACTCTACAAAGAGACTTAGATATTAGCAGTTCATAGTCAGCAATCTGCTCTAATTATCAAATTGCCTCTATGGGGTTTACTTCAAAGGGCAAACATGTAGTACCCCACAGAGCTCTAGTTTCCGTGAAACCTCTATTGAAGGGCTGGTGCTGGAAGCAATGTTTAGTCCATCTTCTCCTGGGTCCTGGTGCACTCCAGCTCCTCTTTACAACAGTCCTCATGTCACTTCCGTTTCATCCCGGAGCACCAGGCATGGGTTTCTCATAGCATTTAAATCTGTCTGACATTCTATATGATAACTCATTGTTCTCATTTCTTTATCTGCAAATGGTAATTTAATGAACAAAATGCTTTTCTGATACTCTACTGCTGTGCCATGATTTCCAGACTCAATTGGGGATTGGCACAGTGTTTGTGGACCTTCTTATCTTGGCATCACTTTTCAGGTACATTTATACAGCCAGTATAAATAGTGATGAGCTCACACAGGAAATATGTCATATTAAAGTAATGCTTTCCTCACAAACCTGAATAAATGAGAAGTTTGTAGGGGGAGACAGGGCAAGAGAAGACCACCCCTGAAGAGGTCTCCTTAGCAATAGGGATTATTTTACTATAACTTGGTGAACTAAGGGCTAAATGTATCAAGCTACGGGTTTGAAAAAGGGGAGCTGTTGCCTATATCAACCAATCAGATTCTAGCTATCATTTATTTAGTACATTCTACAAAATGACAGCTAGAATCTGATTGGTAACATCTTGACTTTTTCAAACCCGCAGCTTGATAAATGTACCCATTTTATAGCCACAGTGTAAACCTCTTTGCGGAAAACAGTAGTAATAGTGAAATCACCCTAATAATATGAATTGCAGTTTCATTATATTCAGCTGTGTGCAATACAATTAGTAATTGCACCAGTGAATTAATTTTCCATTATTGCTCTTACTGATTATTTTGTATACTTTAGACTACTGCTTTGTGCATATTGTTGCATTACTATTTTTTTTATACTTTTTATTTTCACCAGAAAATTGTGGTACCACAAGTACAAAACACTAAATTGAACATAGGAAAACCATGGATATAATGTTTCTTTTATTAAGAAAAGTAAATCATAAACGTCATAAGAATTATCTCTAATGAATTGGTAAATAGGGAGGGGACCTACACGAAGAGGAACAAAAGAAATTTGTGGTTGATACGTTTTAAACAGTGCATTGATGTGAGGATGGTGAGTTGTCAAACAGTTATCATAATAGGGATTGAGGAGAGGAGAGTCCTTATGGATTGGTGCTTCTAGTAGTGAGTTCAGGAGATTGTATAACTTGTCCCAGAAGAGAGAGATTTTTGGGCAAGCTCACCATATGTGGTATAGGGTAACCTGTGTCTGCACTTCCCCCATATAATCGGGTCAGCATTAGAAAACATTGCATGGACTTTATGAGGTGTATAGTACTACCTGTAATATAGCTTGTCCCCTTAATTTAGGTTGAGATAGAGGCTCGAGCTGTCCTGTCTTATTTCTTTTCAATAGTCCTCCACAAGAGAGGGCTAAGATCTTTTTATCAGCAGAGAGTAATATCGGGAGCAGTCGCCTGGGAGGGGGGGGGTCGCCTGGGGGGGGGGGGGTAGAGGTTCACTAGGCGTTGATGTCTCGTGCTGTTGCTTTACAGAATTGTTATAAATAAACAAAGGAGTTTTCCTGGTACATGGAGCATGGTAGTAGTGACAGTCGCTTACGGAAGTTGCATACAGCAATTTTTTCACGCTGCACTGTCACTTTCCAAATTAGCAGAATACTGTAAACCAATGAGATTCCATCTGTCGTTTCACATGTGGAATTGTCAGTTATTACATAATTATCATGTAGACTTTGTCTACATGAGCGATTGTAGCTGAGATTAAAATCGCTGCGATAAAATGCCCATGTGAATGCAGCCTTACTAAGAGCTTTCATTTAAAGATAACTGTTTAACAGGCAGATATTTGGGGGCTGAACCAATATTTATGAAAATAAAATTCCTGTGACAATACTGAGCCCATAAAATTAGTTTTTTTTCTGCTGTGAATTCTCTCATTGATCTGAATCTGCAGATATTGGAATTCCTGTGTCATTTTACTGCGAATGTAAAGAGTGAGGCATGACCAGCGCTGTATATCCCTAATGAAAAGTCTGCATATTGTGACATTTAAACCGGCTCCAGAGACGTACTACATTCAGAAGAAAATCCTTTTCAAGTGAAATCCTCTGCTGTCAAAAGCCGCAGATTTTCACAAGCCTTTTTAATAGGTCAGGCAAAGAAGTGTGAGCATCTAATTAGCATGAGACTTAGTCTGCTGATTAACATTAGCATTCTGAACATAAACCCCTTTTAAATATATCTGTATATTTTACTTGTATAGCCTACTGAATGTATGCTGCATATTACAGGCTAAATGTCCTCATATGACAAATAAATTGAGGTACAGTTATGTATCCCATTTTCGTTGTATTTAAATATTTGAGGTAACACTTACTTTCTGGAATTCAAACACTTGTAAAAAACTAAATTTGGCCCCCAAAAAGAAGTAGTCACTTCAAGATGTTTTTTCATTTTGGGCAAGCCTCCTCCTAAACCACAATCCCTTCCCCATGTAGAAATGTGCGCTGGGTCCCAACTGTTATGTCATCTGTGTGTAATTACACCTGCCTTGTAGCACCTAACAGGGGTACATGCGTGTTTCTACAGTACTACATGAGCCTGTACTTGGCTTGTATGTGCATGCCATTTTCCTCTGCTGTTCAGTCATTAGGAAGCATTAACACATTGTCACGGTCACTAAGATTCTCGACCCAGAATTCTGCCAATAGTAGTTACTACAAGCGAGGCGTGGAGTCTAACACAGCGGCTGGTCTTCTCCAGGGACCCCCACAAGAGGTAAAATAATAGAAGACTGTGTACCGCACAGGGTAAATCCAAAAATCCCAGTGATATGTTATAATATCAAGTCAAAACAGTTCTAAATATGGGTATCAAATGTTTAATTCCACCCTAATCACTGGGAACGATGCTACTACACCCATACACCCCACAAGAGGGTATGGGTTTAGCGGCACCACTGCGCAGGTCATGGCCCTCTGGAGAGTGTGGCAGGGTTAACGGTCATGCAGCTAAGAGAATTGAGGATATGGCAATACGGATAACAGAACGCAATGAGGTGCTCTGTGGATGCAAGTTGTAACCTAGAAGCAGCGGAAAGTTCAGATGAGCGGCAGGTGGTAGGTACCACAGACGTGGAGATGGGGTTATCCAACAAGCAGGTGAAGTGATACGAGATGCGGCTGTGATCAGCGGAAGGCAGGGATTTATCACAGACATGGCGATGAAGTTATCCAGCCCGCAGTTGATGAGTCGGAGAAGCTGCAGTGATTAGCGGGAGGCAGGTAATACCACGAACGTGGCGATGAAGTTATCCAGCCCTCAGTTGCTGAATCAGAGAAGCTGCAGTGATTAGCGGGAGGCAGGTTGTGACAGGATGGACCGCCTATGCCACCATGTCTGTTGTTGCTGGGAACCGGCTGGGCTTACTTTGCCACCGTTCCCTTTCGTAATCCAAAAAGTGACCTCTTGCCGCAGTAGGAGGGGCTTACACGAGCTGCCACCACTGGACTCTTTACCGGCATCCAGTACCGGGTTTCTCCTGGGTAAATGACGCTGCTAGCGTATCTCGTTGCTGGTTTACCTGGGCTGGTACTCCTGACCTCTCATGATAGATCAGGGTTGCTGTGGATGGATCTCCCTCTGGCCTATCATACTGACTGTTTTTTCATGTAGCACACAAATATCAACTTTAAATTTCAGTGTACAAATAAGCTATCAAGTATTTGTGTGCTACATGAAAAAACAGTCAGTATTTAACTTATCTGCAAAACAGAATACTAATTTGCTCCCCTTGCATTGTAACATGGTTTTGTCCAGGAGACTGAAATAAGAAGTTTCTCAACTTAAGATCCTTAATGAATCAGGCCCATGGTCCCCATTGCAAGATTATTACCATCTAAGCTGAGTACATTACTGCAGCACTCTAAGTAATTAGCACAGAATGCTAACAGCACAATGCAAATACTAATAATTATAATCAGCCGAGCGCTGTGACTTGGCATGACTGTCACTGCTACACCTCATAAGTTAATGAGGTTGCTAAATCTGACCAATTAGCGTGTCACTTATCCTAGGCTTTTCATTTTTCGCGGCCAGTGGCAGATATCTACGTTAGGTCATCGTCAGTGCGGTCTGAATCTGTCAAGACGACATTTTCCATCACCCAATTACTAAATCTACATGTAACATTTTAATATAATTGACAGAAATGTCTCTTACCACTCTCCAGTAACCTCTGCAATGAGCCCAGGGTAAAGATATCTCCATAGCAGCTTAATGTGAACAGGAGAAAGTGGCGCTAGCAATTTTTTTTTTTTTTTTAAAGACTCATAGAAAATCGTGAGCGTGTTTTAAACCCAGAACAAAAATATGCAGTTGGCATATAATCCATATGTTTATAATTTAGTGAAGACAGGAGGTGAAGGAGATTAAGCTGCGAGAGCTTATGCTTACAATTTAATAATTATTTATCCACAGGGGAGTCACAGTGGGTTCTGCCTCAGGATAGAAATTAGAGAGATATTTATATGTTTAAGGATAAATTAGGAGAACTATAATGGTGAAGGGGTTCAGGCAGGGGAGTTGGAATATCCTTAATCTGGTTATTGGTGAATACATTACACTTTATATTCTGGCCCACCCAATGTTTCTGTTGCTGTGCTGCCAATATTATGCGTTAAAAATTACATTATTAGGCTTAATTATATTGCAGACAATAGAAACATATGAATGATTTATTTCCTAAAGATGTTTTTCACTGTATTTCAATATACATGTTGTAAGGTGCAACAAGCTATTTTTCTCATGTACTTATATAAGCACCAATTTGCATTTTTTTCCTTTACTTACTTATGTAAACCAATACTTACTTTACATCCAATGCAATAAAATAAGCATATATCTATCAATAATGTACTACTACTGTTTTAGTAGGAGTGCTTGAAGATAGAGAGACACCACTATGCTGGCTGCTACTGTTGTCACATACGATTATATTGGAGGGGAGAGAGTCTGCTCTATATCCAAGACCTGGGCTGTGGATGGCTCCTTGTGTACCCTTTCCATTTACTGAGCCTGTGGCATTATTTTTCCATGAAGAAGCCTGACAGCCACTTTCCCACCTTTGAGTGGCGACTACAATCTTTGGTCTGAGCCCATAAACCTTCACTTGTTGGATTGGATTTGTAGAACCACTGGGAATTGTGACCCCACAGTAAACAGATGCCGATCCGAATCAGGTCTGGCTGGGGTAGTCCATTATATCTGTCGAAGCAGCAAGGAATGTGGGCAGCACGGTGGCTCAGTGGTTAGCACTTCTGCCTCACAGCACTGGGGTCATGAATTAGATTCCCGACCACGGCCTTATCTGTGTAGAGTTTGTATGTTCTCCCCGTGTTTGCGTGGGTTTTCTCTGGGTTCTCCGGTTTTCTCCCACAATCCAAAAACATACTAGTAGGTTAATTGGCTGCTATCAAATTGACCCTAGTCTGTATGTGTGCGTGTTAGGGAATTTAGAATGTAAGCTCTATTGATATAAGTGCATTCTCTGTACAGTGCTGCAAAATTAGTGGCGCTATATAAATAAATGTTTCATTCAGGTGGGCAAGGGAAATTCCATGTATGCCAGATAGCCTCTAAAAGATCTGGTTTACTTGTTATGGTGACTGGCTATGGTCTGAGCACCTTAAAGTATTTATTCATTAACCATACCTGCATAGGTTTCTTATCTTGCTTTCAGGCGATTCAGAGGCAAGATAGGAAAGACAGGGTGGGCAGAGCTTAATGATAATAGATAAAAATGAGTGCGCTCTAGTTATTGAGTGTGTTCTTGACTTAGGGAGCTGCTGATCATGGAGTTTCCATGATCCAATGGAACAAATAGTAAATGTAAAGAGCCGTGCTACATCTTTATATGACAATATAGTGAAAGATTGAACCGTGAGCATGGTATTGTCCCAATAAAGTCTATGATCAATCTAATGAAAAGTCCTTAGTTCATATGGTTCAATTGGATATCCTGATGTTATCAATATAAAGCTGGAAATATTACGTTGATGATATCCTAATAATTAAAAATAGTCTTTTAGATCTTAATGTTCTCCTTGTTGCTGTAGTTAACCCTAACGCAGCTATATTTCCACAATGATTAAGGGAGTTTTTGAAGTTACATATCCACTCTGTCCAATAGTATATACCTTGAAAAAAATCAGAAAACATAAATGTCCAATTAAGTTTAATGATTTGCTGCATCTGTGGGTTTGGAAATGACATCATCAAGACCATTCCCATCTCAGTTCACAGCAAGTGTCAGTGGACCAATCCCATCACTGCCACTAGGTGTGGTCTGTGGGAGGGCGGGGCTTGATGGTGCAAATCGTGCCATGGCCCCGCCTTCCTTGTTGCAGTTCAGTGCTCCAGCGAGAATTTCCTGCTCTCTTGGGAGTTCGGGAGGTCTTCCCCTACTTCAGGAGGTCTTCCCCTGGACACTTTGGGAAAGTAGATAACAATACCTTTAACTCCTGCTCATCGTGTATGTCCTCAATTTTGAAATGGGTGGGGATAGAACAACTTGTAGCCAATCTGATCATTTAAATGTCAACTACAGCAGGGTATTAATATACTGACCTTGTGGAAAGGAGTAAAATGCCTCTTTATATGAACACCGGGTACTTCTGGTGATAAGATTTGCCGGATCTCATTGGCGATAGATATCCTAGGCCTGGGTCTAGAAAACTTTACATTTTAATTGAACTAGAGATAAAAAGTAAAATAAAAATGGCAAAATTTGATTTCTACGGGGGGTATTCAATTGTTGCTTTTAACGCGCTAAAACAAAAAAAAACGAGCGCTCGAAAAATATTACAGTTTATACGGTAATATGCGCGTAAATACCGTTAATACGGTAGTTTACTCGCTGAATTTCATCTCATGAAATTTAGCGAGTAATTACCGTATTAACGCTAATATTTTTAGAGCGCTCGTTTGAGAGCGTTAACGACAACAATTGAATACCCCCCTACAAATCTTAATGCTTCATGGTCAGCAAATCATTTTACAAAGGCTGACCTAAATAAAAATTTTAAGGAAAGCTGTCTTTAAAAATGTAGTTTTTAAACAACAAATTTATTTATTTATTTATTTATTTTTAAAACAGTCAACATGTTGCTTCTAGTACATATATTTTTCACATTGTTTTGTGCTTGAGCAGCAACCAAAACACTGATATTTATTTAAATATCTAGTTTGGACCACTTTCGCTTTCCATGAGAACACTCAACAAGCCAATTAGTGTACAGAGCAGACCACAAACATCTCAATATTTTTTTGTACTAAAATGCAAGAATCTCAAACAAATTCTTTAAAACATACAGTAACCCCTTAAACCAAGCTCACTTTATTGCTTGTCATAATTGTACAACTGGGTTTGAGTGGGCAAGTTCGGCAATCTGGATTAAATCTATATAATAACCTATTGTAATCTGCCACTGGGTTACATGGTGCTGTAGGAAACATTTGGTAGAATGAGGAACTGAAACAGTGATAGGCAACCTGATATATAACATACAAAAGGGCCTCACATTACCCTTAATCTCAGTAATAAATTTAAACAATACATGTAATGAAATACAGAGACGCCTATCTGTAATAACATATCAACAGACGTTTTAAACAAGTGATACAAGCTGTAACAAACACATCTGATTATAAAGCAGCAGGAAGAAGCTGGGGGCCACAGGTGAAAGTTTGGATAGCCGCATGTGGCCCTAGGACAGTTGCTTATCACTGAACGATTTGCTATACTGTAAAAAAGGAAGATGGAATTTAATGGACAGTTAATATAATCATCATCATCACCATTTATTTATATAGCGCCACTAATTCTGCAGCGCTGTACAGAGTCCCTGCCCCAATAGGGCTTACAGTCTAAATTCCCTAACATACACAGACAGACAGAGATTAAGGTCAATTTAATAGCAGCCAATTAACCTACTAGTATGTTTTTGGAGTATAACGATGAAACATAGTCCCATACAATTATATTTTCTTCTGAATTATATTTTAATTAAACAGAACGGTGTTATGAAATGAATGTCGTAGTAAAAACGCATATAGTAACTTCTGCAAGTAAATTATGCTGTCTCATCCTCCAATTTAGAATTCAATTTCAGTAATAGTGATAAAGCCTGTTTTGTTTTAAGCCTCAGAAAACAATTTATCTAATGTGATGGTTTCTGTGTAATGTGGGGATCACTATCTGAGATTACAAAAGTTACGGGCTGTATGAAAAGCGGAGGATTTGTTTCCGTGGAGCACAGTTTGACAACGATTGCCTGCAGACTGCCAACGTCTAAAAAATAAACCCCCTAAAATATATGCACTTGCTGAAGATCTGCTCGGGAAGTATGATATGAACAAAGATTTGGCAAATCAACTTTAAAGGACTGACCTAAATAGACATTAACAGATGTTTCAATATTCATACATGCTGATGCTTACAATAAATCGTATTACACTTACCTTTGGCAGCTGTCTACAAGATTAAGGACCAAACAGACAAAGGCCTGAATTTGGAAAGAGTGTCATGTTACTGGCATCTGGTGCTGCAGGGACTGCTCGCTTACACTGTTTCAGTCTGTGAAGGAACAAGATGGTATTAAGGGATACACACTGAAAATACGCATAGAAATCTCCTTCATGGACGTTTCTTAGACATCCTGGTTTTCACTTCTGTAGGTAAAATCAGCTCCATTTTTGTGAAAAAAAATCTGTAATTAAGAGATATTATAAATATATCTGAAGATGTCTGTATAGACATCTTCATAAGGTATGTGCGTTTGAGGACTCCAGTACAGAAAGACCAGGCACATGGGTATATATAGTTCTATGACCAATTTGGCCATAAGCGTTTGGGACAATTACAGACCCAGGTGTCCAAATCCGATACTGAATAGCCGGCTACTATAGGGAACAGTTAGGGGCGGGTTCAATTACCAGTGAGGTCCCGTAGGCACCTCACGCCATGTGTTCCTGCGCAAATTTCTGGCATTTGCAGTAGAGGAAACTTTGCTAATTTTTCCTGGCATCTCTATGAGGTACAAGCAAAAACGAGTGTATATTTCAACATCCAGCGGAGACCCATTGTACAAGTTCAGGGATTCTGAGAGATGGGGGGGGGGGGGGGGGGCAGGTAAAAAGTACTGGGGCTCTGATCTGCTTGTGTAGTGGGAGGAGCCACCAACATGGTGTGACTACGCCCCCTTTGGCAGCTATGGATGGAGCACCAAGAAGTTGCTGTATTGAGGCCTGAAATTCCTCTTGGCAGCTATGTACAAGGTAGACTACGTGGCTAATTGAATGTGCCTGATTATGTGGTTGGTGATGACCATACACACTGATAGACTAATTCAGTGGATTCCAAACTTTTTCAGTTCAAGGCACCCTTAGGGTCTCCAAAATTTTTTCAAGGCACCCCTAAGCCAAAATAATTACCAAGTAGTCCCCCGCCTTGCTTACCACTGGCCCTGGCTGAGGCACCCTTGTGAGATCTCCAAGACACCCCAGGGAGCCTAGGCACACAGTTTGGGAACCACTGGACTAATTCATAAGCTTTCTTGTCGTTTCCTTACTATAATTTGCTCCATCTTTAAAGTGTTGTCTAACTAATATCATCACTGGCTCAAGACAAGAGTAAGACAACTTAGGTAATAGTTTTAGGCCTCTAGATGTTAAATGTACTATAGTGATCAAACCAATTTTAACATCTCTGCTATGTTTAACTCAAACTGAGAATATCTTTTCATTTACAAGGTTATCAAAGTGAATTATAAATTATCTTTTTCCGTGATAGATTGCACTTTTTTGACTAACATTTTGTAATAAATGATTTCAAAATGGTGCAATAGATAGCTTGGCAGAATGGGAGTTTTCACCGATTCTTTTTCAAATTATGTACTTTATTATTATTATTATATACATGTGTGCGTCATAGTAACAGAAGTATGTACACTTTTATTCCCTATGATGGAAACTTTGTTTTGTGCAATAGAATGTGTTGGCATTAGACGTTAGTCTCTCCTTCCCGCAGACGAACACCGCCATCAACAGGGTCTCATTCAATCCCAGAAGAGCCGTATTCTCTACATGAGTTTGGTTTCACTCGACTCACTAACCGCATTAATCATGGTCAATTACTGTGATTACCAGTGTGGTCTAAGAAGAGCACCACAAGGATGAAAAATGTAATATTGTGGCCCAGTTGAAGCCTATAAACCTAGTCATAAATACTACTAGTATGGTGCTCAGAGAGTTAAGCTAAGCACACATGTAATGGAATATCTCTAGTCATAGGAGCCAACTTTTTAAAATAATTGGGGGTGCTCATGTTATGTTCGCTCCCATATGATTGAAAAATACCATATATAGATTGGATAGTGGCACATAGCTGGTTTCTAAGTCTTGGTGATATTAACAAATTATTCTAAACATACCTCCCAAGTGCATCAGACACGCGCTAGTCACGTCCTAGGGAACTTAACCCCGACGCACCCTACTTAAGGAGGCAATGGGCACACGCAGGACCACGCAGGACCATACCTAAGGCTGTGCCAGAGGGGCAGTCACCCAGGGCACACACATGTGAAAGAGGGCGCAGGGGGGGTTTCTGAGTCTCCAGAAACCCCCTCCCCCTGCGCTAAGTGGCCGCTATAGCTGCACTGTCCTATACAGCAGCAGCGGCGCTGTCAAAGAAGCGTCCGCGGCGGTGCTGTAGTGTATACAGCACCGCCGCGGACGCTTCTTAGACAGCCCTGCGGCTGCTGTATAGGACAGCACTGAAGAAACGGAGCTGCTGTGCATGCGCAGCAGCTCTCGCGGGGGTGGTTTTTTTTTGAGTCGACATTCCTCCGTTCGCCCCCGGGTTTGGGGGAGTCACATTACCTTCTTGCCCCAGCCACCACACAGCTCTGCACACACACTTTCCTGATCAAGTGCTATAAGTGCTAAAAGCTGTGCAAATAAATTAGGGAAAAACCCCCCAAAAAATCTGGAAGACCCAATAACTGTTCAACAGATGTCTGCTATTTACCAAGCTATAAGATCTTCTGAAAATTGCACTGATAAACCCCAAAGTGATCCAATCACACGACATGTGCACGGAACAAGCAAATCTGTCCCCACGTGTATTTATTTTATTAAACAGAGACAGCGCTGAAAGCAGCAGTGGCGCGTCCGTGGAGACTGTGTGCGCGCTGCTAGCTGCACTTGTCAGTGCTAGACCTGCCGCGTCCGTGGAGACTATGTGCGCGCTGCTAGCTGCACTTGTCACCTGCGCTCTGCAGCTCTCAGTGCGCGCTCACGGCTGCCCTCTGTGCGCGCTGCCGCGTTGCCTGACAACCATACACACAACACAGCACAGCAGCCGGCCATAGACAGGCAGGTAAGTCAGCGAGAGGTTTACATGGGAATTACATGCATCACATAAACAGAAAACTTAGCAAAATGCATCACTGTTTTATTTTTCAACAGGTCTAAATAGTGCATTATAATCATAACATGCATATGAATGCAGTAGTGTAAACCAAAAGAGACGTTTTAAAATGTATTGCAAAGTGTATGGCACCTAGTGGCATAGTTTGCAGTTAAGCTTTTGTATTTGGGCATTAAACGGACTGCCATTGTTAAGGCATATGACTAACGAATTTGCTAAACCACACAGGGCAAGCTGTACAGACACATTAGTTGTCATGTTGGTGTAGCTGCATATTGTGCTTTCTGTATTACTCCCAATAGCTGGCCTTATAACATGACCCCTTCCACAGACAGAGCACAAAGTGCTGGGCTCCCAAACTGACCACTTATTTTTCTGTTGCTGTAACCTGGGGTTAAATAATTAATTAGTAATTAAAAACACATTTCTTGTGAATTAATTCATTCAGGCCATGCATTTGCAATTTTAAACTAAATGGGAATTCCAGGAGCAGAACATCGTGGTAGATTAGGTCATGGTGGAGAATCAGCAACAGATATATGTATTGCTTTTGAAATCGATTGTACTGATGGCATTCATCCATTATGTAAATAATGTTACCCTGCAGCACACAAGGCTGTATACATCATTCCCTTCCTTTTGGAACTATGAATTTTAGGAACGCATAATTTGTTGTTTTTTTATTGAAGTATTAAATAAAATCCAAACTTTCATGACATTCATTGTAGAAATTTAGGTTAGAGGAAGGCATGCTGATTAATGTAGCATATAAAACTCTTATGTCATGCACACCAAACCAATTAATCTTGCTAAGTGGTCCCGATCAAGTCAGTTGTAGAGACTTGTAGTGTAAGGTACAGCACAAGTTGCAGGAGAAACCATTTTTTTTTTTTTTTTTTGAAAAAACAAGAATAATTTGTTCCATATATTATATTGTGGCAGTAGAACAATTGCACCTTCAATGTGATGATAATTTTCTTGTAAAGAAAATAGCTGTTAGAGGAGTCGGTTCAAAAAAATCTATAAAGGAGTCGGTTCAAAAATATCTAGGGCACTATGATTCTTAACAGTCTTCTTGGAGGAGGTAGTTCTACTCTTGTGTTCTTCTTACGTGAACTTTAAATTGCTTGATAGTTTTTTCCAATATTCATTTTGCGACACAGAAACTTCAACATATAAATACAGAAGTATGTAACACAAACATAAATATGTTTAATGGAAACAAAAATTCAGGTAGCAGATATGTAAAATATGTCCTTTGTATCAAGTAACTTTACATGTTTTAACCTGAGATTTGCAGGTAGTTGTTGAACCAATAGCTATTGATAACAATAAAGTAGTCTGGGTAACTGATCTGATGGCAGAAAATACAGGGCAAAAAGGCTGGTGAATGGCATCTTTTTGTGTTTTTGGCCTCTGTATCAGCTGTTGCCAAAGCCAATATCAATCAGATAGCAGCATTGGACTCAGTTGTGAATGTGATCAAGCGTATTAGCCAAGGGCAGGCTGAACCCTACATAAGTGAAGGGATGCTACAAGCGTATTAGCCTTCAGTCGGCTGAACCCTACGTAGGTGAGGGGGCGCTACGAGTGTATTAGTCTAGGACGGGCTTAACCCTACGTAGGTGAGGGGGGCGCTACACATGTGTATTAGTCTAGGGCGGGCTGAACTTTACGAAGGTGAGGGGTTTTTACGAGTGTATTAGCCTAACCAGGTCCTTCCTCTTAATGCTAAGAAGAGCAAAGCATGGGCCTCTGAAGTGAATAGATTAGTATCACTGGGCTCCGTCACTGACAGGTAAATGTGGTCAGAAGATGTGATTGGTCTCTTGGGCAAGAGCATAAAAGTCCATCTGTCCTATAGTCCACAAGCCCTTTAAGAAAATGTTAGTGCAAAATTGGAATACGGTTTATAGAACTGAAAGGCTCAGAGTGTGTTGTACTTAAGTAGACGGTTAAGAAATAGCCATTGAGGACGAGTGAAGTACATTCATTGATGCAGATAGCGCAGGAATAATTTTATTATACAGGTGGTTTCATTAATCAGTTTAAATCTACTATGTAAAGTTAAATATAACTAATCACAGCTGTTTAATTAGATGGCAGAGGGTAATTTTGATTATTTTATTGTTTCTCCATACACAGCATTGGCAATGCCGATATTGATCAAATATTAACATAATCAACTTAGTAATAATAGTAGTCTTCTTTTAACCAGCGGGAATGTCTCCACATCATGTGTACATTATTCAGCAATACAACCTCTTCAATACATATACGCAAATAGTTTAAATAAACCCAGTTTGGGGCTAAACTTTCTTTCAAGACATGTTCTGTCAAATATCTCATTGCGCACAGTGGTGTATCTTTGGGGCATTGGCCCTATGCAGACCTCACCCCGGGCCCCCGATGGACGCCTCGTTTTTGACAAATGCAGGACATCTTCTATGAAAGAGTTCTTTGATTACATTACTGTACAGCGGTCCAACCACTTTTTTTTTTATAATATTAAACACCTATTCCTAACAGAGCACTGGCCTTATTATGCAAAGGTGTCAAAGTGATTTCGTATTGTTGACAAACTGTGTTTAGTGTGAAAGTTGTATACACATAAGGCCAGGAGTCACCGGAATAGGGCCACGAATCGGTGACTCCTGGCCCTAGGTTCAACGCCTTGGTTCGCTCTATAGCAGGTAATCACCATTCATGCTGTGCAGTACCAGGATCCTTGTTGTGATCTTCATGCAGCGATACTTCTGTCTGCGTATATATATATATATATATATATATATATATATATATATATATATATATGTTAAAGGGAAATTCTACAGGTGTTTGTTGAGTCTACATTTGTGCAATTGCATAAATTGCATAAATAGAATTTGAGAGGCTCAAAACGTGAGCATAAGGCTCTAGATTGTGCAAGCCAATACTTTCTGTGTAAGATATGAAGGCTAACTACACCCCTGCAGGACTCACTGTACAGATGTGTTCATACAGAGGTGAGGGAGAGAATCTTATTGTGATTTGTGATCGCTGTCTTCAGCCTGACGTACTGGAACAGGCGGTGATGATTATTATAGGAGTGGCTTAAAAAAACCACAACTCTCCATTAATACGCTGTGTAAGACACACCTGAGATCACTAAATCTCTAGAATTCCAGCTGTGGCGCTGATTTAAATAACAGAATAAGGTTATGTGGCATTCACCTTGTTAAAGGAACAGGTGGGGATAATTTATCTTACCCTCAGCAGTGTAATACTGACCAGATGTATTGCTTTTGTCTGGTCAGGATATACTACTGGAAATGTCCCAGTAAATCCCTCTAGAACGGTCCTGTGACACAGTGTATTTGCAAAGAGTGCAGATTTTATGCTTTACCATGCCCAAACCACATTACAGTAAAGAGGGACAAAGCTGTATAGCTATACATTTTCTCATTAAATAATGTTTTTTTTATACTGTATGCTGCTCTGTCATTTTTTTGGTGTATTTTTTTTTTGTCCTTTTTTTTTTTTTTATATATTACACTTTTTCAGAGGAAGGGTGATAGAGGGTCTTAATGTTTCATTGTGGCAGCAGTGTGCTAGAGATCAACATAAATACAATCACTGCCTGCAAAGCAATTGTGTTTTGCTGCTGTAGGCCTCCTCTTGAGAGGATTGTGCATAAATTATTTCCTTAGACCTGGGGTGGATCTAGAAAATAATTTTAGCTGGGGCGATTTTGGGGGGATGATTTAGTCCCCGTCCCCTTTTTGACAGCTAAGGCTGTCTACGGCTGCACACTGGGCCTGAATCATTAAGGAAGGTAAAGCAAAAAAAGGAGTAAATGATGTTCTCTGTGACAAACCATGTTAATCAATGCAATGGTTACAAATTAGTTTATTATTTTGCACATAAGTTAAATACTGGCTGTTTTTTCATCTAGCACACAAATACTTGATAGCTTTATTTGTACAATGAAATTTAAAGTTGATCTAGAACATGCCTTACGCCGACTATAAATCTGTCCCCACATTTTACATTTACCTCATACTTGCCAACTCTCCCGGAATGTCCGAGAGACTCCCGAAATTCGGGTCGGTCTCACGGACTCTCGGGAGAGCAGGCAAGTCTCCTGCATCCCGCAACTGCCTAGCCTAAATTAAGCGATTCACTGTGAATTGCGTCATTTTGGCATTCCCACGCGACAAAATGGCATTTCCATCACGGAGCGGGGCCAAAATGACGCATTTGCCCACCCTCTAGTCACGCCCCTCTCCCGACCTACACTTGCCGAAAGTATATAAGTATGATTTACCTCCCCCTCCAATGCAACATGGTTTTGCCCAGATACAAAGTTACTCCTTTTTTATGCTTTACTCTCCTTGATGACTCAGGCACACTATGTGCAGGTCTGTTCGGCAGAGACAGCGAGGTAGAGTGTGCAGCCCGGCTGCTCTGATTATTTTTAAAACACAATCGGAGCAGTCGGGCACCACACTCTCCCTGCCTGTCTCTGCCGAACGGACCTGCACATAGTGTGCAGCCGCCGGCAGCAAGCCTCCCCCTGGCTCCGCCACTACCTTAGACTGAGGTCAAGGTAAAGATTGCTACCCATGTGAACAGGAGACGCGTGTTATCATAGGGATCTATGACCCCTGTGTCAGCTGCATTTTTTAAATCTCTTTCTCATCCGCATTTTAATTAGAGCACAATACAAGTAAATTTACAAATTGCCTTACAAGCAGTTACATGAATGACCACTTTTTGTGGACCACTGATTAGTTCCTAGTAAACTTATAGTCAACATTCTCATGAATATAATCATCATCATCATCATTTATTTATTTATATAGCGCATAGTTGCCTACTCTCCGCGAATGTCTGTGAGACTCCTGAATTTCTGGGAGTCCTCCCGGACTCCCGGGAGAGCAGGCAAACCTCCTGGTTCCTGGCCGACCATTAGTTTAGTGCCGGGGGCGGGGCTTATTATGTGATTTGAGCTTGCCCAAGTTGGCAAGTATGATATAGCGCCACTAATTCTGCAGCGCTGTACAGAGAACTCATTCACATCAGTTCCAGTTAAACCCACAAAATGGCTGCCTCCACAATATACAGGGAATGGTTCCTTTTAAAGCACGTGTTTGAAAGTTGATGAATTAAAAAAGTTAGAAATAATATTTTTCCTAGATGAATTAAACTACTTCATAGGCTACAGTTTATTAAGCTGATGGAATCATCAGGACTGATGTCTGTGGGAATATGGCTGCTTAGCCTCATCCATCTTCAGTTTATCCAGCAAGGACCAATAAAGTTGCCTTATTCCTATACAACGTTCCTGAGTGAGGAATTTATTCCAGCTATCAGTCAGATCTGGCAGGCTACAGAACTCATTACTGCAAATGAGAACATAAATATTAATTTGCCAATGCAAACCTCATATAAAATGTAGCTAAAATGATGGAAGTAACTTTAGGGAATGAGTGAGGGGCAATTAAATCCATTTTTTATTTGAACGCCTTTTATATAATTTTTGTCACCGACATGCATCATTTTGTGTAAAAATGTAAATGTACAACGTGAGAACAATTCCCTTAGTTGGATCTTGCAAATCATTCTCAGGTGCTAATTGAAGAAGATGTAAAATATTACACATTGGAGGTGAGAGCGATAACGCCTCTGTGATGTTCTTATTAAACAGTATGGCTGTATTCTCAGGAGAATCGGTCCTGCCCACAAAATGTCTGCCTCCATTGTGTAGAGACAACGGGTGCACTTTAAAGTGGAACTAACCTTACAATATAAATATTACTTGTTAAATACTGCCAGGATTTCCTTTACCATACACATCTAAATTAATTGATTTAACTAGGTCAGTAATTCTTAACCTGTTGCCACAGAGGAAAATCATTAAAACACAGTTTGAAGGGCTGTGCGGCTAGAATTGATAAACCCTGTTGTAAAAGAATTATTATTAACATTTATTAATTTGGCGGCACAATTCATCCAAGTGAACATAGTACGAGTGCCAGAAGGGAAACGAGGGTGACATAAAACAAGAAGTAAATTAAAGACGAGTGTAACAAACGAGAATATTAAAACAGAAAGAGGAATTTCGAGGATAACATTGGCAGCAGAATGTAGGGAGCAATGCTGGTTATAGATACAGAGGAGGGCATAGGGGAAGCACTGCTCCTGATTTCACAAGCTTGTGACATGCCTGGAGCATTTTTATATGGTAGGTGCACTTCTGCCTACTGTCACTATCAAATGACACTATGTAGTTAATACCAGATACTTTGAGACTATATACAGGCAGACTGGAGCTTGTTCTGACAGACCTTCTGTCTTACCTCAAAAACGATACTGCAAGCGCTGTGGTGGTACCAAGTCTTCTGTTTGGTCTTCAAGGAGGTTAGCCTATGTGAGTACCTTAAACCCCTCTAACCATCCTCTGAGCCACATTATGTACTCCACCATGGAAGTATTCTGGGTAGCCAGGCCACCCTCCTGCATTCTGAAACAGGTCAAGGCATCCCTGGACTCTGTGGCCACATAGTAGGTAAAAGGACAAGAAGCTGGTGGACTCCTGTGGCAACAGGAGTTATTCCTCCCAGTCTCCCCCATCTAAAGTTACAAATGCCATTAAGCATCTGCTTCAGGGTCCAGTTGAGTCCCTCTCACAGTCTGTTAGTTTATGGATGGAAGGGGTGGTGAGGAGCTGCCTTATTCAGCATGTTGCCAAAAGGCAATGGACAAGTTCACTCATTAGCTACATCTCTTGTTTGGTTAGGATCTCACTGGGTTATCCACCTACAGCATCATCCAACACTCCACACTAGAAAAAGGTCTTTGTCAGTGGTTTCAGTTTTTGGCCCTTTCCTTGTTTTTGGGCCAAAAAGATTTTGTGGGCAACTGACAATAGATTTGGAGATCAGTCAGACGAAAGCCACCAATTCCTCCTACAGACATTGCTCCTCCAGGGTATATGAGAACCATGCTAGAGAGACTGGGATGCATGGTGGTGTTTATCTGCTGCACGGTGTAGCAGCCAAACACCACCAGGTCCTCCCACAAGCATTACTCCTCCAGGGTATATGAGAACCATGCTAGAGAGACTGGGATGCCTGGTGGTGTTTATCTGCTGCACGGTGTAGCAGCCAAACACCACCAGGTCCTCCCACAAGCATTACTCCTCCAGGGTATATGAGAACCATGCTAGAGAGACTGGGATGCCTGGTGGTGTTTATCTGCTGCATGGTGTAGCAGCCAAACACCACCAGGTCCTCCCACAAGCATTACTCCTCCAGGGTATATGAGAACCATGCTAGAGAGACTGGGATGCCTGGTGGTGTTTATCTGCTGCACAGTGTAGCAGCCAAACACCACCAGGTCCTCCCACAAGCATTAGTGCTCCTGGATTCATGAACCATTCTGTAGGCCTAGTGGTGAGAGGCCTCTAATTTCCCATGGGAACACCAGGTAAGTAAGTCTTGCTCCCCCAGAACCTCCTGTATTGCCACTGGACCACCAGGAAGGGGTGCTTCTCTTACTTAATACACATTTTAAACTAAGCATTTCATACACCTGTTACATGACGCATTGACAAACAGTTATTAAACATATTTCTTGCAACATGTCAGGGAGGAGAGAGAAAAGGGTCGTCCAGCCATAATAATTTTTACTTTCTGTTTGAGGAAACCATTAGGTTTTAATGTGAACCTGTATGGGTACCAATTGAGTTAAGTGCTAAAATAAATACTAATACAGACAAGTAAACCATGAAAGTGGCTTTGCATATCCAAAACCTCTTATATACTGTCTCTGTTCCCAATTGTAAAGCGCTTCAGAATCTGCTGGTGCTATATAAATAAATGATGATGATGATGATGAGATTACAATCAACTGGCAAGATTTAAAATACTTGTATATGATTGTTAAGATACTGTATATATTTGTGATTGTTACAAAGTGAATATACATACTAGATATAGATGTAATTAAGATATACTTTTTTCTCTCTTATATATAATATTGTATTGGTAGAATAAGGCTGCACAAATTAATTTTAAGCTTTATAACATCGTCTTTATCTGGCAAACCTCATCACATCAGCTCAGCATTTCATGGGCGCCAGATATGTCATATAACATTGACCTGATATTATGAAGTTAAAGGTGAAATTAATTTGTGCAGTCTTGATGTCTTCTCTTATTTGGATTACAAACAATAAAGGGCTGGTTACTTTCTGTAAAGCTACAGTGAGATTGATGCATTTTTAGGGTGTACAGGTTGCACATGGATGAAAAATGATGTTTGCTACTGTGTAATCTAAAATTATAATGTCTTGTCAATTAGTTTATCCTGATCTATTTTCCATTATATCAATGCTGTTACATTGCAAACAGCTCAATGTGAGCCAACCTCAAGCAAATTAAACCTGGTAACATAAAAGCATTGAAGCTACATTCAATTAGTGTTTTGTTTTTAATTGATAGACGGTTATGAAAAGCTGAAAAGCTTGTGTGCCAGCACAGGCTATATTTGCTGGTTACATTATATCATGGAATATATTAACAAATCTTACATTGTCTCAATCACCCAGTTGTTATGAATGTCACTGTCGGCTAGAATTCACTATATTATCCCCAGATGGTGGTCAGGTTTATCAATGTCAAAATTCTAATTGCCTGTTTGCATGTACAGCCATGGTAATGCTCAATGTCCATGCATTTATGTCAGGGCTATCATTTATCATCTTGAAAGGTAAGGCATGTTATTCTATGCCATACAAATGATAACAGCAGACATAATTATGTCACTGACACCTTTGCTTGGGCAATTATGTGGGGAAGCGAGACTTAATATAAGTGGGATTTGCAGTATTGAAATATACACGTGTGGAATTTTACGGTATTACGGCAGAAAAGAAACAATGAAGATCCTGTGTGATGAATATTCCCCCCAAAAATATTTTATATTAAATGGGTATAATAGAAGCACAAATGAGTATAATATGCAAATAGTTAGCAATTAGCTTTGATCAATCAAGTGCAAAGTCAGCAATGAAGGCAAATGGAAGGTTGCATTGTGTTAATGTACAGTTATACTTTTGCCATTTATAGTAATTAACTTACAATGATGTGCAATCTGTAGTACAAAATGCCAATTAAAGTAATTATAACCCAATTATGACAAGAGTAAATTCTGTAGTTTAATGAGACATTTTTTTAACATATTTTTGTCAGCCAAAATGTGAAGAATGTCATTATTTAGTGAGCCAGGGTGATTTTTTTGGGATAAGAGGAGCACATTGGAATAAGTATTATTATTTATGTATTATATTGGTTTAAAGAAATAAAATGATTAACCATTTTTTCATCCTTGTTTTTAATGCACCTATTCAACCTCAGAAATACTTCCCTACATTTTCTTGGTTAGTTGTAACATTTCTGTATAAGTGTATAATACTTATATGGACCAAAATAAAGTATATTATTGTTTTGTTTTTTAAATACATCATATAAACTATAATATCCCTATGTTCCCTAACCTTTAGAGGAATTATGAGTATGCTTTTAAAAGGGAGGTCCATGCATTTTTGTTAATGTATATTCCCCAATTAACTGCAATTTATTGTTAACGATGTCTTCAGGTAGAAAACCAGGCCTACATTTAAGCTGCAGATTGCAGTTGACATATTTTAAGTGAGTTTGAAATAGTAGTTTGATCTTTAACATCACCCTCCCATCTCTGTTCAGCATAGCTTAGTGCAGGGGTGGGCAAACCAGTCCTCAAGGGCCATAAACAGTTCATGTTTTTAGGATTTCTTTAATCATGCACAGCTGAGTTAATCTATTTGGCTGGGTCAGTAATTATCCCAGCTGTTTCTACAGACAGAAATCCTAAAAACATGAACTGTTTATGGCCCTTGAGGACTGGTTTGCCCACCCCTGGCTTAGTGGAACTATATGATCCAGCCATACAGCAATGTTGGTTTGACAGTCAGAGGGTTGGTTGAGTATATAAGGAGAATAAAAGCTTTGAGTGAATTGTAGAGGTAGTAATCAGCTAGAATAGCCTAAGGTGGTTAAGAAAATAGTTCAGGAATTTGATAAGCTTGCCTGAAAAGATAAGTTTTCAGGGAACACTTTAAGGTTTGCAGGCTAGGGGAAAGTCTTGTTGTAAGAGGCATGGAATTCTACAGAGTGGGTACAGCCCAAAAAAGTCCTGTAGCTGGGAGTAGGTGATTAGCGTGGATGATAATTAATCTTGGAGAGAGTGGAGAGGTCGAGTTGAGAGATATTTTGTAGTTTTTACAGTGTCTTGTGTGAGGTATGTGTGTATTCTGGAAATAGATGTATGTAACTTGATTTGAGTACAGACTGCATGTGGGGAACAGAGGACTGCTCTTAATCAAGGATAACATTTAGGCATCAAGCTTGAGGGGTAGGGTTTATTTTCTTGTTGTCAACAGATACCTTGGTATCAAGTTGGTAAATTCTGTTGACTGTTGGGGATAGAATAGCTCTGTGTTTGAAATATTGGCATTCAGGTGGCAAGAGGACATCCAAAATGAACTGGCAGATAGATATTCAGTAACACAGGTCAACACACAGATGGCAAGAGATCTGGAGAGCATAGATAAGTTTGGGTATCATCCACATGGAGGTGAAATCTAAAGGGCCTTATTAGAGGAAGTAGCAAGGAGATGGATCCAGAGAATCAAACACTGAAGGATCGAGCTGATAAGTAGGATGAGATCCAGGATAGGACCGTGTGCTGAAGACTTAGGGAATGTTGCATTTGTATAAGAAGTTAGTGCTCAACAGTGTCAAAAGCAGCAGAGAGGTCCAGGAGAATGAGAAGTGAGTAGTGTCCGTTAGATTTACCAGTGATCAAGTCATTGACCACCTTAGTCAGTGCAGTCTCTGTGGAGTGTTTGGAATGAAAACCTGACTGAAGTAGGTCCAATAGTTCGTGTGAGGAAAGACAGTGGGCCTGAGTCATTAAGGAGAGCAAGGCAAAAAAAGGAGTAAATTTGATCCTGGACAAACCATGTTACAATGCAAGGGGTGCAAATTAGTTTATTATTTTGCATACAACTTTAATACAGGCTGCTTTTCATGTAGCACACAACTACTAGATAGCTTTATTTTTACACTGAAATTTAAAGTTGATCAAGGACATGCCCTTCCTAACTATATATCTGTCCCCACATTTTAAATTTATCTCCCCCTCCAGTGCAACATGGTTTCGCCAAGGTGCACAGTTACTCCTTTTTTGCTTTTTTTTCTCCTTAATGACTCAGGCCCAGTATGTGTGTGTGAGTTGAGTGTAGGTAAGCTCCTCAAGAAGCTTGGAGGGCCATGGGACTTGAGAGATTGGATGGTAATTTGAGAGCAAGTTTTGGTCAGAATTTTTTTTTCAGATATAGGAGTAATAATCTCATGCTTGAATAGTGATGGAAAGATACCTTAGATTACAGAGTTTAGTTAAGGCTGGGATGAGGACAAGAAACAGTAATCGACTGATTTATGAGGGTTTATGAAGGTTTATAGTCAAGTGGACATGTAATTGATATGAAGGAGAAAACGGTAGATGCTTAATCTTTATTTATTGGATCAAATGAAGAGGACATGCCAGTGGTACACCTGTATTTGTGTGTGCGGTTTTTCCTTAATAGGTTCGGAACGCAAAAGCATGCACCTCTAAGGAGGCCCATGGTGGCCTTCATGTTGGTGTTAGGTTTAATGCGATTTACAACCTTCAGGAGCTCCTCAGTTTCAATAGTCATCCAGGTAAAATCATGCCATTTTTTTAGCAATTCCATGAAGATGAGAGAAAATACCCCTGAAGAGGCACTAAGACACCACTTGGTGACCCCAATACTTGCAATGTCTTGCACGCTTTATGAAATACCTCAATCAGAACAACCACATGTAGCATAATGATGTAAAAATGAATCTTGAATTGAGCAGAAATGGCAAAATAACAACTTGCTGTAACTCCACAACAATTTCTAGCCAACAAATCACACCATGATACCCACAATTCTCCATGCTGTGTTTTGGAGCAAGTTTGTATTTAACAGGATGTGTGTCTCTATGATCTATGATCGTGTTGGGCAGCCGCAGGGAAGCGTGGAGAGACGTTAATGAACTTGCTCTGAGTGCTCTGTGACATTTTAATTAGCATTGTTTTTTAACCCCTGTGTGTATAAGGCCTTATTGTAATGGTAATGTGTCATAAGCCTTATATTTAAAACATACAACAATTATACTATACTATTGTTTATTTGTAGAATGGGGAAAAAAGTCAAGAAGGAAGTTCAACTGCCTCCAAAGGACGTGGTAAGTTTGTATTAGAATTGTAATGGAAGCATTGTGAGTCTTGAGTTTAGTACAACATGCAACGTGGAGCAGATCATTAGTGAGCAGCTTTCATATGTGAGATAACTAGATATTAATTACCTATCTGTTAATTTTATTATCTACTATAAACTATTGATTATAATAATAGATGTGTGGTTGATGTACTTACAGATATAAGACACAACAACCATTCTGGGTTTGCATTACTTGCATCCTAGTATATTTTAAGAGCTATGACCATTATAGCACAGTACATCATTGCCTTAGTGTTCTTTAGTACATGCTTGGTCCCCACTCTCCTATGACTGTCATGTTGAGCCACATCACCAGGACTGGTGGAAGCCCTGCACTGGCTCGGAGCTGCTTGACAGGTGTGAACAGTTGGCCGGCGCTCCTCTGACACCCAGCGTGGTTGAATTAGTAATATAACACTAAGTCACATTATGTCAATATTTAAATATTGGATCAACTTGTAATTCTGGACAACTGTATGTAAACCCCCACTTCAGAGACCTTTATTCCTTACTGGGAAGCTAAAGTTATATAATACTGGCCAGGCCAAAACTTGGAGTAGATATAACAGGCATAACCTTACAGTAATGGCAGATTGGCTCTTTCTGCACCCAGCATTTAACTGCTCCAGGAACCTGGCAAAAAGCACATATCTCATACTTTCCAACTCTCCCTGAATGTCAGGAAGACTCCCTGAAATAGGGGTGATCTCCCTCACTCCCTGAAGAGTCTGGCATTCTCCCTGATGCTGAGCCAGTACAAGACGTGGTTGGCTTCACCATCTGCGGCATGATGACACAGTTCAGAAATTGTGTCCTATGTCCAAGTATTGATGCCTATGGAGATGGCCATTTTTATGGAGACCAAGATTTAATCAAAGACTGACAGGCAAGGCAACATGACTTCAGTAATGGAGACAGAAATGTAAAAGACACTTCAGTCTCTAGAGATTCATTAGCTGCTTTTCTTTAATGCATAGTTGCCTACTCTCCCGGAATGTCCGTCAGACTCACGCATTTCTGTGAGACCTCCCGGGAGAGCGGTTCTCCTCCTCGCAATAGATAAGCGGTGGGGGCGGGGCTTAATGACGTAACTATTGTGACATCTTAGCCCTGCCCCATGCTGTAGTTGGCCAAAATTGTGACAATCGTTTAGGGGGCGGGTCCAAAATGATGCAATTCGTCAAGAACCGATCCCCCGGGATCTCCCTTAAGCCAACGAGGAAAAGTTGGCAAGTATGATATATCTGACACTACCCTGAAGTGAAAGAAGCTGCAGGAAATAACCCACATTTCCCGCTTCTTCTTGTCCTCTAATGCAGGCTGCTAATGCAGTATATCAATTCAGCAGTGTTATCACATACTTGCCAACATTTCTTTTTCTTTTTCCGGGAGATGCCGGCTGGGACGTGGGCGTGCAGGGGGCGGGGCTGCGAAATCGCGTCATTTTGGCCCCGCCCCCGTGACGGAATGACGCAAATCGCGTCATTTTACAGTGGGGGCGGGGCTAAACGCCGCGATTCCGGGTGAATCGCGGCGTTTAAACTGAATTTTTCCCCCTTCCTATCAGGGAGATTGCCACACTCGTCCGGGAGACTCTCGCAAAATGCGGGAGTCTCCCGGACAATCCGGGAGAGTTGGCAAGTATGTGTTATCACCAAGAGACTTTGTTAGAGCTGTTTTGTTGTCACTGGTTCATAGTAAATGGATAGGTGGGTATTCTCATACGGTTTAGTTAAGTCCATATAATGGCTTCCTGCACAATATAAATCGTCTTTGTTTTCTCAGGCTTCAATGTCAATGTCACTGTGTTTCTGTTCAAAAATAACATGTTTCATGTTTATAGGTAAAAAAGTTCACAAACATCCCTTTCCTCCCTCCCACTTTCTGTGTTTGCAGTTTGACTCATTAGCAATTGAAAGTAAAAATGCAGAAACAGCCGTCTTAATGCTTCAGTCTCCAGAAGAGGAAATCCTCGCCAAAACCTGTGACGCTTTATACAAATTTGCAGGAAAAGGTTTGTAGTATGCTGGTCAACTGCATTAAAATAAATGATCTATTTTGAATTCTTAGAGCTATTAGCTGCATTGCTGTGACATCATTGGTGTCACTCACCGGACCGTGAGTGCCTCTTCCCGGACATTTAGGAACCGTGGCCGTCCACCATCCTGAGGGTCTGCGCATGCGCAGCCCTTTTCTATACTTCAGTGTATACCCCTTTAACTTAATTGGCAGATCAGGCAACCTCCCTATATTAAGCACCTGTGGTCACTACCACGTTGCCTGATCTTGGAGTCTCATTCCTCATGAGTCTCTGAAGGTGTTCCTGTATTACTTGTGTATTCAGTGCTGCTGATTCCTGTGGTTTCCAAACCACTTCTACTACTGTGGTTCCATACCACTTCTACCATCAACTTTATCATCATGACTGTTTGCTGATTCCTATCCGCTGCCTCCGTGCACTACAGTCTTCTACACCACTTCAACGTTATTTTATATCAATGTGACTGTTTGCTCATTGCTATCCGTTGCCTCCGTGCACTCCAGCTTTTACCTCACTCACCTGCTTCTCATCAAGTCTGTTTGCTGATTTCTATCCGCTGCCTCTGTGCACTACAGTCTCCTGCTTGCAACTCGCCTGTGTTCAACATCGTGACTGCCAGCTGACTACTATCCACTGCCTCTGTGCACTACAGTCTCCTGCTTGCAACTCGCCTGTGTTCAACATCGTGACTGCCAGCTGATTACTATCCGCTGCCTCCGTGCACTACACTCTCATCTCATCTTTGCTGTGACTTCCTCGAGACTGCCGCTTTTCATTACCATCTGCTACACTTCGTGATCTACAGCTCCGGCCCTGCGCTGCACTCCTGTTTCCCATCGCTGTTGGTTCCTGTGGTTGCTACTGGTTACCTCCGTGTGCCGCTGAGTCCTGCCGCTGTGGTCAGCGCTATCGTCCATCTCCTGCTGATCCACTCTCCACGCCTTCACGTGTTCCACTGGCCTCTACCCTCCTGTCAGCATTGGATTTGTATCTCTTCTACTACCCTCTGCTGGATCATCTCCATTCTCCTGGGTTTCCTATGAGTCCAGTTCCACGTGTTGCTGACTCCTGTGGATTCGTGTCCCTGTCGGTCTACTCACCTGTGCGCTGCACCTGCTAGACCGCTGCTTCTCCTATCCAGGGACTTCCTATCCAGTCGGCCTCCAGCCGCTCAGGTACCGCTGCAATCCCATCTGACTGCTACTGCTGAACCACGGTATGCATACTTCTCATTGACTGTGCTGTGTATTGCATATCTTGCTGGACTGTGTTTGGTTCTCTCTGGAGTCTGCTATCCGCTGAGTCTATTGCCATCATTGACTGTGTTATCATTGTGCTGGACTACTTCAAGAGACTTTCTAGATTGCAGACCTGATCAGTCATTTACATATATATATACCTATATTGTGCATATTACTGTGGATCGTGTATAAGGTGCCTGTGTATATCCTGTGTTGCAGTCTTCCCCCGTGCACCTCCTCACATATATATGCAGTGGTACAACTTGCTGATGTCAGACCACTGATCCCTGTTTCCGGTATCACCTGTTCCATTATCCTCTCACAGAGCAGTGGTACAACTTGCTACCGCAGACCACTGACTACCTGGATACCTCCACTTGGATTCCATTCCTTCACTCAGACAGCGGTACAACTTGCTACCCGCAGACCGCTGACTCTCATCACCTCCTTGTTTCTGTTGGACATTCCACCTCACTATAGCAGTGGTACAACTTGCTATCGCAGACCACTGACTACCTTCACGTGTCCTTGTCCATACAGTTCCTTGTGTATCATTACCTCATTATTACCAGTGTTGCTAGTCATAGACTTTCCTGAGCATCTCATCGGCCATCATTTCATGTTCCGTGATCACCCAGCTACCAGAGTACCCTATTACCATCTACATTGCTCTGGTAAGCCTACCATCTGGTGATCCCTGGGTAAAGACTCCTAGTGCCCGTGACAGTAAGATCAGGCCATGACAGACCCAGATGTGGAACCTACCGCCAAAGAGATGCTGCAACATCTGGTTAGCCGTGTGGAGCAACAGGATGCCCGCCAACAGCTGTTACTTCAGTGTTATCAGTCATTAACCTCCCAAGGTACATCTGGACAGACTGTGACAGCTACTACTGAAGCTCCTGTGCTTTCCTCCGTTTCCCCATTGCCATCCCAGGTGTCTATAGCTTCCACGCTTCACCTGCCTACTCCGTCAAAGTACGATGGAGACCCCAAAACTTGTAGGGGTTTCCTTAACCAATGTTCAGTCCATTTTGAGCTCCAACCTCAAAATTTTTCTACCCATCGTTCCAGAGTGGCCTATCTTATCTCTTTGTTTTCAGGACAAGCCCTGGCTTGGGCCTCCCCTCTGTGGGAGAGGAACGATCCAATATTACAAGATAGTGCCAAATTCATTTCTACATTCCGAAGTGTGTTCGATGAACCAGGTCGTGTGACCTCCGCTGCTTCCAGCATCCTCCGTCTGCGACAAGGATCTCATACTGTAGGCCAGTACGTCATTCAATTTAGGATCTTAGCCTCTGAACTTCAGTGGAACACTGAAGCCCTAGTTGCCGCCTTCTGGCAGGGGCTTTCCGATAAAATTAAAGATGCACTGACTACCCAAGAGCTTCCTTCGTCACTTGAAGATTTGATCTCTCTATGCCATCGTGTTGATATGAGATTTCGTGAAAGAGAGGCTGAGAAAACGACTTCTGCTAAAGCACCTTTTCGCTCTAACCCTCAATTTCGTCCAGTGTCACCCGCTGTGATTCCCATGGAGATTGGACGTTCCAAGTTATCTTCTGAGGAGAGGAAACGAAGAGTCAAGAATAGACTCTGTATCTATTGTGCTGATTCCACTCATGTCCTCAGCTCCTGCCCTAAGAGATCGGGAAATGCCAGGCCCTAACTAGTTCTGGAGAGGTGAAGTTAGGGTCCCTGGAGTCCTCTCCATCGTCTATGAAATCTAAAGTCTGCGCTTTTGATGTGACTATTTCCTTTGCTACCAAGACCTTTGAGTCACAGGCATTGATTGATTCCGGAGCAGCAGGAAATTTTATTTCCAAATCGTTAGTTAATCAATGGTCTCTACCAATGATTACCTTAAAAACTCCCATTACTGTGACGGCTATCGATGGATCACGTCTCATCAACGGTCTCATCACCCAGAGTACGTCTCCAGTAACCCTTCAGATTGGTGCTCTGCATCATGAAGAGATATCGTTTTTAATTCTTCCTGTTACGACAAGTCCGATTGTCCTAGGCCTTCCATGGCTTCAGTGTCATTCTCCCCAGATTGACTGGCGCACCCCTCAAGTCACGTCTTGGGGGCCTGAATGTCACCATCATTGCCTTTCCCAAGTCATTCCTCTCAAGGTACAGCAAGCTTCCATTTCAGCTATTTCACCGGGACTCCCTCCTCAATATGCTTCATTTACCGATGTTTTTGATAAAGCTCAGTCTGAACGTCTTCCTCCTCATCGTTCTTGGGATTGTCCGATTGATCTTCTTCCTGGCAAGACTCCTCCCAGAGGCCGGGTCTATCCACTCTCGTTACCTGAAACTCAAGCTACATCTGAATATATACGGGAGAACCTCCAGCGTGGGTTCATTCGACCTTCCACCTCGCCCGCTGGAGCTGGGTTCTTCTTTGTCAAAAAGAAGGATGGATCATTACGCCCTTGTATAGATTTTCGTGGACTCAATGCCATTACTATCAAGAACCGGTATCCCATTCCGTTGATCACTGAGCTATTTGACCGCATTAAGGGAGCCCGTATTTTTACTAAGTTGGATCTTCGTGGTGCTTACAATTTAATCAGAATCCGTTCCGGTGACGAATGGAAGACGGCGTTTAACACCAGAGACGGGCATTACGAATATCTGGTAATGCCTTTCGGGCTATGTAATGCCCCCGCTGTTTTTCAGGGCTTCATCAATGAGATTTTTCGGGACTTATTATATGTATGTGTCGTCGTCTACCTGGACGACATATTGATTTTTTCACAGGACCTGCCTTCTCACCACCAACATGTGGCAGAAGTCCTCTCCAGGCTACGGAAAAATTCATTGTTCTGTAAATTAGAAAAATGTTCATTCGAATTACCCCAGATTCCATTCTTGGGGTATATTGTTTCCGGAGTTGGTCTGAAGATGGATCCTGACAAAGTAAATGCTGTACTACATTGGCCCCAGCCAACTACTCTTCGTGCCATCCAGCGTTTTTTAGGTTTTGCCAATTACTATAGACGCTTCATTCAAGACTTTTCTTCCATTGCATCTCCTATTGTGGCCCTGACTCGTAAAGGGGCTAATCCTAAGCAATGGTCTACTGAGGCTATTCAAGCCTTTCAAACATTAAAAGAGTCCTTCTCTTCGGCTCCAATCCTTCGTCAGCCTGATGTGACACTCCCTTTTTTCCTAGAAGTAGATGCCTCTAATGTGGGCTTAGGAGCTATTCTCTCCCAACGCTCGGAACAGCAAAAATTCCACCCTTGTGCCTTCTATTCTCGGGGTCTCCTACCCGCAGAGAAGAATTATACCATCGGAGACAAGGAATTACTGGCTATCAAAGCCGCATTAGAGGAATGGAGATACTTGTTGGAGGGAGCTCGCCATCCGGTGACGATCTTCACGGATCATAAGAACTTGTCATATCTCCAGTCTGCCCAATGCTTGAACCCTCGTCAAGCAAGATGGTCTCTTTTCTTTTCCCGTTTTGAATTAATAATTACCTTCAAACCAGCTGCCAAGAACAAAAAAGCTGATGCCTTATCTAGAGCCTTTGCTACGTCCTCTGATATAGAAGAGGTTTCCAACCATACCATTCTAGACCCCAAATGTATCTCACTGGCTGCTTCATCCACCAAAACGCTACCATTTGGGAAGACCCTCGTGCCTCCTACTCTAAGGAGGAAAATCCTTTCGTGGTTCCATGCCTCTCGTTTTTCTGGACACGCCGGTGAACACAAGACTTTTGAGATCCTCTCTCGAAGTTACTGGTGGCCTTCAATGAGGAGAGATGTCAAAGAGTTCATTGCTTCCTGTGAATTATGTTCGCAATTCAAATCCTCCCGCAGAACCCCAGCAGGGTTGCTGCGACCACTACCCATTCCGTCCAAACCATGGACCCATATTAGTATGGATTTCGTTACTGACTTACCACCTAGTAAGAACCATAACACTATTTGGGTCGTAGTGGACAGATTTTCGAAGATGGCTCATTTCATCCCTCTGTCTGGTTTGCCTTCCTCGTCTATCCTGGCTGAACATTTCATTAAAGAGATCTTCCGTATCCATGGATGTCCATCTGAGATTGTGTCTGATAGAGGAGTACAATTCGTGTCCAGATTCTGGCGAGCCCTTTGTAAAACCTTGGGCATACGATTAGCACTCTCATCTTCTTACCATCCACAATCCAATGGACAAACCGAACGTGTCAATCAAGATCTTGAGACTTTTATAAGGATATTTTCATCAGCCAATCAAGACAACTGGGTAGAGTTACTCCCTTGGGCTGAGTTCGCCCATAACAACATGTACCATGAGTCATCATCCAAAACTCCATTCTTTGTGGTCTACGGTCACCATCCGTCTTTTCCGGAATTTCCTGCCCTCCCGCCCACCCAAGTTCCTGCGGTGGAGACTGTTTGTCAGACCTTTAAAAATATCTGGTCTCAGGTTAGAACCTGTTTGAAGAAGACATCTGTCAAATATAAATCTTTCGCTGATAAGAAGAGGCGGGCTATTCCACCACTAAAAATTGGAGATCGTGTCTGGTTATCCACAAAAAATATTCGTTTGAAGGTTCCATCCATGAAATTCGCCCCTCGTTTTATTGGTCCATATAGGATCATTCAAGTTATCAATCCAGTATGTGTGAAACTCCTTCTTCCTAAGAGTCTTCGGATTTCTAATGCCTTCCATGTATCTTTGCTCAAACCTCTTATTATCAACCGTTTTTCAACTCCTCCCTCAGCTCCGCAGCCAGTTCAAGTCCATCAGGAGGAGGATTTTGAGATTACCGAGGTACTAGATGCAAAAATTTCGCGAGGAGTCCTCCACTTCCTCGTTCATTGGAAGGGCTTTGGTCCTGAGGAGCGCTCTTGGATCAAAGCTGAAGATCTTAATGCTCCTGCCCTTTTGAAGAGGTTTTACTCCAAAAATCCGGACAAGCCCGGTTCCAGGCGTTCTGTGCCCACCTTTAAAAGGGGGGGTACTGTCACTCACCGGACCGTGAGTGCCTCTTCCCGGACATTTAGGAACCGTGGCCGTCCACCATCCTGAGGGTCTGCGCATGCGCAGCCCTTTTCTATACTTCAGTGTATACCCCTTTAACTTAATTGGCAGATCAGGCAACCTCCCTATATTAAGCACCTGTGGTCACTACCACGTTGCCTGATCTTGGAGTCTCATTCCTCATGAGTCTCTGAAGGTGTTCCTGTATTACTTGTGTATTCAGTGCTGCTGATTCCTGTGGTTTCCAAACCACTTCTACTACTGTGGTTCCATACCACTTCTACCATCAACTTTATCATCATGACTGTTTGCTGATTCCTATCCGCTGCCTCCGTGCACTACAGTCTTCTACACCACTTCAACGTTATTTTATATCAATGTGACTGTTTGCTCATTGCTATCCGTTGCCTCCGTGCACTCCAGCTTTTACCTCACTCACCTGCTTCTCATCAAGTCTGTTTGCTGATTTCTATCCGCTGCCTCTGTGCACTACAGTCTCCTGCTTGCAACTCGCCTGTGTTCAACATCGTGACTGCCAGCTGACTACTATCCACTGCCTCTGTGCACTACAGTCTCCTGCTTGCAACTCGCCTGTGTTCAACATCGTGACTGCCAGCTGATTACTATCCGCTGCCTCCGTGCACTACACTCTCATCTCATCTTTGCTGTGACTTCCTCGAGACTGCCGCTTTTCATTACCATCTGCTACACTTCGTGATCTACAGCTCCGGCCCTGCGCTGCACTCCTGTTTCCCATCGCTGTTGGTTCCTGTGGTTGCTACTGGTTACCTCCGTGTGCCGCTGAGTCCTGCCGCTGTGGTCAGCGCTATCGTCCATCTCCTGCTGATCCACTCTCCACGCCTTCACGTGTTCCACTGGCCTCTACCCTCCTGTCAGCATTGGATTTGTATCTCTTCTACTACCCTCTGCTGGATCATCTCCATTCTCCTGGGTTTCCTATGAGTCCAGTTCCACGTGTTGCTGACTCCTGTGGATTCGTGTCCCTGTCGGTCTACTCACCTGTGCGCTGCACCTGCTAGACCGCTGCTTCTCCTATCCAGGGACTTCCTATCCAGTCGGCCTCCAGCCGCTCAGGTACCGCTGCAATCCCATCTGACTGCTACTGCTGAACCACGGTATGCATACTTCTCATTGACTGTGCTGTGTATTGCATATCTTGCTGGACTGTGTTTGGTTCTCTCTGGAGTCTGCTATCCGCTGAGTCTATTGCCATCATTGACTGTGTTATCATTGTGCTGGACTACTTCAAGAGACTTTCTAGATTGCAGACCTGATCAGTCATTTACATATATATATACCTATATTGTGCATATTACTGTGGATCGTGTATAAGGTGCCTGTGTATATCCTGTGTTGCAGTCTTCCCCCGTGCACCTCCTCACATATATATGCAGTGGTACAACTTGCTGATGTCAGACCACTGATCCCTGTTTCCGGTATCACCTGTTCCATTATCCTCTCACAGAGCAGTGGTACAACTTGCTACCGCAGACCACTGACTACCTGGATACCTCCACTTGGATTCCATTCCTTCACTCAGACAGCGGTACAACTTGCTACCCGCAGACCGCTGACTCTCATCACCTCCTTGTTTCTGTTGGACATTCCACCTCACTATAGCAGTGGTACAACTTGCTATCGCAGACCACTGACTACCTTCACGTGTCCTTGTCCATACAGTTCCTTGTGTATCATTACCTCATTATTACCAGTGTTGCTAGTCATAGACTTTCCTGAGCATCTCATCGGCCATCATTTCATGTTCCGTGATCACCCAGCTACCAGAGTACCCTATTACCATCTACATTGCTCTGGTAAGCCTACCATCTGGTGATCCCTGGGTAAAGACTCCTAGTGCCCGTGACAATTGGCTTACAATATGCCATGTATTTTAGGTTTATTGACATACTAGAGTTGTCTGTGTAACACTGCCACCCACTGGACACAGTAGTGTTCGTTCGTAAAGACCACCTACTCTGCACAGTAATGTCCTGAGGCTGGAACACTACCCCCTCAGCATAAAGATTCACTTGAGAAATACTATTGTCTGCTACCAAGTGTTAGTCTCAAAATGCTATCTAAGCTACACACAACATTCACTTCTGAAGTACTGTGCACTCTATACACAACATTCACTTCTGAAATACTGTGCACTCTATACACAACATTCACTTCTGAAATACTGTGCACTCTATACACAACATTTACTTCTTAAATACTGTGCACGCTATACACAACATTCACTTCTGAAATACTGTGCACTCTATACACAACATTTACTTCTTAAATACTGTGCACGCTATACACAACATTCACTTCTGAAATACTGTGCACTCTATACAAAACATTCACTTCTGAAATACTGTGCACTCTATACAAAACATTCACCTCTGAAATACTGTACACTCTATACAAAACATTCACTTCTGAAATACTGTGCACTCTATACACAACATTCACTTCTGAAATACTGTGCACTCTATACAAAACATTCACTTCTGAAATACTGTGCACTCTATACACAACATTTACTTCTTAAATACTGTGCACGCTATACACAACATTCACTTCTAAAATACTGTGCACTCTATACACAACATTTACTTCTTAAATACTGTGCACGCTATACACAACATTCCCTTCTGAAATACTGTGCACTCTATACAAAACATTCACTTCTGAAATACTGTGCACTCTATACAAAACATTCACTTCTGAAATACTGTGCACTCTATACACAACATTCACTTCTGAAATACTGTACACTCTATACACAACATTCACTTCTGAAATACTGTGCACTCTGTATACAACATTCACTTCTGAAATACTGTGCACTCTACACAACATTCACTTCTGAAATACTGTGCACTGTACACAACATTCACTTCTGAAATACTGTGCACTCTATACAACATTCACTTCTGAAATACTGTGCACTCTACACAACATTCACTTCTGAAATACTGTGCACTGTACACAACATTCACTTCTGAAATACTGTGCACTCTATACAACATTCACTTCTGAAATACTGTGCACTCTACACAACATTCACTTCTGAAATACTGTGCACTCTACACAACATTCACTTCTGAAATACTGTGCACTCTATAGACAACATTCACTTCTGAAATACTGTGCACTCTATAGACAACATTCACTTCTGAAATACTGTGCACTCTATAGACAACATTCGCTTCTGAAATACTGTGCACTCTATAGACAACATTCGCTTCTGAAATACTGTGCACTCTACACAACATTCACTTCTGAAATACTGTGCACTCTACACAACATTCACTTCTGAAATACTGTGCACTCTATAGACAACATTCGCTTCTGAAATACTGTGCACTCTATAGACAACATTCACTTCTGAAATACTGTGCACTCTATACACAACATTCACTTCTGAAATACTGTGCACTCTATACACAACATTCACTTCTGAAATACTGTGCACTCTATACACAACATTCGCTTCTGAAATACTGTGCACTCTATACACAACATTCATTTCTAAAATACTATGCACTCTATAGACAACATTCACTCCTAAAATACTGTCCACTCAGGGGCAGAACTAACGAGCTCTGGGTCCCGTTGCAGAGAAGCGGGCAAGATGGAATTAGAGAACCAAGGCCCACAGTTCGCTAGTTCCAACCCTCTGCATCTGTCGTGCAGCGGGGCCCATTATCTCCATGGGCTCCGTTGCACCGCACCTGCCGCACCAATGGTAGTTCCGCCACTGTGTCCACTCTGTATAAACGCATTCACTCCTGGAATGCTGTCCACTCTACACAATGAGCCTCATTTAAAGACACATACATGAACCAAAGGTAGAAGAAGAGGGACACAAAATAAGCGTTCTTGTGCGCACATGTTGAGTCAGATGTATCCCAAGATGCGTCCAACGCAAAAACAGTAGCATTTGCACCAGGCGTATGTCATGTGTACAAGTGTGCATACTTACACCTAAGGGATAGCGCAGAGATGGTTATGACAGTGCAAAATACAAGGTTTTGCTCTGTGTACATGACCACACAGCAGTTCTCATTTTCTATTCAGTTTTGCCATTAGTAAAGCAATATAGTGCTCCGATTTTAAGAATGCGGGTGCCCAGTGAGCTCAATGATAACCATCACTGTACTGATTAAATAAATGCAATGCAGGTAACTGACCACTTACATATGTTTTGCATATTGTGTGATCTGAGGTTTTGCAGTGGTTGTTAGTGGCTGCATCTCTCCCAGTCTGACTAATATGTTTCTTATCTGGGGCAAGCAAGATTTATAATAATTACTATGAATGATCGTGTGTACTGGGTGAAGCTATTAAAAGCTAGTCATAACATTTCACTTTCATTCATATGGATTGCCACCTGTTACTGTTAAACAGATTGTTATTTCTGATGTCTCGTTAAAGGCGAGTAAAGCTATAGTTGAATACATAAAAGTAACCTACAACATTCACATTTACATAGTTACCGACAATCCCTAATTACCAGGGACTGTCCAAATGGTCAAACTATTGTCCATTTCCACATTACTTTAGTTTATTGGCGTGTACATGCCATGGTCTAATTTATGTTCATATTTTGTTTTTTTTTCAGGGGAAAATATTTGCACGGGGCATTCTAAATATAGGCGCAGATTTATCAAACCTTCTAAAAAGTAAAAGTGGAGGTGTTGCCCATAGCAACCAATCAGATTCTAGTTATCATTTATCTAGTACATTATAAAACAGTGATGGGCAACAGACGACCTTAGGGTGGCGTGCGGCCCTCTGACCCTTCACCTGTGGCCCCCAGCCCCTTCCTGCTTTATTGTAGTTTGTTTGTTATAGTCTGTAACACTCGTGTAATATGCCTGCTGATGTGTTATTACAGATAGGTGTCGCTTTCTTTGATTAAATGTATTGTTTTAATTTAATTTGTTGCCACGGGCAACATCACCATTTTCCATTTCTTAATGGATCGACCCTTTTTATATATTATATGTTTATATGTTGGAATTATACAGTGTTTGACCTGAAATTCTAAAAGCAATGCATTTAATGTATTTATATATATATATATATATATATATATATATATATATATATATATATATATATGAGATAAATAGGCCAGTTAGTGGTATATTATAGATGTATATTAGTGGCACTATCTAAGCTATGCTTGTATGCAATGAATAGACATTGGTTATGTATGATGCCAGATTATGAAAATATATTTTAGACATTAAGTCAGGGGCTTGGGTATATTAAGGGTGGAGGGTATTGTTAATGCAATTTAGATTTATGCTTCAATATATCTACTCCTAAGTCATACAGAGTTATGCTGACACTATATTTGATTATAAATCTTGCACTGTTAAAGAAAACTTAAATAAAGTATATGTTAAAACACTTAAAAGGATTTATTTAAACAATTGGAATATATAAATTCAATAGTCCTTTATGAGTGATAGATATTATCAGATAATATTTCTACAAACATATAAAACATCTAATTTAATGGTATACAAAGTGGTGTGGAATAAATCCTGGTACATTATGCACAATTGGGCTAAACAACAACAGCACAGTGCTTAGTATCTGTTATTATCATTATATCTTCTTATTACCTGAGCTTATTTCACTTAAGATGCATTGTACTGTTTGCTTTTATTGCTCTCATAAAAAGCTGCAGCTTCCTCTGAATAACATTAAATTATTTATTCACATTCCTCAAGGAGATGAAAATAAATTAAAACTTCTTGGACTCGGAGCGTTGGAATCATTATCTAAACTCATCTCCCATGAGGATAAGACAGTGCGCAGAAATGCCACGATGGTGTGCGGCATCATGGCATCACATAGTAAGTCATTTACAGTGTTTATATAGGGTACAGACTGGTTGGCTGATCTCATCTAATCTACTAGCCGTATACACTGCAGCATCAGGCCTGATATTGCAGCAAAACGACCATGATGGTTCCCTTCCACCTGTGTGCGTGGCCAAATCGAACATCCTGCTGATTGGCTGAACGGCAAGATTGACCAATGTAGGGCTGGCTTTCAAGTTTATTACCGGTTAGATCTCTGAATAGATCATAGATTATTTCAAGACCCGTGTTTATCCTAGAGCACAAAAGTTATACAATGAGAATATTGGTCATTTTTGTATGAGATTTGGGAAACTAATTGTACACATATGAAGTGGTGGGGTATAGTAAGGACAGTTATGGAAGCAGCCCAGGGCCTAGGAACAGGGGCGGACCTAGATGTAATTTTTAGGTGGGGCGATTTTGCATAATCATGCCCCTCCTTCATTCTGATTGGCTGGCCCCGCGAAAAGCCCACCCACCACCCGCGATTGGCCCCACCCCTTCCACCCGTTTTGATCGGCGTCTTGGACCCAATTTTAAAGGTCTTGTACTTGTAGGGGGGGGGGCGATTGCTCCGATCGCCCCCTCCCCCAGATCCGCTACTGCCTAGGAGTGTTAGGGACCCTCTGCTATCCTTGTAATGCATGTATTCAGCAGCAGAAGATTGTGTGCCTACAACGGGCCCGAGCAGTGTTGCTCACTGGATCGGTGTAACAACATGGTGCTATGAACACGTACTGTATATATGTAATAACAACCAATCAGCCTATGCTTTTATTTGCTGACTGCTTTACCCAAACTTGACATAAAGGGATTGTAAAAACAAAAGCATTATTTGCTCAATTATTCCTAACCCAAGTCATTTATATATGCTATTCTTGTTTGATATTATTCTTTTATACAGGCCTTATGGAGTTGTGTTGGCCACCTCCTTGCCTGCTCTCTGTTATATTTTTGACTCTTTCTGAGCCATCCCACACTCTCAGAGACATGTTGTCCTGCCCTCAGTAATGTCACTGATATCCCCTGCCACAAGGCCACGCCCCCATGGTATTGTGTTGCGATAGGATTATCACAGTTCAACATGGGTGACAGGAAAGTGGTATAGGGAATAGAGAAGAGTAACAATGACAATTTTAATGAATGAAGAGATCCGAGAGCAAACTTACTAACAACTTCACAGAAACTACTTTAAAAATAATATTTTTTTCATTCATTCCACAATATTTGCGTAAGGGAAAAAAAATGTAGAGTCCCATTTAAAGGGTTACGTACAGGGTTAGATAAAGGGCCACATTGGCCTGGGGCTGAAAATTTTAAAGGGCCTATTGTGAGAAGTGCTGTCCCACCGGAGGTGTGGCCAGTGATGTGTGGGTGTGGCCAGCAGTGTGTGGGTGTGGGCAGCACCAAGGAGGGCATAGCTTGCTCTTCCCTCCAATCACCTACATCTCCCTCCCATCTTCCCTTATATAAAGAGTGCACCAATAACTGGTTCACACAGCATGTATGTAAAGTGAAGAGTGGAAATACGTCCCAACTGTCCCTCATGATGGGACAAGCTCCTGGCTAATCAGGATAGTCCCCTAAATTCAGGACTATACTGATGGAATTGGGACAGTTAAGAGGTAAAGGTATGTTATTTTATTGACCATTGAAGACAAGATTACAAACAATGGCTGATTTATTTTTATTTATAAAGTGCTTTAACAGAAACATACATGAAAATTGCTTTTCAGGTTGTCAACATTGAACAAAGTACAAAAAGCTGAAAACAATAAAAAAAATAAAAAAAAATAAAACTTGAATCTATCTATAAAAATATATAAATACACTCTGTTAGGATACTGGGTTTATCTGGCCCAGTTCTACTAACTTCACACTGGCTGGCGTCCCAGGGGTGCCTTACTATGCCAGGGAAGCTTACCCAGTACCTTCTAGCGTCCCTATAGTTACTCAGGCAAATGCAGTTAGTAGAGTACAATAGTATCATTTATTGTAATAAAAACAACACTAGAATATTATATACAAATGGTAAATAAATGCCAGGCAGGTTTACCACAGCATCTGTCCCCTACCATATTAGCTTAAGGAGATACAGTTACCTGGCAGTCCTGATTTGCAGAATCCAAAATCCATGAATTTCTTTTAGCTGCAGATGTAATCCATTGGTAGAGAATGAAAACTCAAGACCAGCTACCCTGCACCTTCCAGCAAAATCCTCAGAATCGACCTCCTCCTCCCCTCGAGTGACTCCTTATATCCAGGGTCAAATTTACACACTGCTTTACCCTCCCTGGGCAAATCACTGGCTCTTTCCTTCTTGAACATTGGTGGGTGCTGGACTAGGGGGTTGGATGGGGAGTAGAGATGAGCTGTAATTCTACAGTGGCTCCCCTGCTAGGTTCTAGACAAATGTCTGGACTTGTCCTGTGGAGGACAATGGATACTAATTGGCCTTCCCCACCTACAGATTTAGAATAGCACTCAGCCCCTCCCAAAAGTAACCCCTTTCACTACTTTTTGATGTCACAGGATCCCCAGCTTTTCCATGCTTCCTGTAGAGAAAGGAGGGGGAGAATGAATGTAGCTACAGGCCCCTCACCTCTATCCTGGACACCACCTGATCCTTTCCCATAACCCACCTGGCTTCACTTTAAGAACAATGAATAACAGCTTCACTGTAATATCAGCAATATACAATAAACAGTATACATATTTACAATGAGCTACAATGTCCCCTTATCCACATGCAATTAGACACTGCAGTTGTACTCTTGTGAGTTGGGGAAAAAAACAGGGCTATAAGAAGTATACTTGTCACACTCCACATTTTGTGAGGGACGGGCTGGTTAAGGTGTTATCAAACTCATTTCGTCACACCATACGCTTTGTTTCATTACCCCAGAAACTGTTGATTTCTTGGGATTTTTACAAACAACAGTCTCTAGAGTTTACAGAGAACGGTGCTCAAAACCAAAACCAAAAACATCCAGCGAGTGGCAGTTCTGTGGGTGAAAACAATGAGAAACATCAAGAGAATGGCCAGCCTGGTTTCAGTTGACAGGAAGGCGACAGTAATTCAATTAACCATGGGTGGTATGCAGAAGAGTATCTCTGAATGCACAGCACATCCAAACTTGAAGTGGATGTGCTCAAGCAGCAGAAGACCACAAAGCCCCTTATGGCCTCCACACAATACAGAGGGTAGCCTGGTGATCGTCACACAGTACATACCACCCTTGGGACTGCCACACAACACATAGAACCCTTGTCACCACCACACAATACAGAGGCAACCTTGTGACCAACACACAATACATAGGAAAACCTTGTCACCACCACAAAATACAGAGGGCAGCCCTGAGACCACCACCCAATACAGAGAGAAAAATATTCCCTGTCACATATTCCCTGTTGGGCCTGTTGTCACATATTCCCTGTTGGGCCTGTTGTCACATATCCCCTGTTGGGCCTGTTGTCACATATCCCCTGTTGGGCCTGTTGTCACATATTCCCTGTTGGGTCTGTTGTCACATATCCCCTGTTGGGCCTGTTGTCACATATTCCCTGTTGGGTCTGTTGTCACATATCCTGTTGTCACAATCCCGTTGTCACATATCACCTGTTGGGCCTGTTGTCATATATCCCCTGTTAAAACTAACTTGTCCCTACCTGTTGTGTTAAGCACTGGTGACCTCAGTCTGGGACGGGGTGGGAGTTGGTACAGCATGAGTCACACAACACGAGTCACACACAGCCGTTGTAGGCACAGCCCCCACCCCACTCAGCAACAGGCAGCCTCGCGATTGGCTGCCTGTTGTTCTCTAATCGCCCCACATTGCCATAGCCCCAAGCCCTCCTCTCCCTCCCCATGCCAGATGCACTCACACAAAAAAAATGCCACTCCTGGCTGGCCTGGGCCTATTTCTGCGGAGAGGCCCATTGTTAATCCGGCCCTGTGTTTGTATGTATGTATGAACATGTGTGTCTATGTATATCTACGTGTGTGTGTGTATGTATGTGTATATGGGTCCTCGCGATAGACAATCATATCAGAACAGAGGCCGCTGACTTCCGCATCATGTGACATCCTCTGCACAGTGCAGAGACGTCACGCAGCATGGAGGGAGTGCACTGTGCTCTCCCTCCTTCATCTGTTCGGCACCTTTGAAGACCGCAGGGCAACACATGTGGCCCTCCTCCTCTTTCATGTTGCCCCTCACTGTTCTTGAAGGTGCTCGATGTAGCAATCATAGCAGTACAATCATACAAGAAATGTATATTTGGCATCTCAGCATAACACAATAACCTGGTTAAAGGTGACATTTTATTAAATAAATGTCATAAAATATTCCATACAGCCTTGTTAAATAATAAAAGTCACATGCAAGTTAACAAATTACATTATGTTAATCATTTTTTCCCACCTTTTCTTCATGTTTTTCACAGATGATGTTAGGAGATTGATACAGAAGCTGGATATTATACCTCTGCTAATTGCTCGTCTCGCCCCAGAAGGTAGAATCTGCAAAATATTTTGTTGACAAATCCAACCATCTGCTCAGAAAGTCTCCATGTAACTAATAGCTACATATGGGGATTACATAAACTGGTTGTGCAGCATGCATAAGACGATGCAGTGTTTTGTTGAATATACCTCTGAAAAGGAGCCTTAGGGGGAGAACTAGCGATGTGCAGCATACTGCCTCCGGAACGGTTCGTGGAGACAATTCCCAGCGATGTCCGGCCTGAAATCTCTGCTCATTTTTCCTTGCATATCTGTGGGAAATTACCAGAGATTCCTCTACCGTAGTGACTGGTAGTGTGCGGAGCCAGACATCATGGTAATATCCAGCAGCACATCACTAAGAACTGACTTATCCCCTTAATGTTGCTATTGAACTTATGTTACTGGTAAATGGTTAATGTAGCTGGATAGAACTCTTGAAATATTTATGCCATACATTTGCGTCCACCCTTAAGCAGTCATTATCAGTTTGGCCTATACCAGCAGGGGGCGTGGCCACAATGACGTGTGAATTCCGGCACTAAGGTCCCTCCATTCAACTCAATTAACTGGCTGGGATCCGGGAGGTTGCCCTGCTCTCCCGTGAATCCAGGAGGACTCTCAGAAATCCGGGAGTCTCCGGGACATTCTGGGAGAGTAGGCAACTATAATTTATACTGACCAAAAAGACTCCATAACAAATAAAAAAATGACATTGTAAATTAAACTTCCAAACTTCTTATTCAGAGCAGATGGATATTTATAATCCATCAGTGTCCCTTCACATTTTGCAGTAGTTCTTAACTAAAAATTAGGATTTGCCAAAAAGCCATGGGTTTTTTGCTTTATTCTTACCAGACATCCCATGACCCGTACAAAAGTACTTATAATTTACACTAAGGTGTATATTATTCTCTATATAGAACATTCTCAGTTTGGAGTAGTAAGCAATACCTTTACACAGCAGCATGAAGCTAATTTACTCTTTTAGGGTGGGGTACCCCTTAACCACATAATTCTATAATAAATATTAGCCTGCCCATGGGATGATATTGTATTATTTACATACCTCCCACAGGTCCGCTTAGTATGGTAGAAAAGGGGACATTACAGTTTAGGGTGGGAGACACGGCTTGGTTGGATCAGAGATGTGGGCTAAAATGTCTCTAAAACTGAATGTTTGGAGTTATGTATTTAGAAAGATGAACCTGTTTGTACAAAGTATGAAAGTGTCACTTACACACAGTGGATACAGTGAGCTAACACATAATCATCAGAATGCATATAATGCACATAGCCATGCACACTAAATATGTCACTGACCTCAGAATGGATTAAAGCACACACAATATTGTTTTGTGCAATGCCTATGATTTCACAGCATACAAAATGCAATCATATTTTATTTTTGTTCTGTTGCAGAAGAAGTAGTGGTCCATGAATTTGCTACACTTTGTCTTGCATACATGGCTATGGAATACACCAGTAAAGCAAGAATATTTGATCTGAATGGGTTAGAGCATCTCATCCGATTGTTAGGCAGCCCAGACCCCGATGTTCAGAAAAATTCTGTGGAATGCATTTATCTGTTGGCGCAGGTAAAAATATATTGTCTCTCATGTGACCTCTGACAAGCATTACTGATAAAGTACCCATTTTATAGAGAACAAACAGCATGAGTAGCCAGGAAGGTAATATTATCCAGGTTCGTATTCTGTGCCATGTGACCAGGGATGCCATGTGACCAGGGGTGCCATGTTACCAAGGGTGTCATGTGACCAGAGGTGCCATGTGGCCAGGGGCGCCGATAATGATGGGGTTGGATGCGGCTCCAGCTCAGTCCGCCCCTCCAACGCCCCATCTGAGCTGTAGGAAAGTGTGTAGACGAATAGCTCCTATAGGTCCTCATGGTCACAAGCCTCCTAGGCTGCGTGCACAGCATCTGCCAGTCTGTGGGCTCACACCTTCCAAGCCTCCAAAAGCAGCATTGTCTTTTACCATGGCTGTACAAGCAGCCTAGGGGGTCCCCCAAGAAGGAGCCGCTTCAGGGCTTGAGATATCAGTTGGCGGCCCAGCATGTGACTTATTACTTAGCAACATATGTAAACAGAAAATGGTATGCAATTGTAACATAACAATCACAGTTGTATAATTCACTAAGGTAACAGTCCACATGGAAATAATGTCAATCAAGGATGTGATCTTTTACTTCACTCAGTTGATTTGTTACTCAGACTCACACCTATAAATAACAATGAATAAATATGGTTTACAATCCTTATAAAAATACACAAATAAGTTGAAATTGAAATCCTGAGTGCCTTAGGATACAAGCTTTGAAACTCATTTATCCAAAAGACCTCTCTCCTGTTTGTATCGTTCAATACGATCAACACCACTCTGTGTCAACCAGCATCTTTTCAATCACTGGAAATCACTGGGAGTGTGACCCAAATCTATGTAATGTCTGTGTGCTGACAACAGCGTTATAGATATACAGTCTTGTGTCTTTTGTGTTGTTTTTATAATGTAAAGAAGACCACAAGGACCGTCTAGTTATATAATATTACTTCTGATGCAGGACTTCCAGAGTCGCTCTGCGATCTGTGAGCAGAATGCTGTCCCCCCTTTGCTGGGGCTGCTGACATCGGACTATCCAGCTATCCAGCTGTTGTCTCTGAAGGCCCTTAGCAGTGTCAGCTGTGAAGCAGAGTGCAGGCTAGCGCTAAAGGAGAACCAGGCTTTGGACCATCTTCTAAAAATCCTGGAAGCAAAGGTATGGGGGTTTTTTTTTTACAATTTGCAGAAATCCATGTAAAAGTAACATTTCATTTAAACTTTATTTTAAATACTCTAACGCATAATAATAAAGTAAAACAAGTAATCCACAATTTTGCTGATGATTTCCTTACTGGGGTTACTGTGTTTAGTCTATAGGTGGACATTCGATTTTAAGTAAACCTTCGAGTTAATAATGAAATATAAGTGTGACAATAAATGGAGGTTTCCTTATAGAATGACCTATGTCTTTATGTGTCATTGAACATGTATAGAGAATGTGTAATTCATTCAGAAACCGTATTAGGGAGAAGATGAAGTTACTGCACATGTGCCAGACACTTGAGAACCAAATCAGTACAAATATTTTAAAGAAAATGCTGCAAATTATAATAAGTTTGCAATCTATAGGATAATACCACATCATGCAAATAGTGAAAGTGTAAGAAACTAAATCATGAGCCTATTCTCTGGGGTGTCCGTTCTGTCCGGTATTTTCTTCTGCCACTGCCCTTGTTTGCATTGATTGTATCCTGGCTTTGAAAACACTATTTTGCTATACCAAGTCTTAGGCCCAGGAGCAGCCTGGGCTGGGGGGCATGGGGGCACCTGTCCACCCGGGCCAGTCCCATATTGGGCTACCTTGGGCCGGGTCAATGGGCCACCTGCATTTTTTTCCCTTTAAAATGTTTCTAATAGGCTGCTGAATCCAGTCTTGACCCCCGGGCTGATATTTGCCAGCCCTCCCCTGCTTAGGCCATCTTACTTGCACTGACACAGTGGATTACCTGCCCACTTCCAGTTTGTAGACGATTGGGGAAGTTGCCGTGAATTTTACCAGATGCTGCAGGGCATAATCATAAAAGACCACATGGCACCATGTGGTCTCACTGTAATAACACTATAATGCTTTCTTGAGTAGTATTATGTTATAACAATGCAGGCAAACCCCCCCCCCCCTCAATATAGTATAAGATGGCTTCATGTATTCATTGGTCCTTTAACACTTTCAAACTGAGTAATTATTTCACAAGAGTGGGTAGAACCAGTTTACAATGTCAGGAGATTTTTGACATTGTATTTCACTCATACTTGCCAACTCTCCCGGAATGTCCGGGAGACTCCCACATTTTGGCAGAGTCTCACGGACTCCCGAGAGAGTGTGGAAATCTCCCGCATCTGCCAGAATTCTGCCCACTTCCTAGTGAAGTGGGCAGAATTAGGTCCAAAACGCCGCAATTCACCGGGAATTGCGGCGTTTGGCCCCGTCACCTACTGTCAAATGATGCGTTTGCATCATTACGCCATGGGGGCGGGGCCAAAATGACGCAACTTTTGGAGCCTCGCTCCCATCACGCCCACCTCCCCTGGCAGGCTCCCGGAGCAAGTCTATAGCAAGTTGGCAAGTATGATTTCACTTTGTTATCTACCTAACTGCAAGATATTTTCTTCTGTTATCAGCTGATTAGACCTTTTTGTCAGATGTTGCTATGGTATACTGAAGTAAAATTACAAGCATTTCATAAGTGTCAAAGGCTTTTATTAACAATTACATTAAGTTTATGCAAAGAGTTAATATTTGCAGTGTTGACCCTTCTTTTTGAAGACCTCTGGAATTCGCCCTGGCATGCTGTCAATCAACTTCTGGGTCACATACTGACTGATGGCTGTCCATTCTTTGTCATAATTTGTGGGGTTTTGTTTGTCCACCCACCTCTTGAGGATTAAACACAAGTTCTCATTGGGATTAATGTCTGGGGACCTAAAATTTTGATGTTTTGATCCCCAGAGCATCTTAGTTATCACTTGTGCCTTATGGCAAGGTGCTCCATCATGCTGGAAAAGGCATTGTTCGTCATCAAACTGTTCTTAGATGGTTGGGAGAAGTTGCTCTTGGAGGATGTTTTTGTACCATTCTTTATTCATGGCTGTGTTCTTAGGCAAAATTGTGAGTGAGCCCACTCCCTGGCTGAGAAGTAACCCCACACATGAATGGTCTCTGGATGCTTTACTGTTGGCATGACACAGGACTGATGGCAGCGCTCAACTTTCCTTCTATTGACAAGCGTTTTTCCAGATGCCCCAAACAATCTGAAAAAGGAATTCATCAGAGTAAATGACTTTACCCCAGTCCTCGGCAATCCAATCCAGATGTTTATCCTGCAGAGAGGTAACTATTTGCTGGCCTTCTTGACACCAGGCCATCCTCCAAAAGTCTTCGCCTCACTGTGTGTGTAGATGCACTCACACCTGCCCGTTGCTATTCCTGAGCAAGCTCTGCACTGGTGGTTCCCCGATCCCGTAGCTGAATCAACTTTAGGAGAGGGTCCTGGCGCTTGCTGGATGTTCGTGGGCACTCTGAAGCCTTCTTTGCAACTATTGAACCTCTCTCTTTTAAGTTCTTGATGATCCGATAAATGGTTGATTTAGGCGCAGTCTTACTAGCAGCAATATCCTTGCCTGTGAAGCCCTTTTTGTGCAAAGCAATGATGACTGCAGTTGTTTCCTTGCAGATAACAATGGTAAACAGAGGAAGAACAATGATTTCAAGCATCACCCTCCTTTTAAAGCTTCCAGTCTGTTATTCTAACTCAATCAGCATGACAGAGTGATTTCCAGCCTTGTCCTCATCAACAATCTTACCTGTGTTAACGAGAGAATCACTGACCTGATGTCAGCTGGTTCTTTTTTGGCGGGGCTAAAATGCAGTGGAAATGTTGTTTTTGGGATAAAGTTCATTGTCATGGCACTCTTCGTGACAAAACTGAGGCAGCAGACTTTGTGAATAGTAATATTTGTGTCATTCTCAAAACTTTTCGCCGTGACTGTACAGACTCGGAGGCATCCTTCTTTCAAACACTGTGGCCCCTTATAAGTTATTAGCTGGTGTTCATGTGTGATCACCAGACAGTAATATCCTACCCTACACTACTGAAAACATTAAGCAGCAGGGATGGAGGAAGGTGATGTTATGCCCAGATATCCCCCACCCTGGCTCCTAGAGGATAGCCCATCCTTTCACATAATGTACCCCCTTAGTAGTTATTGTCTGGTGATCAATAACAACCTATACCTCAGAAAGCGTTGAGAAGTCCAGAGATGCGGGAATTATAATGGTCAAATTTCCCTCATGCTGGCTTTAATAAACTTAGGGTACCCTCATTTGATGGGGTAGGTTGTCTAGTTTTAAAAATGGTATGCCATATTTTTTCTGCCTATACATTTTTTTCACATTCAAGACAGCGTAAACTAGCAAATAAAAAAATATTTTAATTTTAATCTTCAAGTGTAGAATTTATTATCATCATCAACATCAACATTTATTTATATAGCGCCCAACAAATTCTGTAGCGCTTGAAAACCTATGCGTAGAATCCTGCTCTTTGCTGTTTTGGAAAGATGGATTGATGCCAAAGCAAGAACTTGGTGGTGTTTATAAAAAAAAAAAAAAAAATTGTTCACTTTATTGCAATTTAAATAAAAAAGGAAACACTTTTTCGACCATTTTGGGTAGATTTACTTTTCTATGGCAGGAGATATAAGCAAGTGAATCGTATTTTTGGAATATTGAAAGTCTACTGAAATAAATAAAATATGCAAGATATGATGTGTGTGGGTACTGCATAAACAAATTACTGATAATGAGGTTGGAATGTGACCAGCCTAAATAGACTTAGCAGAGGGATGAGAAAGCCTCAGCGACGAAGGGGTTAAAGAGGATCTCTACCAAAAAATCTAGTATTAAATGGAGTTTACTGTGTTAAGATCACATCTGGTATCGATGCATAATTTGCTTGATCTGCAGGATTCCTAAAATCCTGAATGGCCCCACACTGCTTTATTATATACTTCTATATTCGCCTAATACAAGCAGGCAGAACTGTTTAAATCAGACATGTGCACAAAGTATACATGACAAGTGTCAGACTAATGACGTTGGTGGACTGGGCCAACAGCGCCTAACAGGTAAGTAAAACATACTAGATTTAAATTTTTGGGGGGTATTCTCCATTTATCAGCAGCAGCAGCTATTTATATAGCGCCACTGATTCCGCAGCGCTGTACAGAGAACTCACTCACATCAGTCCCCTCCCCATTGGAGTTTACAGTCTAAATTCCCTAACATACACACACACACACACAGACCGAGAGAGACTAAAGTTAATTTGATAGGAGCCAATTAACCTACTGGAATGTTTTTGGAGTGTGGGAGGATACTGGAGCCTCCGGAGGAAACCCACACAAACACAGGGAGAACATACAACCTCAACACAGATAAGGCCATGGTCTGGAATCGAGTTCATGACCCCAGTGCTGTGAGACAGAAGTGCTAACCACTTAGCCACAGTTCTGGACAATGTTCCCCTTCTTAAGTCCTGTCTCCTATGTAGCAAATGGGTGAGACCACCATTACCCAAACCCAGGAGCCAATCCATACATTGGGGGAATTCAATTTCCCCCGACACAATGCAGTGTTAAGCATATTACCGTTAATACGGTAATTGTAACGCTCCCTGAGCCACCAACAAAAAGCTGGCATTGAAATTACCGTACTAACGGTAAATATGCGCACTAGTACCAGTAATAGTGCGCAGGCCGCGTTCCTTGTGACAGTAATGTGCCCAATTGAATATGCCCCTATGTAGGTCAAAGCAGAGCAGGTGGACATAATCCAACAGATCTATTAAAGCACCTCTATTCAGCTAGAACAAGTCTGCATGGATTGTGTCCTTCAGCACTGAGATCTACACTGGCTTCTTGCCCATACACAGAGGGACCTGTTTCCTCGCTTAAGGTAACAGGGGAGTCCAAGAGGAGCGACACCTCTATTTGCTACATGTAGGGTATAAATGTGGGTTGGTTGTCTAAAACGCCTTTAAAGCTCTATACTCCTACACTTTCTGATAAGCTCTTTACATTTTTATTTCTGAAAACTTGTAGCCTATATAAAACAACTTGTGTTTTAACTTTAGCAGCCATTTAAGATGCACAAAGCAGTATGTAGCTATAATCTAGGATAATTACTTCAGTCCGACTAAAGTCCTGCGACAACATATGTGCTTATTATCTATTATTAGGAGCTTAATGACTTACATGTGGAGGCACTTTCTATAATTGCAAACTGCCTTGAGGATGTGGATACTGTTCAACTTCTTCTGCAGTCAGGAGGACTAAAGAAGATATTGACCTTTGCAGAGACATCTCCCCTGCCTGACATACAAAGAAATGCCGCCAAAGCCATCGCCAAGTCTGCTCACAATGGTATGTGACATTCAACTTAACATTACGTTCAGTGTCATTCAGTATAATGGATGTGAATTGTCTCCATTCAGAGCGATATCTCTTTCACTCACCACTGTTTCTCTGGTTTTCTTTCCTTTATGTCAGACAATCCAGGGATAGACCTGGACTAATTTTGTTTAAAGAGCAAGTAGATACTTCTGGACATGACTGAATATCAAAGCCTATGTACTACTGAGCAAAATATTATATCTGAAATAAGGGATTTGTTTATACTTCATTAAATCTGTACAGCATGCTCTCTGTTCTATATTTTGGAGGACGTTTGCTTTGCTTGGGAAGGTGGTGTATCTCTCTCTTGCATCACTCTAGGGTAGGGGATAGCCGAAGCCAGAGCTGGATTAAGGCTTTGGGGGGCCCGGGGCACTTAAAACAGGGGGCCCCCTAAGATCTAAAATTAAGACAGTGGTTCCCAAACTTTTGCATTTTGCGGCACACTTAGAGTCTCTATAATTTTTTCAAGGTACCCCTCCAAAATAATTACTGAGCAGTCCCGTTTTATAAGTAGTTGGGTCAAAATAGCGTAATAAGTATTTAGATCAGGACAAAAATACTCATTTAGTTGTATGCAAAAATAATACACATAAATCCAATTTACAGCTATCTCACCCTGTGCCCCTGCATCAACTGCATCCACACACTCTGTGCCCCTCTGCATCCACACACTCTGTGACCCTCTGCATCCTCTCACTCTGCCCCCTTCTTCATTCTTTTGCCCCTCCATTGCTGTTTCCTATCACCATTCCCCTACCACCCTTCCCATAGTGGTTTTCCGTAGTGCAGCCCCTTCCCATAGCAGTTTTCCCTAGTGCAGCCCCTTCCCATAGCAGTTTTCCCTAGTGCAGCCCCTTCCCATAGTAGTTTTCCCTAGTGCAGCCCCTTCCCATAGTAGCTTTCCCTAGTGCAGCCCCTTCCCATAGTAGTTTTCCCTAGTGCAGCCCCTTCCCATAGTAGTTTTCCCTAGTGCAGCCCCCCCTGCCCCTCACTTACCTTGCGGTGCGCAGCATCGCTCCTCAGATCAGACAGGAAGTTCCTGTCTGACCGCACATCATCGTGGGACCCCATTAAGCAACAGGCAGCCTCGCGATTGGCTGCCTGTTGTTTTCCACTGGCCACCAATGTCTGTGATCGTCGCTCCCCCGCTCTTACAACCCCACCAGCAAATTGACTGCCCCGGCGCCCTTCCCCCCCTCTCTGTGCCGAGTAGCCCCCAACCGGCGCTGGAACTTAGAAAAAAAAATAAAGAATTCATTAGTGAGGCGGCTTCGTCAGGGTACCGGTAGGCTCAATCACCAATTTGCCCCTGCTGACAGCTGATTATAAATAGGAGTGGTAATACGGGCGGCGAGGGGCGACATCTACGGAGAGAGGGGGGCCTGATGCGGTAGCTGTCAGTTGCTGTCAGACAGCAACTGACAGCAGATGAAGTCATACTGGCGGCGGGGGCCCTCAGAGAGAGGGGGGCCCGGGGCACTTGCCCCCTGTGCCCCCCCCTTAATCCGGCTATGGCCGAAGCTTGTGTGATTGACTGGCAGTCACCTAGGTAACATTCATGCTTTGGGTAGACGGTGGAATTGATGGATTCATGTTCAATGGTATTTCCAAGGATGGCACAGCAAGGGCAACTGACATGCAATGCTTTATGGTTTGAGCTTTTTATCTTACGTCAGATTCCCTTTAGGAATGCTAAATGTCTCTCCAGTTCCCTCAGTAAAAACCATTCAGTGGCTTTGCATACTTTCAGTTTATTAGTCTGTGTATGGTCATCAAGAGATTCAGTATAGGGACCCCATTTAGCATAGAAACCTTTAACTCCCTTATCAATATCGGAAAAGGTGGATTGTATTTCAATAATTGTAGGGAACCCGCATGACACCCAAAATGTCATTTTCGCATTTTACATAATAGTAATAAGAGGTATAATATTAGTATCTGAAAAATCTCTCAATCTGTCAAAAGAGGAAAAGAGCAAAGGTTCATAAAGATTATTGAAGTGCAGATGGAAGGTATGACTGATAATGACGTCACCTTATTCCAATATTTTCGTATTTTCAAGTATGTCCTCAAGTTACACGTCAGGTTTGTCTCTTGTCTTGTTAGAGTAATTTAATTAAGACGAGAGTCCCTGCTATTGTAGCTTGAGAACTACGGTAGAAACAGATCTAGTTACCTAACCTTGTAGTTTTACTCTGGACCTACAGTAATAATCTTGTGTTTAATAAGTATATATTTCATGCATTATTCATTGCCATGTTTACGTATTAGCTGAATAAGCTATGCCGGTATTTCCCTATTTTTGTCATTTACATTAAATAAAGTTAATAGTGTACAGTACCATATATCTGAATACTGCCCTAGTATACTATACAATCTTTATTTAAAATACATTTATGGATTGAATGGAAAGTCTCTGGTGGTCATAAGTGGAACTGCAGCTTTTTTTTGTAATCCTTTTTGGGCCGTATTTTCAAGCTCAAGGGGTATATTTACTAAACTGCAGCTTTGAAAAAGTGTAGTTGTTGCCTATAGCGACCTATCAGATTGTAGCTGTCATTTTGTAGAATGCACTAAATATATGACAGCTAGAATCTGATTGGCTGCTATAGGCAACATCTCCACTTTTCCAAACCCGCAGTTTGGTAAATATACCCCCAGGTGTCCTTTTAAACAACAAGAGCAAACCAACTTTTATACATACTCTCGCCCATACTGAACTATTCCACTTAATACAGTGTTTTTTCAAACACATTGATTATGCAGTATCTGTATCTTTTAATGTGCTTTCTATTCTTAATCAATATATTCTTCTTATTATTATTATCCTTTATTAATATACCACCACCATATTATACATTGTTTAAATGTTTTTAATCATTTACATCAGTCCCTGCCCCATTGTGAATATAAATATGTTCCAACTGCGCTCGCAAAGTGCTAATAGAACAAAGGGGTGAATATTATAGCAGAATAAATTAGACACATCACATACAATGGCTTGATATAAACAAACTAAAGGTGGTGTATCAATGTATATCGTTAAGTAAACTAAATCATAGTCTGAATGGAAAAAATCAATAGTCCTTGACTCAATGAGTCCACACAAGAAAACACAAAGTCTCTGAAAAACACTTGCAGGATTTGAAATTGCTGTCAATGGGGTATGGACCAATTGGGGATCAATCCAGAAATCCACATATGTCCACGTATGTCAGGATGAACCTCAAAAAGAAGAAAGAAAAAAAGGGGGGAGGGGGAGGAAGGGAAGGAAAAGGAAGGGAAAGGAGACAAAGAAGGAAAGGAAGATGATGTCAGTTGGTAATAAGTGCTATGATTGGTGCACAATAATAATGCAGTTGAAATTGTAAAATGAAAACTGAACAAAGCGTATGGGACCAAGAGGGAATAACTAAAAAGCAGTTTAATAGGACCCAATACTGGCCACAACAATAAACTACAATGGAAACATGCACGGCATAAATACGCTGACTGAAAAACGAATTGATTGAGATGTAGTGATGACCAGAGTGTGCACCACCGAACTCACGCTAGTGATGGTAAACGGCGTGGAAGCGTTGCTGGATGAAGGAGAGTCAAGGTCCAATGACCTCCTTCAGAGTAGAACTCCAGAACAGGCAGGTTGGATGCAGCAGTCGGATCGTGTGTGCCGGAGTCTGCGGGTGCCCCATTGTAACTTACAGTGTAAGGGATCCCTACGATATGGAAGATTTCCTACACACACACGTACACACATGTACACACACGTACGTACACACACACACACACACACACACATACATCCAGAGAAAACCCAAGCAAACACAGGGAGAACATACAAATTCCACATACGTAATACTTGCCCTCAAATCTAATTTGTTTTTACTTGTTTATGACTCTTGATTTGCTTTGTAAGTATGCCCGCTCTCTGTTAATGAGCCATCCCCCTGTAGAGCAGCTTAGGAGGCCTGGTGGGCACAGCATGATGCCAGAACATTTTCGGCACAATTTTCACGCTAATTACCTGACACTATTGATCTAGAGGCAAAATGCCATATCCTTAAATGGAACTGTGTTTATTTCCTATTATCCAGCCTGGAGATGTAATCTGTGATACAGTGCATGTAAGTTACAAGCAGGTTCCATTCTACACTGACATCAGTTATGTCTAAAGGTTCATGTTAAAAGAGTGCTCTTCTGGTGCCAGTCACAGCGTAGGGATTGTTATTATTTATTAACAGTTATTTATAAAGCGCCTACATAATCTGTGGTGCAGCAGGAGGAGACGCACGCAAACACAGAGAGAACATACAGACTGCACACATATAGGGCCCTGCTCGGAATAAAACCCATGATCACTGGGAAGCAGCAATACTAACCACTGCATGAATGTATTCTCAGAACTGGCTAACGCTGCATACCCGATGTAACGCAACCCACTCTGAATGATTGATACATACCTCTGCTCACACAAGTGGTTTGTAGTAAAGTACAGAGAAATCACACATGGTTTTCCAGCACTGTAGTTTGACCTATAATTTGCCCTTCTGCTCCTGTGAACAGCAGAGGCATGCAGCCACCGGGACTGACCTTGATGTATGTGTGTATGTATGTGGATGTTTGCTCCAATCGTGTTCCATCGGGAACACCACATGACCAAATTCTGATAATAAGTGCACCTGAACAAGCTGTATAAGTGGAACAAAAAAAAATATATAGCACTTGTTTTAAAATATCCATTGTTATCTCTCTGACTAAATGTCAAAATGATGACTGGGTATAAAGCTAAGATAATTGTATAATAATATGAATGTTCTGCTCTGATTGTGATCTGCTGATGAGTTGATAGGTAAAAACATAAAAGATCAACTAAAAACATTCTGCTGCAGCAAATATTGTTACTTACAGACCTCTCCTAGTCCTTGGTTAAAGCTGGCCCCATATGCGTCAGTATATTTTGTTTCCTATGGAAGGATTGCATTTTTCTGCAATCGCATCACTATACAACTTGGGCACACATATTACAATGCAATAATTTCTAGTTGATAACTTTTAATAGGTTCGCTTGTTAGAAAAAACAAACGATTGCTTAATACACATTAGAATTTTGATCTGATAAAGCACAAGGTAGGACAGTCATAGGATCATTAGACTTTAATCATGCAATTACAATATACATACTTCAATCAGCTTCCATATGATTGCTTTAAGATAAGAAAAAATAATTCAATGAAAACATTTGTATTATCAATGAATTCAACCATCCACATTGCATCTATTGGACAAATTATCATGCACACAAGGGTCAGTTGTTTAATTCGTTCAGTAAAAATGATCGGGATGATACATCAACTTAACGATGTGGGGCAGACTTTCACTGCACTTATATCATTACTGCAGTTCTGACATTCCAATGTAGGTATGACAAACATATTCTGATATGTCATAGACAAGGTTAAGATACATTGTGGGCAGTTTGGTTCCACTTTAAATGTGCTTGTTTGATATAGATTAATTAGTAAGATTATTGCCCTTAATTGCAAATGTCTAGGAACTCAAAAACATTACGCTAGTACTTTGAAATATGCCAGTAGTTATACAAAGAGAACAAATATGGTATGTGCTAATTAGTGTACAAATATGTTATATGATAATTAGTGTATAAATATGGTATATGATAATTAGTGTACAATATGGTATATGATAATTAGTTTACAATATGGCATATGATAATTAGTGTATAGATCTGTTTTATAATTTGTGTACAAAATGTTTAATGATAATTAGTGTATAAATATGGTATATGTTAATTAGTATACAAATATGTTATATGATTAGTGTATAAATATGGTATATGTTAATTGATGTACTATATGGCATATGATAATTAGTGTACAGATCTGTTATATAATTAGTGTACTAGACATGGAAATGTCGTTTGGCATCATTTAATAAATATAGGACAATAACAGTGGCATTCTTTACAAGTACAGGGGAGTTGGTTTTGTTCTTGGGGTTTGGAGGAATAAGGGATTATTCTGTAATTTGGAACACCATGCCAAAAATATACTGAATTACATTTCAAATTTTACATTAAAAAACAACCCCAGTTTTTTACTCACACTGTCCCTGGCTTATCCTTTCTTATTACATTGTCTAGCAGTGCTTCTCACAGTGTCTATAGAAGGAAACTCTTGTGTGTCCTGAAAAGCAGCAAATATTTACTTTTCTTTCTTCCTGTCCTTTTGGAAATTTCCTGGATGACAGATTAGTGGATACAAGATCTCATACCTGTAGCTCCTATACTCTACTCTTTCCTGAACAATGAGCACTTCACTTTGTACATTTAAAAATGACCCCTTGTCTTTACTCAACCTGCACAAATGAGCACTTCATAGTGTACAGCAGTTTCACTGTGACATGTTTTTTATCAAGATGAAATATCCAGTCTGCAGTAGTTATATAAAGTAACAGATGTACCAGCCTGAAATACAACCCTTCAACAGTACAACGTTACAGTATGTTTTGTAATTAAAACTGTGCTCCATTAGATAACATATGTTCTCCTGACATGTTATATTACTGTCTAGCTCTGTCATATACACATGAGCTGTCTGCTGAGTGGCTGTTTTCAGATCCCAGTGAAAGTAAATTTCTGGTTGGTATTAAAAAGGATTTTTCTTGTTATTTTTCTGTACAATTTGGTTAGAAGTTAAAACATAAATATAAAAATAAATGGCCGTGCATGATGCAAACATTTATGTTGTACGTATAGAACTCTAAGCCCTTTGTTTCAGTTATGTAATATCTGTTTATTAACAATATAAAATATATACAGATTTGTACAGGTGAAGTCAAGGTATTGACAACCACTCTGCTTTTGTTTTGTTAACTCACAATAGCTCATAAATATTGGTGAAAAGCTGACACCTGGTTCAGTCTATTTACTATTATTCGCTATCAAGTAGTCTTAGATTCAACACTGTTTTAATAGTGATTGATTGTTGAAATCTCTTGCCAAATTTTATATCATGTATCATGATATATATAGGTCTTTTTATATATATATATATATATATATATATATATATATATATATATATATATATATTATTTTGCTAAGTGACACTATTTTGTTGTGATAAGTTAATTTTCTTCGCCATTGTCCTGTTTGTTTGCATTGTCCTATAGGACTCGGTACTTAAGAGCACAAAATAAATTCTTGAATACTTTGGAATGTTCGTTAATAATTGTTTTCTAAAAGAATAACAGGATCTCTATTAATTATTATATCTTACATGACCGCTAGACCTAAAAGACAAGCAGCTATGATGTAAGCTATAATAATATTGATTAGATTGGCTAGATTGATTTTCCTTGCAAACCGTTATTCCTCTGCTGAGCCTCTCTGTCAGTCAGTCTGTCAGTCTCTACATTGGCTGCCTGTATTTCAACGAATCCAATATAAAATTCTTCTACTAACATATAAGGCCATCAACAAAATTGCACCGACATACATTTCCTCACTTGTCTCAAAATATCTCCCAACTCGACACCTCCGTTCTGCACAAGATCTACGTCTCTCCTCCCCTCTCATCACATCCTCCCATTCTCGGTTACAGGATTTTTTTCCGGGCTGCACCCACTTTGTGGAATTCCCTCCCACGCACAGTAAGACTTTCCTCTAGTCTTCAAATCTTCAAGCGTTCACTGAAAACCCACCTCTTCAGACAAGGTTATGATATTCCTCAACCATCATCTTAATTTCCCTAGATTACCCTATTACCATCCTCTACACAGCTAACGCAAGACAACAACCCTCTGACCAACATTGCAACACAGCCCACTCAATACTTTTACCTTTGTATTCTAGCTGGTCCAGTGTGCAATATGATGTAGCACATGCCCTTGTGTTTCTAACTCCCATTGTCCTATAGATTGTAAGCTTGCGAGCAGGGTTCTCTTACCTCTCTGTCTGTATGTATTACCCAGTATTGTCTTATTAATGTTTGTTCCCAATTGTAAAGCGCTACGGAATTTGCTGGCGCTATATAAATAAATGTTGATGATGATGATGAATATGCAGCCTATTCATTCACTAAGGATTACTAACATGACTGAGGCATGTAGCAATAGAAATAGGGCTAGTTATTAGCCATTGTGTGAGCTGTAGCAATACGCAGCCGATCAGGTCCCTAGGAGCTGACATCAGGTCTACAGCACGGAGTACTGCAGTGATCACTCTTTTTCCTGGTGAATTCTTAGGCAGCTTTCTAATGAATTGTGGTTGAGGCCCATAATGACAATATATGCGATTGAATATGTTTTATTTTGTCTGTCAACAGCTGAGAATAGAAAATTCTTCCACGAACAAGAAACAGAAAAGACTCTAGTGAACCTGCTGCTGACTGATAATGACGGCGTTAAGGTGGCTGCATTGCAAGCTGTCTCTGTCATGTGTACAAATGCTGCTAGCAAGGACTTGTTTAATAAGCACGGTATGAATACAAGCTGCCGTTTGTGCATTGCGTTGCATACAGCCTGACTGCCTGCTGAGCTAATATTGTTGTCTTCATATAGGAATTCCTCAGATAATTCATTTATTGAACAAAGACAATGCAGACGTTCGAGAAGCTGCAACATTTGCACTGGCAAACCTTACCACTGACTGCCCTAGCAATGCCAGGTGAGTGCCCAGCCTTACACACTGGAGCTAATGAAATACTGGCTCCGACACATTGGTACCCAGATCGTGCCGGCCAGCGCTGCATAGAAATCCCACAATGCTCTTCACTGACGTCTGTGACATTTGCTTGACCTTTAGTCTGTGTGATGAGAGTATTGCTGTCAGCATCAAGACAATGTTGGACAATTCTTGCTGGGATTGTTTGTAAATCCAGAGCCCCACATCACATGTCATAAGATACAGCATTAATGTAATGAGACAAGGAAAGATATGAGTCTGCCTGTGACAAGCGGTAGATTAGTGACAGTGGCCTTCCGGCATAAATACATTGTTTTTAGGCGTTTTGGCAAAGGCTTGCGTTCTTTACACGGTAGGTCTCATCGTGGTCTAAATAACCAGCAAATCTGTTCATTCATCAAACATTGGGTGATTCATGGATCCCATATTAATTTGTGGCATCAAACGGGGACAGGCTGCCCATAGAGATCATGAATACACATATCACATCCTACTGACTGCTCTTTTCATAGGTTTATAACTCTGGTTATCACTCTTCCTGCAGCTTCACTTTGGTCAAACGTGGAGGAAGCAGGGTCGCGATAATGATTGGTGGAGTTGTTTCTGTATTTGCATATTAAGCATGTTTAAATAGATAAAGCCTGGCTGTGTCTTAATTATATAGGGCTGGACGCACAAGTATTGTGACTTTGCTTTGGATCTTTTCACTTCTGTTCTGCTTTTTATCTCTCTTTGTACTTGTTTTTTTTTTTGCCTTATTCTGCTGTTTTTCTGCTTTATTTTTTGTCATTTTCAAATTATAAGGAATAAAAAAGGAAAAAAAGAAATAGGACAAGTTGCTACCGGAGAAAAACCAAGCAAAAGAACAACAAAAGCATAAATGTGTACTATACCATACACTAGCAAGTGTTGTTGTCACATTGCAGTTTTGTTTTTTCCTTCTAGTACTAAAATAAAACACAAAAAATTATGTCAATAATGCTTGTGTATCCCGGGCCTATAACTTCATGATTGTTTTATGTTTATTAACTTCCCCCAGTTATTATTCTAACAAGCAACTTCAGCGGGAACATTTATTTTTACAAATAGTATGAAATAAACATTTTGTTTTCTGATGACTTTGACAAACTTATTTAGGAGAAGGTGAAGCCTAATGAATACTAATGTAGCAATAGATACTGACCTGTAAAAAATGGGGTTAAATTGTTCAATTGTTAAACTCAGTTGTGAAGGGTTGCAGTAAACAGCAGATTGTAAATAAGGCCATCAGAGTGGCGTTCTCTTTAAATGATGCTTTAACCCTTCACTTCCAGAGTGCACAGTGCAGAGGGAACAGCGGTCATAAGGAATTATCAATCATCAATATTGTGTTTCTATCAGGTGCTGAAGTTAAAGCAGCACTAAAATCCTCCTTTGTTTTATTTTACCACATTTGTGTCGCCAGTACTTATTGATTTTACTGCATTTAACTTAATATTCGGCTCGGTAATATAGTGAGACGTCTGTTAAAATATAAGCAATGTGACTACAGAATATGGCTATTTTTTTAGTGCATTGATGTGATTGCTACGTTAGGGCTTTACTGCCATCTAGTGGTAGATATGCCTTCTGTCACGTAACACATCCTGCTACCAAGAATAAGGACATTCTTATCCCCAAAGTTCCTCGCATGAGAACATTGTTTCCTTGTCCCCAGCATGCCTCCCCCCACCTTCCCTGTTTTACTATAAAAGCAGATTTTTGTTCCAAAGTCTAATATAATAATATATAGGGTTAAATGTGAAACCGCTAACATAGGGTTAAAACAGATTTAACGCTAACAAATGAAAGCAAGAAAGATATCAAACAATCTGTTGTTTATTATGTCAAAACATAGCAGCACAGGTACCGCATAACTCCCACTTGTAATTATAAACGAAGAATTTATTTTCACTGGCTTGTCACAGACATCCCTCCTCATCTCGCACCTCACTTGCTAATTTAATTAATAGCACTCCATCATCTGCATGTGGTTATTATAATACTGCAGTGTGTTTGAATTCTTGAAAAGTATCACCTGGAAACTCATTTGGTGGAGAGAATTCTGTACAATAATGGACACTTTTGATTAATGATCATATTTCATAGTAGCAAATTAATTAACATTAGCTCAGATCATTTGTCAAATTCAGAATTTAGCCTGAAGATTAAACTGCTCATTTAAGTAATCATATGCCACATTTGTTCAGTATATTTTTGGATATGTCCAGACAACATTGTTGCTATAGTATAACGGACAGATTGGAATACTTATTTGTTAAATAATATCTATGGAAAAAATGTATGCAGCAAAAATCTTTATTTTCAAACATAAAGATATTTTGCTACACAAATTCTTTCCTTGGATATTATTCCAGGACAGTTTTTGGTGGGGTACCAGGGCAAAGTGCATTATGGGATAATTATCATGTTGCTACACATCTGGGCAATGGTACCAAAGGATCAATAGTAAGAGGTATATTTACTAAGCTGCGGGTTTGAAAAAGTGGAGATGTTGCCTATAGCATCCAATCAGATTCTAGCTATCATGTATTTAGTACATACTACAACAGTACAGCTAGAATCTGATTGGTTGCTATAGGCAACATCTCCACTTTTTCAAACCCGCAGTTTAGTAAATCTACCCCTAAGAATTTTTTTTATTTTTTTTTTACAAATTGTGTGCTTTGTTCAGATGTTGGAAGTGACTTAGATTCCTTGATGTTTCTTATCATGGCATCAGATCCAGTTTTGTTTCAGTGGAATGTTAGATATGAATATGTTATTTGACCTTATAATTGTAACTCCACTTGTTTAATGGTCATTGCTATAATTATTAAATGCTGTTTTAAAAGTGATTATAAGTGTCCTGGATGAAATTGAGCTGTGTAGAGTGAGACACGGCAGGTTTACAGAGGCAAACTGTGATTTACCAGTGATTTATTTTCCTTGATTTTTTTTTCCTGTGTCATAGATCAAGAGATATGCAGCTGTATGTAACTGCTGGAGACATTCTTCATTACTAATCCCTTCTTCTATTTCTTGCATTTCTGAATTAATTAGTAGCTGTATACGACTGTGTATTCTGGAGATTTTCATTGCTATATTAGCAGGATATATAGCTACAGGAAGGTGACAAAGCTAAATAACTCCAAACTAAAATCTTTTAAGGGGAACTCTCCAAAGAAAAATGAGAAATAGGTATGACCAGGAGATTGGGAAGTTTCAAGAGAAGTAGCTGTCTGCACCAAAGATAATGCACTAGAGAGAGTTTCCTTAAGGGTGATTTGATTTAGAAATATTAGATGTGAAGTAAAATTGATTTGAGAGAAAAACAAAACTACAGACATAGTTTATTATCTCACATGCTTGACATTGGGTACTAAACTGGTGACCGCTTAAACAATTGAGAGTTTCAAGGGAAGAACAATTGAAAATTACAAAGGAAGGACAGACAGAGGACGTAAATAAAACATAATTAGTCCCCTGCATAAGTGCCCTCGCTGTATCCGCAGATTATTAAATCAGATAAAAGGGGAATCTGAGGTCAGGAAAGATATTTTGGATATTATATATCCAATGTCAAAATGTAATTCTTATGTTGATTCAGATTCTACTGTTAATGCTCATTTAAAATCTAACACATCTCCACCCTTTACCACTCATACCAGCTTAGCTCCTTCTTCTTCCTCTTCTTCTTCTCTATCTTCGTTTTCTTCGTTTTCTTCTTTTCTATCTTCTCTTTCTTCTTTTCCTTTTTCTCCTTCTTCTCTATCTTCCTTTTTCTTTTTTTTTCCTGGTAGTCAAGAGACCATGGTAGAAATCCTACCCTCTCCTTTTTTCTAAATTTCTAGTAAAGGAACATATGACTAGTTGCCTAACCAATGGGGAAGTAAGTGTTACATAGGGTGTGTGCATCCTGCTATGCGGCATACTTTAACATTAACATCTGGATCATTTAGGAATACTTAAGAAAAGGAAATGCAATAGGAAATGTGTGGTTTATACTGGGCTACTACTTGCGTAAATGAGCTCTCTTTAGTATTAGATAATAACTGAAACAACCAGAGCCTTATAAAATGTTACAGAACAGCCTCCAGGTTGATAACATTACAGAATACAATGGCCTTAGACTTCCTATTAACCAGTAGTACAGATGGGGTGTGCACCCTTATAGGAATGTGGCTGACATAACACGTTCAAGGAAGAAGAACGAAAATTAAGAAAAAATTATGTCGGTTGTTGGGGATCTATTTTCTTGGCTCGGATCTATGGGACTTCAGCGGTTCCCAAAGTGTGCACCAGGGGTGCCGCGGTGCTGTCACAGGGGTGCCGCGAGAAAGCCAGAAAAAATCAAAACAAAACATAAACTCACCAATCCGCGCGGCGCCAGTTTATGTTTTGTTTTGTTTTTTTCTGGCTTTCCCGAGGCAGAGGGGACAGAGTAAGAGGGAGCGTGGCAGAGGAGAGGGGACAGCATGACAGAGGGCAGAGGAGAGGGGACAGTGTGACAGAGGGAGAGGAGGAGGACAGAGGGCAGAGGAGTGGGACAGCGTGACAGAGGCCAGAAGAGGGGCACAGAGGGCAGAGGAGAGGGGACAGCATGACAGAGGGCAGAGGAGAGGGGACAGCGTGACAGAGGAGAGGGGGCAGCGTGACAGAGGAGAGGGGGCAGCGTGACAGGGCAGAGGAGGGGGACAGTGTGACAGAGGGCAGAGGAGGGGCATAGTGTGACAGAGGGCAGAGGAGGGGCACAGTGACAGAGGGCAGAGGAGGGGGACATAGAGCAGAGGAGTGGGACAGAGGGCAGAGGAGGGGGACAGAGGGCAGAGGAGGGGAACAGAGGGCAGAGGAGGGGGACAGAGTGCAGAGGAGAGGGGACAGCGTGACAGAGGAGGGGAGCAGAGGGCAGAGGAGGGGGGCAGCGTGACAGAGGGCAGAGGAGGGGCACAGTGTGATAGAGGGCAGAGTGAGAGGGAGCGTGACAGAGGGCAGAGGAGGGGACAGCGTGACAGAGGGCAGAGGAGGGTGACAGCATGACAGAGGGCAGAGGAGGGGGGCAGCATGAGAGCGGGCGGTGTGAGAGAGGGCAGAGTGGGCAGCATGAGAGGGGGCAGAGTGACTGGATGCAGAGGGGGCAGTGTGTCTGGATGTAGAGGGGGCATATTTGCATACAACTAAATAAGTATTTCTGTCCTGACCTAAATACTTATTAAATTTTTTTGACCCAACTACTTCTAAAACAGGACTGCTCAGTAATTATTTTGGAGGGGTGCCTTGAAAAAATGATGGAGACTCTAAGGGTGCCGCGAACTGCAAAAGTTTGGGAACCACTGGACTAAGATATTAATTAAGACAGGAGCAGGAGGAAGAGGTTATACAAATGATAGACATTGCATAACATTGAAATGCAATTCTTGCTTTATATGATGTTGGAGTGATATGGAACCTGAACGAGTTAAATGATTAAACTTCTACATTCTGCTAATGCTATAGTGGGCGACCAATGACGTGCTTTATTCAAAAGGGACTCTGATTAAGTAAAAAAAGGAGATGTTTCTATATGCTATGTTTTAATAAGAAAACAAAAGAAAACCAACATAAAATAGGTTTGTGTTTATTGCTATAAATAAAAAACTAAACAATAATATATATATATATATATATATATATATATATATATATATATATATATATATAAATAAATAAATAGTGATTTAGACTAGAGGGGCGCTCAGTGTATAACACCGCATAAAAGTGCTTAACGTGCTCAAAAAATAATAAATACACATACAGTAGGCTGCTCCAAACTCCAAATGCACCAATTGCAGATGCAGACAACTTATGTAAAGATAAGAGAAGAAGTGCCAAACATAGTGTAATACCATCAGATTATAGTACATAAATGTTGTGCTCTAAAAGACGCGTACCAAATGTATAAATATATCAGGCTTATCTGGTTAGTGATTCAGTCCAATTCCAGATCCTCCTCAGAAGATAACAGATTCGTAGGTTCACTAGAAATTAAAAAAAATAGCAACATAGTGTAATATGCCCATGTGACTGTTAAAAGAATTTTATTACACATCCGGGTGCGTAAGCAAATGAATGCCCGTACATTAAAATGTAAAACATATAGCTTATCTGATTGAGTCCTCAAATACAGGTATCCCAAAGAGTTTTCCTATATAGGGGACCATAGGATAAACAGCAGAAGCGATGCCTCCTCGATCCTTCAGAAGCGATGCCTCCTCGATCCTTCAGAAGCGATGCCTCCTCGATCCTTCAGAAGCGATGCCTCCTCGATCCTTCAGAAGCGATGCCTCCTCGATCCTTCAGAAGCGATGCCTCCTCGATCCTTCAGAAGCGATGCCTCCTCGATCCTTCAGAAGCGATGCCTCCTCGATCCTTCAGAAGCGATGCCTCCTCGATCCTTCAGAAGCGATGCCTCCTCAAATCTTAACGTGTTTCGTCGGGAAGACTTTATCAGGTCTAGTGAACCTATGAATCTGTTATCTTCTGAGGAGGATCTGGAATTGGACTGAATCACTAACCAGATAACCCTGATATATTTATACATTTGGTACGCGGCTTTTAGAGCACAACATTTATGTACTATAATCTGATGGTATTACACTATGTTTGGCGCTTCTTCTCTTATATTTATATATGTATGTATAATATACCTTTTATGGAAACTGCTCTATTAGTACTCATGTATTGGCAGATGGATAATTCCTAAATGATGTTGCAGTATAAAATCTATCTATATAAATCACAGCCTGGGGTTATGCTTGGTGTAGAGTTCTGTGTGTGATACCCTGACTTACAGATCTGTATTCCTTTTTATTCTTGAAAATAAATATATTATTCCACAACACTGATAGTGTCTCCTGAAGTTCCCATGATGACTCTGTGTATAACAAGAAGTATGGTGTATGGCATTGTCACATAATGTGCATTTAACACCACAATCGTCCTGCACCAGTTTGACAGACGCCACCGCTGATCTATGCTGCATTTAATACAGATGTGCCCAGATTGGTCCCTTTCTGGACACCGGTTTCTGGATAAAGTGGTCCGTCCACAGACTTGCCTACGATTGGATATGCTGGAGCTGACTGACGTGCTTAGCCATTCTGGTGCTGAGACAGTTGCTGAGATGACACATTCCTCATCCCTTATACAAACTACCACAGGCATTTGTATATGCGTTGTGTGCAAATATTAAGTACTTTGTAAGCATTGTTAGATTTACCAACAAATACCAAAAATGTAGACATTTGCCTCAAGAAAATGTCTTTTTTAAAACATAAAGAAATTCCTTTTATTTTGCTGCCCTCAAATCTCACTGCGTGAGACAGCTGTCTCTGGTTGTCTCATTAGAGACACAGATCTCTGCCTCTGATAACATTCTGATGCTCGGAGCCTATTCAAACACACTCAATAATTTGTTTGTTTGTTTTCTTTTATTAATAAAGCATTAGAGCTTTTATATTATTTAGTGAACAGCCCGGAATAATACATTAAAATCAGTTGCTCTTAGAACGATAGTATTAATGGATTTCTAAAGCCTCATGTAAAACAGTGGAATATTAAAAAACAGATTGTAATCCGTATTTATATATACTTTGTTGGTGACTATACTTTGGAATGACTCTCTTTATAGATATGGTTTGCAATCTGAAATATGAGAATGTATTACAACTATACTATTTAGTATTTTGTTACTTGTAAACAAAATACTGCTACCAATGGGTAAAGGGGGAGCAGGACGGATATTTAGGGATAAAATGAAGAACATATTTTCAGTATGAAGGCAGCTAGGCTTATCTTTGAAAGGCTTGTTAACCCACTTTTTGGAGGAAAGTAGGAACAACCTATAGTGATAATACATTGCTGTATTTTCTCTTTCACAAAAAGATGAACCTCTGAACTACAGACCAGAGGGAAGAAGGGCTGTTAGTAGAGACTGGAGAAACAATTTGGCAAATTTGAGATTCTTAAAATGTCAGTGATTAGGGGTTTGAGGATTATTACGGTCGCCGTGAAAACAATTGAACTTATTTAAATTGATAGATGTGTGTTTGATACCACAGTGTTCCCACTTTAGTTTGGTTCTCCGTCCGGTATCTAAATCTCAGTCTGTGGCTTCCCCTCCTCACATAGTGCTGACCTTGCTACATACAGCTCTGTCCGTACAATCACACAAGAGATCACTGCTTCCCACAAGATCAGCTCACTCATCTCCTGAAGTAATCTGTGCTGCTGTGAACTTTCTGACAGTCTGATTAGCTAATAAACTGGTGACATTCTGGATGAGCGGGAGATGAAGATTCAATATTGCAAATGTGCTGATCTAATTAGCAGAAAATAAAAAAATAACACACAATCATTTAAAAATACCATTTGCCCTTTTGCCATACTAAGCCTCTATATATAAATTTAATGTAGCGCCTGTATTAGAATGGGGAGACAGACAATTGCACTTGGGTGCAGATATGGGATCTGTTATGTGGAATGATTGGGACTCTGCATACAAGTTTTTTTCCACAGTTTGGAGCACTTTAATTTATTAAATAAATGTGTAAATTGCCCATTTATCCACACTACCCCTGGTCATTCCCCTGCTCAATAAAGATATTCTCACCAATCAACAGCAATTATTGACTCTTTTTCCTTCTGGTTTTCCAACCTTTTTGGACACAGGCTTCTGGATAAGTGATCCCATCCAAAACACAACAACCTTTTTCTAAAATATGTAGAACATTTGCAGCTACCATACTGCAAACTGACATTGATAAAAATCATGTAAAGATGGGGGCAGCACGGTGGCTTAGTGGTTAGCACTTTTGCCTCACAGCACTGGGGTCATGAATTAAATTCCCGACCATGGCCTTATCTGTGTGGAGTTTGTATGTTCTCCCCGCCTTTGCGTGGGTTTCCTCCAGGTGCTCCGGTTTTCCTCCCACACTCCAAAAACATACTGGTAGGTTAATTGGCTGTGATCAAGATTAACCCAAGTCTCTCTCTGTCTGTGTGTGTGTGGGTTCTCTGTTCAGCGCTGCGGAATCAGTGGCGCTATATAAACAAATGGTGATGAAGATGGTGACCACACAGTGAAAGTCACCTAATCTTAGGGGTATATTTACTAAACTGAGGGTTTGAAAAAGTGGAGCTGTTGCCTATAGCAACCAATCAAATTTTAATTATCGTTTATTTAATTCATTCTACAAAATGACAGCTAGAATCTGATCGGTTGCTATAGGCAACATCTTCACTTTTTCAAACCCGCAGTTTAGTAAATATACCCCTTAATTCCTGTTTATACTTTTAGAACTTCCATGTGTCCCAATTATCCCAGGACAGTCCTTCTTTTTTACACTACAAATCTGTAACTCACATTCCTTAGTGTCTCCTTATTAAGTCTCATGATGCACTTAAGAGGAAACATGGGGTAGTGGGGTAGACCTTGTGGCCTGACCAAATTTCAGATCATAGGGGTGATCTGTTTTTTGGTGTTTAATTGTTTAAAAAATTGAAGCCCTCTAACTGCTGGTAATTGGGGAAACTCTCTAACTTGTCAGACACATCTCTGGTGAGAAAACATTTAAACCGATAATAAAAAAAGAAGAAGCTGAAAACTTTCCAGTTTGTGTGAACCAAAAATGTTTATTCTTGTTTAAATTAATGCACCACAAAAAATTAAGAAATGATGAGATACAAGCCAAGCACAAGAAGAAAGGAATTTCATTATTATTATTATTATTATTGTTATTATTACAAATTATGAGCAGCAAGAGATTAGAAGACCAGTCTATTCTCCATACAAGTAAATGCTTATATGTCAAGCTGTCTGTTTCTCGAATAAATGATGCAAGAGGCATATACAAGGTCTTGTTTGCTTTGATAAATCTTCTTAATTCAAGTCTGAGGTCAGACTGTTAGTGCAGAGTAATATCCAGGGTATTTCTTTAATTTCTTTTCACAATAATCATTCATCTTCTCTTGTCCTCCCTTGGGTCATTTTCACTTAAGTTAAGTATTTTAAAATAAAAATTAATATGTGTTCCAAAAATATTCAGTTTCTGACCTTCTAAGTAATTAATTCACTGGTATTTTAAGTAAGACAGCAATTGAGCCTAATCTTTTGTTCTTTCTCAAGTAGGTATTTTTAATCTATTCTTCTAGAAATGCAGGCAGCTCCCATTGTCTCGTGTATGGTAAAATAGTTAACTATACTACAATTTAATATTCAAGATTTTACTAAAGGCTGAGCTAAGACAGAAGCAGTGGAGGAAGAAGCCTGGGACAGAGCCCCCAACCCCCTCCCAATATATAGGTGCATCACGCTCCCTGAAACCCTTAAGTTTTGATGGCAATGAAATATTTAGCTTACAGCCTTCAGTAAAGTAATTAAAAGGATACACATTTATAATGAAAAACTTAACATGAGCTACAGAGGCTGGCTCCTAAATTTTTTATAGACACTGTATTATTTTTATTATCATGTTATTTATGTAGCCCCTGTGCTGCCAGGGACCTCAATGCACTTGGTGGGGAGAGGGTTGTTAAATTCACGATTATGGTAATCTCACCTCCTCTTAATTTCTCAAACGCAGTATCTTCATCCGAGTGGTGTGCTCTCTTTGGGGTTGCAGATCTTGGAGCCTCCACCAGGGGGTGACTTGGAGGGAAAACCCTGGCTGACTCTCTATAAATGACTTCACACTCACCAGGAAAAGGGAATAAACCACTTGTCACATTTATTAAAGGCTGAGTAAATTAAAGGTCTGTAACCTGATAAATAGTGGGTAGAATATAACAAGTGTAATCTCTGGTAAAGATCAAGTGACTGATATGAATATAACCATGAAATGAAATGGCATACGATAGCAGTGATACAAAATTAATGTGAGAAAAGATGAACTGAATAACTGCCCAGTGAACAAGAATAAGGAAGAGATGAGGAGTAGTCCTGACAGCATAGAGCAGGTCAAGGCCAGGCCTCTGGCTCAAATAGGCTATAGCACTAGTAATTGCATGGTGCTTTGCAGTATATATCAGCTGATGGACTCTTGGTGTGGTCACTGACCAGTTCTAGAAAGCAGGAGGGCTCTTTAAACATGGATCAGATGCCTGTATGGTTCTTCAGTGGCTCTCCTCTATAGATGATTGTGTATTAGTAGTATTAGCAACAGCAGCAGCAGAAACCTAGAATAATGTAAATGGAACAGGACACTCTAACTCTCCCTGGACATCTGGACTTACCTGTACCCCCTCTGGATCCCTGGGCTGGACCTGGATTACCTCTGGATTGGACTTGGACTCTCCCTGGACCTCCAGGCTGGATCTGGAATCCCTTGGTACCTCTGGCACATTATATTGGATCCCTGGCAGCTTTACTTTCTGGTAATGACAGACTCCCATCTAGAATTGACAGTCCCCACTGTTAGTCTAGCAGCTGTCCCTGTTAGATTGGCAGCTTTTTCAGCAAGACTTGCAGCTTTCTCTGTAAGGTTGGCATCTATTCCTAAAAAATTAGCAATTTTCTCTGTGAGACTTGGACTCTATTTAAGGATTGGTAGTCCATCTCATCTTCTGCAGCCTCTATCTACTGTGGTTGCCCTCTTTGTCTTTGCCTAGCTCTACAGCACATATCTCACTGGACTCACGCTCAGTGATGTGTCTCACTTACAGGCTCAGTGGATGTGGCTAAACTGCTTTCTGTTTCCCATCGCTCCTTAAGTAATAGGTATAGTCCCAGCAATGGTAATGCCTACATCCTCTATGGCTGCACTCTGCGCCTCTTCTTCGCTCCTCTCCTTAGCTACCACCTATAGCATTGGCTCTGACGTCACTTTGTTTGTCCCCACTCCTTGGGCATGACGGGAGGTGTTGTTTCCAACACTCAAGACCCCTCTGCTGGTGGCTCCTTCATCCCTCTCACTCAGCTCCCAGCACCCAGCCCACCTATACAGGTGAGTGCTATGAATCTTTCCAGAGATGCTGTAAATTCATATTCATTTATTTGTAGAGTATACTTTGAATTTAATGAACCTTTAGAGCACACACTTCTTGGTTAGTAATATTTATTGAGATGTGGTTTCCCTTCTTTTTTTAAAATTCGGAATCATTTATCAGTCTGTCATAGACTGGAGGAGTAAACCTCTGCATGAGAACATACAAACTCCACAGACAGCTTCCTGCGGTAACAGACCCTGCCCTACTAAATACCCTCGATTTACTGACAATTTCACACTTTTCTAGTAGCCCCTTGGCCTCCACACTGAATTCAAAGTCTCATCAAGCCTGATGCATGTGGACAACAGACAATGAGAGCTGCCTGCTACACTTTTATCAAGTAGTGGTTTAGTGTGGGTGTTACACATGTGCTGTTTCCTTATAATTCCCTGCCCGTATATTGCACAGCGCTTGCTGATGTCCTTTATAAGGTGAATGGATTAGTACTATGTATTATGCTTTACTGTTTACCGTTCATTTGTGTTTGTTCTAAGTGGTGACAACCAGCAGCACTACATATATTTCTGTAAGTAGACTAAACTGTAAGTAGACTAAACTGTAAGTAGAAACAGTAACATTGTGGGACAATTTTTTTCAGGACTCAACTATGCTATATACATATAACCACAGTTTGAGTAACATCAAATGTGAATCGAGGCAAGGTAGCCGTTTTGGGGCACCTTAACCAATCTTCAGCTCTACATTATAACCAGCATTGTCAGTGCCTGGGAACAATATCCCAACCATGGGTCCTACTTGCCAGCCATAGTCTACAGCTTCACGGCCAACCACAGCGTCCTAGACATGTTACTAACCACATTGCAGATTCCCAGCTACATGTCATGGCTTTAACACCATTGTGTAGCCAAGACCCATTGTAAGACCCAAACACATAACTCAGCGATCATTACAAGCTTAGGGACGGGGCACAATAAGTGAAGTTCTTGGGTGGAAGGAGAGTGGGGTACATTGAGCAGAGTCCTAACAGCGGTGTTTGTATCTTTTACGTGGTACCATTGATTATGTGGAGTGTCCTGGCTGGGTCTATCAGCAATATAAGTTCCTCTCTGCTTTCAGCGTTATATGTCCTTCACATAGAGGATCTAGGTTGAAGTCCAGGGGGTAAATGTATTAAGGTCCGATTTTTTTTCAGCGATTTCAAATCGCGGGTGATAACCTGCGATTTTAGTCCCCAAGTCACCAGATGTATTAAGCTACGATTTTTACTCTGATCTTAAAAATCGCTGGTCATCTCTGGCGATTGGCTGCGATGTCAAACACTCCCGTGTTTAGCTAACTCTCCTGTGTTTAGCAACCCACCTGTCTAAATCCCTTAGACAACACGCTGCTTCCTAGCTGGGTGATTAGTAGACACATCACTGTTACACTGTCTGTCTATAGAGCCTCAGGTCTGGCAGCTGTCAAAAGTGTAAAAATAGATAAATGAAAAAAAAAAAAAGCGTGGGGTCCCTCCGTCCATGCACTATTAACCCTAGTGCTGCCAGCCTACTGCTGGTTGCGTGAAAATCAGGGAAAAATTAGCTTGGGGTCCCCCCGATTTTCACTCAATCATCAGTAGGCATACAGCCGGGGTGGGTGGCACTATGGCAGGGGGACATACGGCAGGGGTCCCCCTGCCATAATGACACACCAACCTCAGGCTGTTCAGCGCTGGGCTGGATTTCCTAGGGAGTGGGATTTGCCAAATCTAGGAATAACCAGCCCAGTGCTGAAAGCACTAGGGCTCCTCCTACACCCCTGGGCGGTGGATAGTAGGGTAATAGCAGCGAAAATAATGTAAAACAAGCAAACAGACGCCATTTTGTTTTGTGGAACTACAAGTCCCAGCCATGCCAGGGTGCCTTAAAGGGACTGGACATGCTGGCACTTGGATAACCACAAGTGCCAACATGCCCTGATACCCATGGCTGGCTGACACCTGTAGTACCACAAAATAGAATGTTAAATAAGCCACAACTCCCTGTTTAAAACCTCAACATTTTTATAAAAATAATAAAACCCCAATAAATACACTAAACCTCCTCCCGCATTCATACCACATATATTTATTAAAAATAAGAAAACCCCAATATACTTTCCAATCAGATTTCTTCTTCTTTTGTCGGCAGCTTTTAATCCAAAAATGCTTGTTAACCATGTCCCAAAACAATTTGTAATTCCAATAGTCCCTGCTTCTTTTTTAAACTTTTGACAGCCGCAGAGACCTGCGGCTCTATAGACAGGCAGTGTAACAGTGATGTGTTTACTAATCACGCAGGTAGGATTCAGCGTGTTGTATTTACCGATTTTGAAAGCTAACTCAGGAGAGTTTGCTTAATCGCAGCTTCATACATTTGAGACTTGTATAGCTGGAGTGGCAAACAGTCGGGACTTTGATCTCTATCGATTTTGAAAGTAGCGATTTTGACAGAAACACATCTCTGGCGATTTTACATGACATCTCAGGTTCATACATCAGCGAGTTTCAACTCTCCCAAGAAAATTGCTGGATTTTCAAAATCGGAGCTTGATACATTTACCCCCAGAACACCACCAGCAAATCTCTGCTCCCTGGGTCTAAAATATGTATGAGCCCTGTTGGCGTAACCCGTCTACCTATTTCCAACATGCAGTTGTCCCGATTGGGGTTGGTCTATTTTCCTTGTTTGTATTTTGGGATGACATCTGTTTATGTCCTCTTTTGACCATGTTGGATAATTGTACAATGTGCGACGAAAACTACAAATAAAGTTGTTAAAAAATAAATTAAAAAAAAGCTTAACATAAGTAGGAGTTGAAACTGTTCTGTGAAGAGGAATGGTATAAAATCTCACAAACTGAATTTCAGGGTTGATCAACAGGTACAAGAAACAAGACGTTACTAAGGTACATCAGCTACTAAATTTAAAGCTAGATATTTTTTATAAATAAGACCCTGAATGTTGGAGCAGTGTGATCAAGTAAACATGTGGAAAGGAAACGCCTACAATTAACTCTGTATGTTAATTGTAGGCGTTCTCTCACCATTGTGACTCCACTTCCCAGGACACACAACGTGCCGAAATACATAACATCCATCCTAACCACTGGGAACTTGATTAAGTGATAGGTCACATGAACTAAGTTGCATTAGTGTTACTGCACTAAAAACATAAACATTTTGCAGTAGAATTAGTAGAATGATGAGTTGGCCTCACAGGTGAACTCTTATACTCTCACAATAGGAATAACTATCAGTATAGTGACCGCTTCGAGAGGAATCTAATATGTGAATATTTAAGCTGCAGGGAAGTTGGGATGTTCGCTCCTATCCTAGATGACTGGTACTGTCCTCTAATACTATATGCTGCATCAATGTATACTACTCTGTGAAGTCATATGGTAGTGTATTATTATTATTATTATCCTTTATTTGTAAGGCGCCACATGGTTTCCGCAGCGCCGTACACAGTACTAACAGTAGACCATACAGGGTAAAACAGTACAGAACATTAAACATAAAATACCAATACTTCAGAAACTCCGGGCAGGCAAATACAGTAGAGACGGAGCGGAAGAACGGGTATGGAGACAGGAGGAAAGAAGGCCCTGCTAATACGAGCTTACATCCTAAGGGAGGGTGAACAAAATCAGGCACAGAAGGGGGCCAGTGAAGCAAAGGGGAGAGAAAAAATGGGGCCAGGGGAGAAGCAGAAGAGATGAGAGGTTAAGTGGATGGTTGGTAGGCCTTAAGGAACAGGTGAGTTTTAAGTGCCCATCTTAAGGAGCACAGGTTGGGTGAGAGACGAATGGAGCGAGGGAGGTCGTTCCAGTGAAGGGGGGCAGCGCGGGAGAGGTCTTGGATTCTAGAGTGGGAAGAGGTGATAAGAGTGGAGGAGAGGCAGCGATCATTGGCTGAGCACAGGGAGCGGGCGGGAGTGTGAATGGAGAGGAGGTTAGAGATATAAGGGGCAGTAGACTGGGAGAGAGCCTTGTAAGTGGTGGTGAGGAGTTTGAAAAGGATTCTATAGGGGAAGGGGAGCCAGTGTAAGGCAAGACAGAGAGGGGAGGCAGAGGAGGAGCGGCGTGAGAGGAAGATGAGTCTCGCAGCCGCATCGAGTATAGAGCGGAGGGGGGCGAGGTGGGAGCAGGTAAGGCCAGTAAGGAGGAGGTTGCAGTAGTCGAGGCGGGAGATGATGAGAGCATGGATGATAGTTTTGGTGGCATCTTGAGAGGAAGGGACGGATGCGGGCAATGTATTGGAGTTTGTTTGCTAATTTTGCTCCGGTACCCAATTCCCAGCTCTCCCAGCTCCACGATATTCATAAATACCATACACAATTCTCACTGCTCATAAACCACCTTGAAGCTGTTTTTGCTTTTGATAAATGAACATAAATGATATTGTTTTGATGTTGTAATATTATATTGTTCACAATTTTGCATAGAGAACCTGGGAAACATAATATGCAGGATATCTCATGATTTCACTCTAGGATGAGCAGTCTGAATGGGAAAGTGTTACACTCTTACTCTTGTGTGTTTTCATCCTTAATCTTCTGATTAATGAAGCCCAGTGCAATTGATTTTCCACAGTGGTCCAGATATTCGCTCCAGATTGCTGATCTTAGATTTAATAATAGTACAATTCCTTATTGATATAATTAGTTTCCTCTATATTATTAACATTTTATTTATTTAGGAATAAAGTAAATGTTGTGCTTATTTTCAAATGTGCTTTCTAATATCGGAGGGTATGTATAAAGTAATTAGCTAGATTACTTTTATTAGTACTTAAAATGAGATATGCTAATTGTTTGTAGTACTTAACATTTCATTCCGTTTTCTCTTAAACCAGTGCGGTGGCAGAGGCTGACGGGATCGATGCGTTAATCAATCTTATGTCGGATAAGAAAGATGAAGTGATTGCTAATGCATGCACAGTTCTCATCAGTATGGCTGCTCAGGAGTCTCTCCGGCTCATTATACTAACTCATGGTGTCATGCATGCTGTCGTGGAACCATTGCAGTCAGCCAACAATGTGGTGCTCAGCAAGGCCGCTCTCACACTGGCTGCAGTAGCATGTGACGTCGATGCAAGAGCGGAGGTGAGGAGTATTTCTTATCTGTTATCTAGAGTTCCGCAACCTTTTCTCACCCTCGGCACACCTAAACCCTTCCACGGTTCCACGGCACACCACAAGCAGAAATATACACAAAAATCTATATTGTTGTTTAACACAAAAGAGCACTCCCATAAAAATTTTTATCAATTAAATAGTCTCTGCAGCAACGCGACAGATAGTAGATGTGATCACTGGCCGAATGCTTTCTGAGCGCGTAATTATTGTTCCCGCCTCATTCCTCACGTATCTCGCATGCAAGCTAGCGACAGCAACGGAGAGATAAGGAACAGGCTTGTGGGGAACGTCACCCGTACGCAAAACATTCATAAGTGTCACCCCCGGAATATCTCCTCAAATCAGACCATATTCTGGCATGCTTAAATATCCGGCCAGCAGACTACCACTGCGTGTGTGTGCAGTAATCTACTCTTGTGATCTGGCCCAAATAGCTAGATCTCTCCAACTTGGCTACACGCGTAAGATACATATTTTAAATGAATCCTGCACCTGCTCGCTGCTTGTACCAATTGACAGCATCTGCTGTGTGTGGCCGGCACACGAGATTCTGCTCTTTATAAATAGATTACAATCTACAATATCCAGAAGTCCATATAGGAGATCTAGATATTCTGCTGCATTCAGTTGGTGGCATTTTTCTCATTCCTTACAAAAACTACTATATAAATATTTTGTATATGATTTGTGTACACCATAAATGTTTTTAAAACATTGCCAGTTTAATCCTTTTTTACATTAGTAGAATAGCGCAGAACACATTGTATTTTTTTTAACATTTATTCCTTACATTTTGCTGTCCGCAAAAACTTGATGTCTCTGGTGGTCTCATTAGTTGTTAATTACGAACCGCACAATCTGTGGACCCCCAATGCTGCTTTGTGTGTATGTGCGCCTACTCACGGAGCACCCTCGCTTCATGGAAACATCCCTGTAAAATCAATTTGCTCCTTCCCCCACTTTCCATCTATACCCTCTATTCATTTCAAGTTTTCTATTTTCGAAGTATTACTCAATTTAGCCTAATCAGGGTCGTCCCTCTAACATGTCACTTTTATTTATTGCATTAGTTCAGTGTTGTCCAAATTCCACCCTCAGGCCCCTAACAGTGCTTGTTTTTCATATCTCTTTGCTGGAGCACAGGTGTATTCATTATTGACTGACACATTGTAACAGATCCACAGGTGGTATAATTACAATGTGTCAGTCAGTGATGAATACACCTGTGCTCCAGCAAGGATATATGGAAAACATGCACTATTAGGGGTACCTGAGGATTGAGTTTGGGAAACAGTGCATTAGTTGAAGTGTGCCTAAAATGCGCTTTCCGGCAGAAGTGTAACTGGAATGCGTTAAGCGTGTCTCATTATATAGTATAGGAACGAGACCAAATCTCTGTGACCTCAGAGGTGGTGAAATAGGAGTCAGTTTGCTTTCTGCGATCTTTCCGCAAGCAGGAAACGCCCCTGTGAATGCCCCCTTTCCACCCCTTGACATCATGTAAATAATCCTGTCCGGCAAAATGGAATCTTGATTCTGCAGATTATACTCTGCAATTTCTCCCATCAGCCACTGCAAACTTTTGCACCCCTTCATATGCCACCCTCTTGGCTGCAGAGCCTGCACTTCCCGATAGGTCTGGCTGCAATCACACAAAACTTAGCACGTCATGTCACACAAGAGCCTTTGCGGTTTGTAAGTTACTCTTATTGTAGGCAAATGTCTGTTTTGTGTCTACTCCTGTGTGTCCTGCAATAGTAAAGTGACTTGATGCTCTCTTTACCCTCATTACCCTCATCAGTGGTGATTGTTTTTTTAGTTCACTTGCCCATGTTTGACACCACATAGCTGCAACAAATGCTCCCTGTATATAAAGCAGCTTTCTATTATACAGTCATACTAAGTTTGTGACGAGAGGGTAAATCACTGTTTGAAATGAGAAAATGATTATTATATGGACTTTTTGCTAGTATTCAAGGCATTAAAGTCCTCTTATCTGACACATAAATCAATCAATTAGTGCCGTAAAAGCCTGCAGTGATGTCCTATACAGATTACTGTTGATTTGATACACTTCATTGTAAAGTGAAATGTAGCCTAACGTAATTTGATTTTACTTTTTAGCAAAAATAGTTGTTTTATTCATGTTGTACCATATATTTATTAAGGTTGAAAAAGAGTTAAAGTTTTATTACAGTTCCTTAAAGTTTAACCCTCCTCTCTAGCCAGTTGATCGAGAGGATAGATAAAAAAATAAAACATAATTCAATTTGCCCTAAGAGGGTAAAACTGAGGGACTGACACGTTCATATGTACTTACTAAAGGGACTATAACCTCAAAACATGTACTTGCCTAGATCTGTGTTTTATGTTATCCCCCTGTGCAAGCTAAAGCTCAAGGGGTTGTGTCTGCTACCCTTGTCTGAATATGTGTCTGTCCTTTCCATGCCTTGTCACACCAAAAATGACATCATACGCCATGCTCAATTATACCATACATTTCCCATGCCAATAGGCCATGCCCCCAAGTTATTATAGTGAGAGCGGATCATCATGCCTCATTAAGATTGACAGGGGAGCTCCGGGAGAGGATATAGGAATTAGCGGGATATTAATGATACCTTTCTGAGTGGTATACCCAGCAAACAAACTAAGTAATGCCATCATAGAAACTAGTCCTATAACAAACTATTTTCACTCCTTTCATTAAATAAAACCAGAGGAATAATTAAAATATATAGGGTTAGAGTTCATTTAATGGCTGTAGCTTTGTGTTCTGTTTTCGTAGGAAGAGATCTAATCCCTTCATGGATCTATCTACAGTGTCTGCCAGTCCCAGTTCTTGTTGGAGTCCATTCCATAGTGTCACTACTCATACTGTAAAGAATGAAGCCTCTTTTTCTTTAACCGTAAGGGGTGACATTGTGTCCTCAGTGGTGGCCCGATGGTGAACAGTGTGCTGGAGAGTGATTTTTACTGACCATTTGTGCTTTTATAGATGATGATGATATTACCCTTTAACCACTTGATGTCTTCCGCTATGATGAGCGGTGATCATTTAGTTTGGTTCTTGGCATCCTGGTCTCAGCACACAGCATTTAAACAGCACTGTGCTGTTTTTCTCAGGGATTTACCCAGAAGATTGCAGTCCAAGGGCAGCGCAGGAGAGGCCTGGAAACATGTAACTGAAGCAGCTGTATTAGATCTAGTTTACAATGAATCCTTTAGTGCTGGCAAAAGGAGAGACCAAGCAAACAAACAAGGGTCCCTCCATAAATCGATGCCCATATGTGTACTGCAAATTCAATATAAAGCCGCACCAAAGCTTTATAAAACCATATTCTGTCTTTGAGTCACTGTCTTGTTTAATACAGGGGTCCTTATTTATTTGTGCTTACCTTATTACTGCCAGTTAGTATTGTAGCAGCGGTCCTGCATCATATTGGTCCCGCTATAGTGGCAGGCTATGAGCACAGTCTTTGAGACCTAGTAGCAATGGAGCCTTGGGTAATTTGGCTGTGCTACCTCCCTAGAGAAAACTCTAAATAAATTCTCTATGAAGCTAGCTGCACACATCCTAATATTCCTATTAGACAGAAATTGGCCCTTTTCTGCACTTACAAACCAAATTAGACATATAGCTGCCATGGAGGAAATAACTTACTACCGACACGTGTTTAATCAAGTATGGGCCCTACAGCTACTCGCAGACATCAGGGGGTAAATGTATCAAGCTGAGAGTTTTCCGGCGGGTTTGAAAAGTGGAGATGTTGCCTATAGCAACCAATCAGATTCTAGCTATCATTTTGTAGAATGTACTAAATAAATGATAGCTAGAACCTGATTGGTTTTTCAAACCCGCCGGAAAACTCTCAGCTTGATACATTTACCCCCAGGTCTCTACCTTCATCCTCTTCTGCCTCTTGATTTCCCCCCTCGACCTATGTATGGTGAGAAGATCCCCAGCATACAGAATGCCCTTATGCTCTATGACGCCACCTCTCTCATACATGCAGCAATTAGTGACCCCATTTTAACTCCATTACTGTGAGTTTATTAAGACACTATCATTTGTCAATTTTGTCATATTTATTCATACCTTCACGTTTGACGTTGCTATACTTTGTCTTGCATTTTCTGTTTCCTATTTACTGTTCATTTGCACTGATGCATGTTCTCGTTATCTTCTTGACCAACCAAAGTAAAGAATTATTAATAAAAGATTCCTTGGTGTTGCACCGGAGTGCTTCGCTAGTCCACCCTACACACAGCGAGGTGCACACCTATCCCAATGCAACTGGAAAGCATCCCAGTAAAAGTATAGGATGAAACCTAATCTCCACTTGCTCAGACCAGGTGCAAAATGAAAGTGTTTTTGTGGAGTGGAAATGATGTCCAATTTAAATCCGTGTTTTATTTAGTTTAGAAACGCGGGTGGACTGGTCCATCTCGTAAAACTCCTCCACTCCAACCATGATGAGGTTAGAAGGAATGCATGCTGGGCTACCGCTGTATGTGCTAATGATGAATTGGCTGCAGCTGAACTCTATGGATTGGGGTAAGGAAGACATTAACACATATTCTTTGTTTAAAGTGTATCTGTCAGCACATGTTAAGATTAATTGACTGACTTCATTAGCTACTGTCCTGTAAATTCATATAGGAATTTAAACTATTAAAGTGGACCTACACAATTAATAATTTAATCACAATTTATTAAAAAAAAAAAAAAGCATATAAATAAACATTCTAGAGGCCACTTTCACACCTCTAAATATAAAGAAATCAGATCACCTCTCCTTCCAGGGCCAGCTCTGATCTGACAGATCATCATCCTACTGAGTATAACGCTACACAAACATCTGTTGTAGTCCAAGTGCTTCTCTACTAATATCTATAATCATTTACGGGGGGTAGGGGGTCATTATTCCTTGTAATACCCAAGTTCTCCTAATGAAACGTGGACTGATGACATCAGAACTCACCATCTAAGTGATGACGTTACATCTCACTGAATATTTATACAGACATTATTTACAGGAGTTTATAATACACAAGAGATGTTAATACATGTATAGAATTGTGATATAGGTTTAGTTAAAGTAGACTAAGATGACAGCATTAACATAGAAACATAGAATTTGATGACAGAAAGGAACCTACAGGTCCATCTAGTTTGCTCTATTTTGTGTGTGTTTTGCCAATTTTTATTTTGTTTTATTTTATTTATTTTTTTGAACATTTGACAATTTGATAGGCAGAAACACAAGCCAGCAGGACAGCTCCTTTTTCGGTTATGGCCCATTTCATTAGAGGTCAGAACCTTCATGGGCCTGGGGTGTCAGCCATGTAGTTCTACATGGCCGCTACCTACGTGCTACATCTAGCAGATCCTTTAGTGAGCGCATCTTGGCCAACTTCAGTTGGAAGGTACTTTTGTAGATGTCTGTTTCCTATCCAAACTGGTTTTGGGACATCCTCCATCCCCTCTTTTGTGTCTTCATATGGTTGAATGAGAAAATGGGATTTCTACTTACTGATCAGTTCTTCTCTCTGAGGCCAATGGGGAACACAGACCTGTCCTCTCCAGGATGTTTCCTGTTTATTTTCTCATTTTAGTCTTCCTTGACACGTTGGCTGTCACGGGCACTAGGAGTCTTTACCCAGGGATCACCAGGTGATAGGCTTACCAGAGCAGTATAGGTGGTAATATGGTACTCTGGTAGCAGGGTGATCACGGAACAGGAAATAGCAGATGATGAGATGCTCAGGAAAGTCTATGACTAGCAGCACTGGCAATATGGAGGTAGTAATACACGAGGAACTGTATGGACAAAGGACACGTGAAGGTAGTCAGTGGTCTGCGGTAGCAAGTTGTACCACTGCTATAGTGAGGAGGAATGTCCAACAGAAACGAGGAGGTGATGAGAGTCAGCGGTCTGCGGATAGCAAGTTGTACCGCTGTCTGAGTGAAGGAATGGAATCCAAGTGGAGGTATCCGGGGAGTCAGTGGTCTGCGTTAGCAAGTTGTACCACTGCTATGTGAGAGGATACTGGAACAGGTGAAACTGTAAACAGGAGTCAGTGGTCTGCCACTAGCAAGTTGTACTACTGAATATATATGTGAGAAGGTGCACGGGGAGAGACTGCAACACAATATATACACGGGCACCTTGACTTTGATCCACAGTAATATGCACAATATAAATGTATAAATGACTGAACAACACTGCCAATATAGAAAGTCTCTTGAAGTAATCCGGCATGAGATAACACAGTCAATGATGGCAGTAGAGTCAGCAGATAGTACACTCCAGAGGAGAACCAACACAGTCAATGATGGCAATAGACTCAGCGGATAGTACACTCCAGAGGAGAACCAACACAGTCCAGCAAGGTATGCAATACACAGCACAGTCAATGGGAAGTATGCATACCGTGGTTCAGGAGAAGGCAGTCAGACAGGAGTGCAGAGATACCTGAAGGGCAGGAGGCCAGCAGGATACAAGTCCCTGCATGGGTGAAGCAGGGGTCTAGCAGGTGCAGCGCACAGGTAGGTAGACCAGCAGGGAACACAGGAAGGCGTGGAGAGCGGATCAGCAGTAGATGGATGAGTAGCGCTGAGAAGTAACAGCAGCGGGTCTCTGCGGGAACACGGAGGTAACCAATAGCAACCAGCAGGTGCAGTAACGATGGGACACCGGAGCAGAGTTGAACTGGAACAGATGATCACGGAGAGTAGCGGGTAGCAATAGTGGCAGCAGACTCAAGGAAACACGGTAGAGTAGACAAGGACTGAAGACTGAAGCGCACAGAGGCAGCGGATAGGAATCAGCTAAACAGTCACGATGAAACACAGACGGGTTGCAGGTTGAAGACTGTAGTGCACGGAGGCAGCGGATAGGAATCAGCTAGCAGTCACGATGATGAAACACAGACGAGTTGCAGGTTGAAGACTGTAGTGCACGGAGGCAGCGGATAGGAATCAGCCAAACAGTCACGATGATGAAACACAGACGAGTTGCAGGTTGAAGCCTGTAGTGCACGGAGGGAGCGGATAGGAATCAGCTGGCAGTCACAATCATGAACAGGTGAGTGGATGTGGTTGAAGCCTGTAATGCACGGAGGCAGCGGATAGGCATCAGCTAACAGTCCCAATGATACATGGTAGAGTTGAAGTGATTAGAAGACTGTAGTGCACGGAGGCAGCGGATAGGAATCAGCTCACAGTCACGATGATACAGTAGATGGTAGAAGTGGTATGGGAACCACAGTAGCAGAAGTGGTTTGGAAACCACAGAGGTAGAAGTGGTTTGGAAACCACAGGAATCAGCAGGGCTGAATAAACAAGGAAACACAGGAACACCTTCAGAGACTCATGGGGAATGAGACTCCAAGATCAGGCAACGTGGTGTTGACCACAGGTGCTTAATATAGGGAGGTTGCCTGATCTGCCAATTAAGTTAAAGGAACATACACTGGAGGTATAGAAAGGGCTGCGCATGCGCAGTCCCTCAGGATGGAGGACGGCCACGGTTCCTAAATGTCCGGGAAGAAGCACTCACAGTCCGGTGAGTGACAGTACCCCCCCTTTTAAAGGTGGGCACAGAACGCCTGGAACCGGGCTTGTCCGGATTTTTGGAATAAAACTTCTTCAGAAGGGCAGGAGCATTAAGATCTTCAGCTTTGATCCATGAACGCTCTTCAGGACCAAAGCCCTTCCAATGAACGAGGAAACGGAGGACTCCTCGCGAAATTTTTGCATCCAATACCTCAGTAATCTCGAAATCCTCCTCCTGATGAACTTGAACTGGCTGCGGTGCTGAGGAAGGAGTCGAGAAACGGTTGATGATGAGAGGTTTGAGCAAGGACACATGGAAGGCATTGGAGATCCGAAGATTCTTAGGAAGAAGAAGTTTAACACATACTGGATTGATAACTTGAATGATCCTATATGGACCAATAAAACGAGGGGCGAATTTCATAGATGGAACCTTCAAACGAATATTTTTGGTAGATAACCAGACACGATCTCCAATTTTTAGTGGTGGAATAGCCCGCCTCTTCTTATCTGCGAAAGACTTATATTTGTTAGATGTCTTCTTTAAACAGGTTTTGACCTGAGACCAGATATTTTTGAAGGTCTGACAAGCAGTCTCCACAGCAGGAACTTGGGTGGGCGGGAGGGCAGGAAATTCCGGAAAAGACGGATGGTGACCGTAGACCACAAAGAATGGAGTTTTGGATGATGACTCATGGTACATGTTGTTATGGGCGAATTCAGCCCAAGGGAGCAATTCTACCCAGTTGTCTTGGTTGGCTGAAGAGAACATCCTAATAAAAGTCTCAAGATCTTGATTGACTCGTTCCGTTTGTCCGTTAGATTGCGGATGGTAAGACGATGAGAGTGCTAATCGTATGCCCAAGGTTTTACAAAGGGCCCGCCAGAATCTGGAAACGAATTGTACTCCTCTATCTGACACAATCTCAGACGGACATCCATGGATGCGGAAGATTTCTTTAATGAAATGTTCAGCCAGAGTAGACGAGGAAGGTAAACCGGACAGAGGGACGAAATGAGCCATCTTCGAAAATCTGTCTACCACTACCCAAATAGTATTGTGATTCTTACTTGGTGGCAAATCAGTAACGAAATCCATACTAATATGGGTCCAAGGCTTGGACGGAATGGGTAGTGGTCGCAGCAACCCTGCTGGAGTTCTGCGGGAGGATTTGAACTGAGAACATAAATCACAGGAAGCAATAAACTCTTTGACGTCTCTCCTCATAGAAGGCCACCAGTAACTACGAGAGAGAATCTCAAAGGTCTTATGTTCACCGGCGTGTCCAGAAAAACGAGAGGCATGGAACCACGAAAGGATTTTCCTCCTCAGAGTAGGAGGCACGAGGGTCTTCCCAAATGGTAGCATTTTGGTGGATGAAGCAGCCAGAGAAATACATTTGGGGTCTAGAATAGCATGGTTGGGAACCTCTTCTACATCAGAGGACGTCACAAAAGCTCGAGATAGAGCGTCAGCTTTCTTGTTCTTAGCAGCTGGTTTGAAGGTTATAATTAATTCAAAACGGGAAAAGAAAAGAGACCATCTTGCTTGACGAGGGTTCAAGCATTGAGCAGATTGCAAATATGACAAGTTCTTATGATCCGTGAAGATCGTCACCGGATGGCGAGCTCCTTCCAACAAGTATCTCCATTCCTCTAATGCAGCTTTGATGGCCAGCAACTCCTTGTCCCCGATAGTATAGTTTTTCTCTGCGGGCAGAAGACCCCGAGAGTAGAAGGCACAAGGATGTAATTTTTGTTGCTCCGAGCGTTGGGAGAGAATAGCTCCTAAGCCCACATTAGAGGCATCTACTTCTAGGAAGAAGGGGAGTGTCACATCAGGTTGTCGCAGAATGGGAGCAGACGAGAAGGACTCTTTGAGGATTTGAAAGGCTTGGAGAGCCTCAGATGACCATTGCTTAGTATTAGCCCCTTTCCGAGTTAAGGCCACAATGGGAGATGCAATGGATGAGAAGTCTTGAATAAAGCGTCTATAGTAATTGGCAAAACCTAAAAAACGCTGGATGGCACGAAGAGTAGTTGGCTGAGGCCAATGTAGTACAGCATTTACTTTGTCTGGATCCATCTTCAGGCCAACTCCGGAAACTATATACCCCAAGAATGGAATCTGGGGTAACTCGAATGAACATTTTTCCAATTTACAGAACAACGAGTTTTTCCGTAGTCTGGAGAGGACCTCTGCCACATGTTGGTGATGAGAAGGCAGGTCCTGTGAGAAGATCAATATGTCGTCCAGGTAGACAACGACACATACATATAATAAGTCCCGAAAGATCTCATTGATGAAACCCTGGAAAACCGCGGGGGCATTACACAGCCCGAAGGGCATTACTAAATATTCGTAATGCCCATCTCTGGTGTTAAACGCGGTCTTCCATTCGTCACCGGAACGGATTCTAATTAAATTGTAGGCACCACGAAGATCCAACTTAGTAAATATCCGAGCTCCCTTGATGCGATCAAATAGCTCAGTGATCAGCGGAATGGGATACCGATTCTTGATAGTAATGGCGTTGAGTCCACGAAAATCTATACAAGGGCGTAATGATCCATCCTTCTTTTTGACGAAGAAGAACCCAGCTCCAGCGGGAGAGGTGGAAGGTCGAATGAACCCACGCTGGAGATTCTCCTGTATGTACTCAGATGTGGCTTGAGTTTCAGGTAACGAGAGAGGATAGACCCGACCCCTGGGAGGAGTCTTGCCAGGTAGAAGGTCGATCGGACAATCCCAAGAACGATGAGGAGGAAGACGTTCAGACTGAGCTTTATCAAACACATCGGCAAATGAAGCATACTGAGGAGGGAGTCCCGGGGAGGAAGATGAGATGGAAGATTGCTGTACTTTAAGAGGAATAACTTGAGAGAGACAACGATGGTGACATTCAGGCCCCCAAGACGTAACTTGAGGGGTGCGCCAGTCAATCTGGGGAGAGTGACATTGAAGCCATGGAAGGCCTAAGACAATCGGACTTGTCGTAACAGGAAGAATTAAAAACGAAATTTCTTCATGGTGTAGTACACCAATCTGAAGGGTTACTGGAGACGTACTCTGGGTGATGAGACCATTGATGAGACGTGATCCATCTATAGCCGTCACAGTAATGGGTGTTTTTAAAGTGATCACTGGTAGGGACCATTGATTCACTAGTGATTTAGAAATGAAATTTCCTGCTGCTCCGGAATCAATCAATGCCTGTGACTCAAAGGATTTGGTAGCAAAGGAAATCGTAACATCGAAAGCGCAGACTTTAGATTTCATAGACAATGGAGAGGACTCCAGGGACCCTAACTTCACCTCTCCAGAACTAGTTAGGGCCTGGCATTTCCCGATTTCTTAGGGCAAGAACTGAGCATATGTGTGGAATCAGCACAATAGATACAGAGTCTATTCTTTACTCTTCGTTTCCTCTCTTCTAAAGATAATTTGGAACGTCCTATCTCCATGGGAATCACAGAAGGTGAAACTGGACGAAATTGAGGGTTTAAACGAAGAGGTGCTTTAGCAGAAGTTGTTTTCTCAGATTCTCTTTCACGAAATCTCATGTCTACACGATGGCAAAGAGAGATCAAATCTTCTAGTGACGAAGGAAGCTCTTGGGTAGTCAGTGCATCTTTAATTTTATCGGAGAGCCCCTGCCAGAAGGCGGCAACTAATGCTTCAGTGTTCCACTGAAGTTCAGAGGCTAAGATCCTAAATTGAATGACATACTGTCCTACTGTATGGGAGCCTTGTCGCAAACGAAGAATGCTGGAAGCAGCGGAGGTCACACGACCTGGTTCATCGAACACACTTCGGAACGTGGAAATGAATTTGGCACTATCTTGTAGAATTGGATCGTTTCTTTCCCACAGAGGGGAGGCCCAAGCCAGGGCTTGTCCAGAAAACAATGAGATAAGATAGGCCACTCTGGAACGATGGGTAGAAAAATTTTGAGGTTGGAGTTCAAAATGGACTGAACATTGGTTAAGGAAACCTCTACAAGTTTTGGGGTCCCCGTCATATTTTGACGGAGTAGGCAGGTGAAGCGTAGGAGCTGTAGACACCTGGGATGGCACTGGGGAAACGGAGGAAAGCACAGGAGCTTCAATACTAGCTGTAACAGTCTGTCCAGATGTTCCTTGGGAGGTTAACGATTGGTAACATTGAAGTAACAGCTGTTGGCGAGCATCCTGTTGCTCCACACGGCTGACCAGATGCTGCAGCATCTCTTTAGCAGTAGGTTCCGTATCTGGGTCTGTCATGGCCTGATCTTACTGTCACGGGCACTAGGAGTCTTTACCCAGGGATCACCAGGTGATAGGCTTACCAGAGCAGTATAGGTGGTAATATGGTACTCTGGTAGCAGGGTGATCACGGAACAGGAAATAGCAGATGATGAGATGCTCAGGAAAGTCTATGACTAGCAGCACTGGCAATATGGAGGTAGTAATACACGAGGAACTGTATGGACAAAGGACACGTGAAGGTAGTCAGTGGTCTGCGGTAGCAAGTTGTACCACTGCTATAGTGAGGAGGAATGTCCAACAGAAACGAGGAGGTGATGAGAGTCAGCGGTCTGCGGATAGCAAGTTGTACCGCTGTCTGAGTGAAGGAATGGAATCCAAGTGGAGGTATCCGGGGAGTCAGTGGTCTGCGTTAGCAAGTTGTACCACTGCTATGTGAGAGGATACTGGAACAGGTGAAACTGTAAACAGGAGTCAGTGGTCTGCCACTAGCAAGTTGTACTACTGAATATATATGTGAGAAGGTGCACGGGGAGAGACTGCAACACAATATATACACGGGCACCTTGACTTTGATCCACAGTAATATGCACAATATAAATGTATAAATGACTGAACAACACTGCCAATATAGAAAGTCTCTTGAAGTAATCCGGCATGAGATAACACAGTCAATGATGGCAGTAGAGTCAGCAGATAGTACACTCCAGAGGAGAACCAACACAGTCAATGATGGCAATAGACTCAGCGGATAGTACACTCCAGAGGAGAACCAACACAGTCCAGCAAGGTATGCAATACACAGCACAGTCAATGGGAAGTATGCATACCGTGGTTCAGGAGAAGGCAGTCAGACAGGAGTGCAGAGATACCTGAAGGGCAGGAGGCCAGCAGGATACAAGTCCCTGCATGGGTGAAGCAGGGGTCTAGCAGGTGCAGCGCACAGGTAGGTAGACCAGCAGGGAACACAGGAAGGCGTGGAGAGCGGATCAGCAGTAGATGGATGAGTAGCGCTGAGAAGTAACAGCAGCGGGTCTCTGCGGGAACACGGAGGTAACCAATAGCAACCAGCAGGTGCAGTAACGATGGGACACCGGAGCAGAGTTGAACTGGAACAGATGATCACGGAGAGTAGCGGGTAGCAATAGTGGCAGCAGACTCAAGGAAACACGGTAGAGTAGACAAGGACTGAAGACTGAAGCGCACAGAGGCAGCGGATAGGAATCAGCTAAACAGTCACGATGAAACACAGACGGGTTGCAGGTTGAAGACTGTAGTGCACGGAGGCAGCGGATAGGAATCAGCTAGCAGTCACGATGATGAAACACAGACGAGTTGCAGGTTGAAGACTGTAGTGCACGGAGGCAGCGGATAGGAATCAGCCAAACAGTCACGATGATGAAACACAGACGAGTTGCAGGTTGAAGCCTGTAGTGCACGGAGGGAGCGGATAGGAATCAGCTGGCAGTCACAATCATGAACAGGTGAGTGGATGTGGTTGAAGCCTGTAATGCACGGAGGCAGCGGATAGGCATCAGCTAACAGTCCCAATGATACATGGTAGAGTTGAAGTGATTAGAAGACTGTAGTGCACGGAGGCAGCGGATAGGAATCAGCTCACAGTCACGATGATACAGTAGATGGTAGAAGTGGTATGGGAACCACAGTAGCAGAAGTGGTTTGGAAACCACAGAGGTAGAAGTGGTTTGGAAACCACAGGAATCAGCAGGGCTGAATAAACAAGGAAACACAGGAACACCTTCAGAGACTCATGGGGAATGAGACTCCAAGATCAGGCAACGTGGTGTTGACCACAGGTGCTTAATATAGGGAGGTTGCCTGATCTGCCAATTAAGTTAAAGGAACATACACTGGAGGTATAGAAAGGGCTGCGCATGCGCAGTCCCTCAGGATGGAGGACGGCCACGGTTCCTAAATGTCCGGGAAGAAGCACTCACAGTCCGGTGAGTGACAGTACCCCCCCTTTTAAAGGTGGGCACAGAACGCCTGGAACCGGGCTTGTCCGGATTTTTGGAATAAAACTTCTTCAGAAGGGCAGGAGCATTAAGATCTTCAGCTTTGATCCATGAACGCTCTTCAGGACCAAAGCCCTTCCAATGAACGAGGAAACGGAGGACTCCTCGCGAAATTTTTGCATCCAATACCTCAGTAATCTCGAAATCCTCCTCCTGATGAACTTGAACTGGCTGCGGTGCTGAGGAAGGAGTCGAGAAACGGTTGATGATGAGAGGTTTGAGCAAGGACACATGGAAGGCATTGGAGATCCGAAGATTCTTAGGAAGAAGAAGTTTAACACATACTGGATTGATAACTTGAATGATCCTATATGGACCAATAAAACGAGGGGCGAATTTCATAGATGGAACCTTCAAACGAATATTTTTGGTAGATAACCAGACACGATCTCCAATTTTTAGTGGTGGAATAGCCCGCCTCTTCTTATCTGCGAAAGACTTATATTTGTTAGATGTCTTCTTTAAACAGGTTTTGACCTGAGACCAGATATTTTTGAAGGTCTGACAAGCAGTCTCCACAGCAGGAACTTGGGTGGGCGGGAGGGCAGGAAATTCCGGAAAAGACGGATGGTGACCGTAGACCACAAAGAATGGAGTTTTGGATGATGACTCATGGTACATGTTGTTATGGGCGAATTCAGCCCAAGGGAGCAATTCTACCCAGTTGTCTTGGTTGGCTGAAGAGAACATCCTAATAAAAGTCTCAAGATCTTGATTGACTCGTTCCGTTTGTCCGTTAGATTGCGGATGGTAAGACGATGAGAGTGCTAATCGTATGCCCAAGGTTTTACAAAGGGCCCGCCAGAATCTGGAAACGAATTGTACTCCTCTATCTGACACAATCTCAGACGGACATCCATGGATGCGGAAGATTTCTTTAATGAAATGTTCAGCCAGAGTAGACGAGGAAGGTAAACCGGACAGAGGGACGAAATGAGCCATCTTCGAAAATCTGTCTACCACTACCCAAATAGTATTGTGATTCTTACTTGGTGGCAAATCAGTAACGAAATCCATACTAATATGGGTCCAAGGCTTGGACGGAATGGGTAGTGGTCGCAGCAACCCTGCTGGAGTTCTGCGGGAGGATTTGAACTGAGAACATAAATCACAGGAAGCAATAAACTCTTTGACGTCTCTCCTCATAGAAGGCCACCAGTAACTACGAGAGAGAATCTCAAAGGTCTTATGTTCACCGGCGTGTCCAGAAAAACGAGAGGCATGGAACCACGAAAGGATTTTCCTCCTCAGAGTAGGAGGCACGAGGGTCTTCCCAAATGGTAGCATTTTGGTGGATGAAGCAGCCAGAGAAATACATTTGGGGTCTAGAATAGCATGGTTGGGAACCTCTTCTACATCAGAGGACGTCACAAAAGCTCGAGATAGAGCGTCAGCTTTCTTGTTCTTAGCAGCTGGTTTGAAGGTTATAATTAATTCAAAACGGGAAAAGAAAAGAGACCATCTTGCTTGACGAGGGTTCAAGCATTGAGCAGATTGCAAATATGACAAGTTCTTATGATCCGTGAAGATCGTCACCGGATGGCGAGCTCCTTCCAACAAGTATCTCCATTCCTCTAATGCAGCTTTGATGGCCAGCAACTCCTTGTCCCCGATAGTATAGTTTTTCTCTGCGGGCAGAAGACCCCGAGAGTAGAAGGCACAAGGATGTAATTTTTGTTGCTCCGAGCGTTGGGAGAGAATAGCTCCTAAGCCCACATTAGAGGCATCTACTTCTAGGAAGAAGGGGAGTGTCACATCAGGTTGTCGCAGAATGGGAGCAGACGAGAAGGACTCTTTGAGGATTTGAAAGGCTTGGAGAGCCTCAGATGACCATTGCTTAGTATTAGCCCCTTTCCGAGTTAAGGCCACAATGGGAGATGCAATGGATGAGAAGTCTTGAATAAAGCGTCTATAGTAATTGGCAAAACCTAAAAAACGCTGGATGGCACGAAGAGTAGTTGGCTGAGGCCAATGTAGTACAGCATTTACTTTGTCTGGATCCATCTTCAGGCCAACTCCGGAAACTATATACCCCAAGAATGGAATCTGGGGTAACTCGAATGAACATTTTTCCAATTTACAGAACAACGAGTTTTTCCGTAGTCTGGAGAGGACCTCTGCCACATGTTGGTGATGAGAAGGCAGGTCCTGTGAGAAGATCAATATGTCGTCCAGGTAGACAACGACACATACATATAATAAGTCCCGAAAGATCTCATTGATGAAACCCTGGAAAACCGCGGGGGCATTACACAGCCCGAAGGGCATTACTAAATATTCGTAATGCCCATCTCTGGTGTTAAACGCGGTCTTCCATTCGTCACCGGAACGGATTCTAATTAAATTGTAGGCACCACGAAGATCCAACTTAGTAAATATCCGAGCTCCCTTGATGCGATCAAATAGCTCAGTGATCAGCGGAATGGGATACCGATTCTTGATAGTAATGGCGTTGAGTCCACGAAAATCTATACAAGGGCGTAATGATCCATCCTTCTTTTTGACGAAGAAGAACCCAGCTCCAGCGGGAGAGGTGGAAGGTCGAATGAACCCACGCTGGAGATTCTCCTGTATGTACTCAGATGTGGCTTGAGTTTCAGGTAACGAGAGAGGATAGACCCGACCCCTGGGAGGAGTCTTGCCAGGTAGAAGGTCGATCGGACAATCCCAAGAACGATGAGGAGGAAGACGTTCAGACTGAGCTTTATCAAACACATCGGCAAATGAAGCATACTGAGGAGGGAGTCCCGGGGAGGAAGATGAGATGGAAGATTGCTGTACTTTAAGAGGAATAACTTGAGAGAGACAACGATGGTGACATTCAGGCCCCCAAGACGTAACTTGAGGGGTGCGCCAGTCAATCTGGGGAGAGTGACATTGAAGCCATGGAAGGCCTAAGACAATCGGACTTGTCGTAACAGGAAGAATTAAAAACGAAATTTCTTCATGGTGTAGTACACCAATCTGAAGGGTTACTGGAGACGTACTCTGGGTGATGAGACCATTGATGAGACGTGATCCATCTATAGCCGTCACAGTAATGGGTGTTTTTAAAGTGATCACTGGTAGGGACCATTGATTCACTAGTGATTTAGAAATGAAATTTCCTGCTGCTCCGGAATCAATCAATGCCTGTGACTCAAAGGATTTGGTAGCAAAGGAAATCGTAACATCGAAAGCGCAGACTTTAGATTTCATAGACAATGGAGAGGACTCCAGGGACCCTAACTTCACCTCTCCAGAACTAGTTAGGGCCTGGCATTTCCCGATTTCTTAGGGCAAGAACTGAGCATATGTGTGGAATCAGCACAATAGATACAGAGTCTATTCTTTACTCTTCGTTTCCTCTCTTCTAAAGATAATTTGGAACGTCCTATCTCCATGGGAATCACAGAAGGTGAAACTGGACGAAATTGAGGGTTTAAACGAAGAGGTGCTTTAGCAGAAGTTGTTTTCTCAGATTCTCTTTCACGAAATCTCATGTCTACACGATGGCAAAGAGAGATCAAATCTTCTAGTGACGAAGGAAGCTCTTGGGTAGTCAGTGCATCTTTAATTTTATCGGAGAGCCCCTGCCAGAAGGCGGCAACTAATGCTTCAGTGTTCCACTGAAGTTCAGAGGCTAAGATCCTAAATTGAATGACATACTGTCCTACTGTATGGGAGCCTTGTCGCAAACGAAGAATGCTGGAAGCAGCGGAGGTCACACGACCTGGTTCATCGAACACACTTCGGAACGTGGAAATGAATTTGGCACTATCTTGTAGAATTGGATCGTTTCTTTCCCACAGAGGGGAGGCCCAAGCCAGGGCTTGTCCAGAAAACAATGAGATAAGATAGGCCACTCTGGAACGATGGGTAGAAAAATTTTGAGGTTGGAGTTCAAAATGGACTGAACATTGGTTAAGGAAACCTCTACAAGTTTTGGGGTCCCCGTCATATTTTGACGGAGTAGGCAGGTGAAGCGTAGGAGCTGTAGACACCTGGGATGGCACTGGGGAAACGGAGGAAAGCACAGGAGCTTCAATACTAGCTGTAACAGTCTGTCCAGATGTTCCTTGGGAGGTTAACGATTGGTAACATTGAAGTAACAGCTGTTGGCGAGCATCCTGTTGCTCCACACGGCTGACCAGATGCTGCAGCATCTCTTTAGCAGTAGGTTCCGTATCTGGGTCTGTCATGGCCTGATCTTACTGTCACGGGCACTAGGAGTCTTTACCCAGGGATCACCAGGTGATAGGCTTACCAGAGCAGTATAGGTGGTAATATGGTACTCTGGTAGCAGGGTGATCACGGAACAGGAAATAGCAGATGATGAGATGCTCAGGAAAGTCTATGACTAGCAGCACTGGCAATATGGAGGTAGTAATACACGAGGAACTGTATGGACAAAGGACACGTGAAGGTAGTCAGTGGTCTGCGGTAGCAAGTTGTACCACTGCTATAGTGAGGAGGAATGTCCAACAGAAACGAGGAGGTGATGAGAGTCAGCGGTCTGCGGATAGCAAGTTGTACCGCTGTCTGAGTGAAGGAATGGAATCCAAGTGGAGGTATCCGGGGAGTCAGTGGTCTGCGTTAGCAAGTTGTACCACTGCTATGTGAGAGGATACTGGAACAGGTGAAACTGTAAACAGGAGTCAGTGGTCTGCCACTAGCAAGTTGTACTACTGAATATATATGTGAGAAGGTGCACGGGGAGAGACTGCAACACAATATATACACGGGCACCTTGACTTTGATCCACAGTAATATGCACAATATAAATGTATAAATGACTGAACAACACTGCCAATATAGAAAGTCTCTTGAAGTAATCCGGCATGAGATAACACAGTCAATGATGGCAGTAGAGTCAGCAGATAGTACACTCCAGAGGAGAACCAACACAGTCAATGATGGCAATAGACTCAGCGGATAGTACACTCCAGAGGAGAACCAACACAGTCCAGCAAGGTATGCAATACACAGCACAGTCAATGGGAAGTATGCATACCGTGGTTCAGGAGAAGGCAGTCAGACAGGAGTGCAGAGATACCTGAAGGGCAGGAGGCCAGCAGGATACAAGTCCCTGCATGGGTGAAGCAGGGGTCTAGCAGGTGCAGCGCACAGGTAGGTAGACCAGCAGGGAACACAGGAAGGCGTGGAGAGCGGATCAGCAGTAGATGGATGAGTAGCGCTGAGAAGTAACAGCAGCGGGTCTCTGCGGGAACACGGAGGTAACCAATAGCAACCAGCAGGTGCAGTAACGATGGGACACCGGAGCAGAGTTGAACTGGAACAGATGATCACGGAGAGTAGCGGGTAGCAATAGTGGCAGCAGACTCAAGGAAACACGGTAGAGTAGACAAGGACTGAAGACTGAAGCGCACAGAGGCAGCGGATAGGAATCAGCTAAACAGTCACGATGAAACACAGACGGGTTGCAGGTTGAAGACTGTAGTGCACGGAGGCAGCGGATAGGAATCAGCTAGCAGTCACGATGATGAAACACAGACGAGTTGCAGGTTGAAGACTGTAGTGCACGGAGGCAGCGGATAGGAATCAGCCAAACAGTCACGATGATGAAACACAGACGAGTTGCAGGTTGAAGCCTGTAGTGCACGGAGGGAGCGGATAGGAATCAGCTGGCAGTCACAATCATGAACAGGTGAGTGGATGTGGTTGAAGCCTGTAATGCACGGAGGCAGCGGATAGGCATCAGCTAACAGTCCCAATGATACATGGTAGAGTTGAAGTGATTAGAAGACTGTAGTGCACGGAGGCAGCGGATAGGAATCAGCTCACAGTCACGATGATACAGTAGATGGTAGAAGTGGTATGGGAACCACAGTAGCAGAAGTGGTTTGGAAACCACAGAGGTAGAAGTGGTTTGGAAACCACAGGAATCAGCAGGGCTGAATAAACAAGGAAACACAGGAACACCTTCAGAGACTCATGGGGAATGAGACTCCAAGATCAGGCAACGTGGTGTTGACCACAGGTGCTTAATATAGGGAGGTTGCCTGATCTGCCAATTAAGTTAAAGGAACATACACTGGAGGTATAGAAAGGGCTGCGCATGCGCAGTCCCTCAGGATGGAGGACGGCCACGGTTCCTAAATGTCCGGGAAGAAGCACTCACAGTCCGGTGAGTGACATTGGCTCCATTAACGTGACCTTTCTATTTCACTTATATTATGGTTCCCATGCAGAGTTTGTTTCTTTGTTTATCCATTTTCGGTTCCTCATTGCAGATTGTGAACTGGTGTTTCTCTGATGTTAGTAGGCAGAACCTGAACTCTTTTTTTTGTTTTCTATACGTACCCTGACTCCTAGGAATGGCCTCAGATAGAGAAGGACTTACCAGTACAAATTCTGTTTTTGCAATGAAAACAGCCTGTCTACAGGTTGAACAGGTCATTCATGCACACAGTAGCTTGTCCATGTATTTCATACCAAAAAAATACCTAACTTGGATATTTTTATTTTGTCTTGTACATCTACTAGGGCTTTTGACATTCTTCAGGAGATAAATCTGTCAACGAGGCGCCAAAACACTTTTAGTAAATTGGCTGAAAACAAGATGCTGGATAACAACCTGTCTCTAAAGTACAATCAGAAAGGATACTTGTCCTACAGCAACCTGATAAATGATGGGTTTTATGATCATGGTCGGGTATGTGAAACACACCTTTCTTGTACTGGAGAGAAGATGGTCAGATGGCTTGAGGAGATTTTAAACTAGAGACAGTGAGAATGGTGAAGGAGAGTGCAAGATGGTGTAGACAACAACAGGGCTTAGGCTGGGTACGCACTACAGAAAATTTCTCCCGATGCGATATCAGTAACGATTTTACCAACGACTGAAAGTCCTGGGGGTAAATGTATCAAGCTGAGGGTTTTCCGGCGGGTTTGAAAAACCAATCAGATTCTAGTTATCATTTATTTTGTGCATTCTACAAAATGACAGCTAGAATCTGATTGGTTGCTATAGACAACATCTCCACTTTTCAAACCCGCCGGCAAAATCTCAGCTTGGTACATTTACCCCCTGATCATCATGCCGATTCATCTGTACACACTATTGATGTCTTACACGATTTCCCTTCAGATCTGTGCTCTTCATCTGTCATAACCCTCAGCTGAAAAGATCATGACTCTACACTTTATAGAGATCTATGGACACTGCTGGTCGTGTGTGTATAAACACTAGCAGAATTGGAACAACATTGTCCCTTCGTTGAACAAGATTTTTAGTCTGGTTTCAAAATCAAATGAAACGATACAATGAGCAGTAGAACGATAATCGTTCATCGTTGGAGTGTACACACTAATGTGATACCAGGCCAAACAGTTGTTTATCATGTGGTTGGCCCGATAATTGGGTGAAAAATATGTAGGGCCTGAGTCATTAAGAAGAGCAAGGCAAAAAAAACTAGTAAATGTGATCCTGGATAACCCACGTTACAATAGAAGGGATGCAAATTAGTTTATTATTTTGCACATGAAGAAAATACTGGCTGCTTCACACAAATACATGATAGCTTTATTTTTACACTGAAATTCAAGGTTGATCTAGAACATGTCCTACCCCAACTATAGATCTGTCCCCACATTTTAAATTTACCTTCTCCCCTCCAATGCAACATGGTTTTGCCCAGGAGCAAAGATACTCCCTTTTTTATGCTTTGCTCTCCTTAATGACTCAGGCCCTCAGTGTGTACCCAGCCTTAATCAAGTGAAAAGGGTATTGAGAGGCAATGAGTAGGTGCGTAAAATTAAATAGCCGTAAAAGTATTAAATGTTTGGTAACAAATGAGATGAGTTAGAACTAATAATGATGTTGGAAAAGAATTCCGATATGGTGGATTTGCTTGATGAAAATCATGACTGGGCAGTGAACTTGGAAGGATAGAAAAGTGGAAAGATGGTTTTCAATATGTAAAAATCTGTTTATGGCCTATCAAGTGTGAAGATCGTGACAGTGTGGAGTCCTTTATGAAACTGTGTCTTTTTTCAACCTTACTAACTGCGTAACTAAATATGAGATGCTTATATGTAGGTGTATATTGCATTAAGTGACTTGTATGCATACCATTATGGAACACTCCCAAACTGAGTCATGTGACACAAGTTTAGGAGAAGTTTATAAGCTTATTCAGAACATACAGCCAAACGGATTGGACCAGTGCTTTGCCCATCTTGAGGAAAAAATATTATTTTCCTAAAATATGTAGGCCTATACGTTTTTTCAGTGAATTGTCAAAAGCAACAAATATTTCTTCTGTACAGATAAAACCAGAAGTGAAGTTGGCATCTCTGGAAGAGCTCAGCAAACAGGAGCTGAACCAGAACCGAGCGGTTATCTTAGTAAATACAAAATCTCCAGAGCCGTAAGTGCTACTCTTTTATTTGTTTTAAAATATATTGTGACAAAATCAGGGGAATAGGTATCATCACCTGGGGTAGATGGCTTTGAACAGCAGCAATAAATCACGAAAATGCAGGATTTCTGATAGAACTGACCTCAGACCGTTTTATTGAGCATGTGCAAATAAACAAAAACATAAAAGCCTTGCCTGTCGGGCACTAACTAAACATTCCTTAGAGGCCCTCTCTCAAGTCTGAGACCTTGTGTCCCAGACTCAAATGCCAAACAAAGGTTATTTGCTCACTCTCAGCAGGATCTTTCAGGAGCCAGCCTCCTCCCCAGGTCTGAGAGAGAGAGAGAAAGTGATCAGGGCTACACAGGCTTTTACAGGCCCCACACAGGTGCAACTCTTTATTAGTCTTCTGTGAAACATACTCTGGGAAGCTTTTCCCCACAGAGCTAAACAATCTCCCTGCTGTTAGCGCATACAAGGCAGGAGACCTGGGACAAATATCTCTGTGATTTAGCATTAATTCAGTGACTTTGTCACCATATATATATTTTTTTAAATGGAAAGTATTAAACTGAGCCTGCTATAAATGCCTCACAAAGCCAAACATAAAGGATGTAACCATCACTTGGGGAAATATGGGCAGACTAATGAAAACCACTCATTTTAAAAAGCTGTTACTATATTGTATTTAGTGATTTACAAGGCTTATTGAATTCTTTAGCCCACCTCAACTCAACACTAATGGTGGCTCTGTATGGTATTCTCAAATAAATTGACTAATTTCAGATTTTGTTTTCTTTTTATGTTATAAAGAACTGAATTTTAACATTTTAACACACAATAATAGGGTACTGATAAGGCGCCCGTGGTGTGTTGTACTGAAGAGGCTTTTGTGTATACAAGGCCTAAGAACATTGATGTGATAGTCGGGTTAGATTCTTCAGACATGCAAGTTTTGTATTTTCAACGTTTCGCTCCCTGTAGGACAAAAGAGGACATAGCATTTTATATACCATTTTAGGGATGTATTTTCAAACAATTATGTATTGGTACATTAATAAAAACGCTTATGCAATATGTTATGAATTGCACTATATATATATATATATATATATATATATATATATATAATATATGGTAGGATGCGACCCAGTCACATTACGCTCACCTTCAAGCATGGAACACACTTTCCTGCTAGGTTTTCCTTATTGTTGACGAGTTCCCCAGCCAAATAATACAATACAGCTCTGAGTTTTCATCCATTAAACCTTTTCTCCAGCTACAGATGTTAACAAGATATCACAGTTGCATTATTAGAGTTTTCTTTTCAGAACTCATAGTGCTGTTTGTTGACATGTTACAGCTTTGTGTTGTAGTGGACCCGTATAATAAGTGTAACTATGCTTACAGGGCTGTATCTTCACCACCTCCATTAGAGGAAAAGCCAGAGCCAAATGCTGGAAGGTCTCCATCTTCGGTCAGCAGAAGCGCTTCTAGAGAGAAAGGAAGGTACGCTCTATTTCTTCCTCTGCTTGGTTTTTTACACATTAATGGGATCACTCTATGCTGTGTGACCTAGAGCAGAAAGTGTATATAGTTTTATCTAATTCCACCAAAAAAAAGCTACATAAGAATCTGCTGTTCAGTGCAACCCTTACAAGAAACTTTTTCCTAACAAGTAAAATTTAACATAATTTCCATATTGTTCAGCTTAAAATAAACTGTGCTTACATTTTGTTCATAATATAAATAAATAGTATCTCCAATTCAGATTTGTTTTACTAATTAGTGTCTGCATCAGCTATTTAAAAGAATACACACTTATGTTCCCTGCTCCTGCTTCCTACAGTATCCCGGCTCCTCTTCGCTGCACTTACGTTTAGCACTGCGACTGGAATGTATCCCACGTGCTGCATTCTATTTGCTACAAATAGAATGTTGTGTGATGTTGTACAGAGAATTAATATGTAAACAGAATGAGTCGTGTAATCTGTTTTTATAATGAGTTCGTTTGGCAGAGCTATGATCATCTTTACATAATCACAGAAGCATAAACTACTGAGCGGCTCACGTTCACCATACAGGACAATTATTCAAAGTGACCTAATTTGCAGTATGTAACAGATTTTTACTAAGGTTACAATTTGATCATGTGGAAATTCTACGTTCATCAGCTGACCAAATTATAATATTGTGCAATATTGGGGCTTCCTTAATATGCCTATTATTATTAGTGTTGTTGTTAGTGTCATTTATTTATACAGCGCTACAAAAGAGTAGAGAAAAATAGCATAAAACAAAAACTTACGGGACCGGTAGGCAAAACAAAAAAACAGCAATGATATGACTTTAAGAAGCATAAATACAAGAATAGTAAGATATTAAGCATTATAGTGTATATGAGATGTAATAGGTAAGGTATATAACAAACGAGTGTTGAACAATATGCAAGAGGCATGATACAAGGAGGTCTGCACTTTTTAATCGCAGGATTTAGGCGATTTGGGAAGTGTCCTGCTAAGTATAATTTATGCAGGACCTTAACAGGTTCACCTAGTTTTGAAACTGAAAATTTAGATTTTGTTTTAGGGGACTAGATTTATTTACATGAGCTGGTATTGGTGGAGAGAAAGGATTATAAATAAGGATTTTTCACCCCACAGAGGGACGCGTGTTTCCCTCCTCCTCACATGTACTGTAATCCAGGCCTGGTCCTATATTTTTAATGGGACGTATATCACTCCTACCAGTTACATTTTGGTGGAAGAGCACATTTCTAGGTGCTCTTTGAAGAATGCAATACAAACCTTAAAACACACAAACGTGGCACGTGTAATAAAGACAGCACCTATGGGCGCTCACTGTCATGATTAATTTAAGACCAGGAAAGTTGAAATGAATGAAGCAAGTGATCCTAAGGTGAATGTTGGTTGAACTTTGATATGATGTTTTAGCCGTTTCCACAATGCGCGTTTTCCGGAGTAATCACAAACCTGCACATGTCGGCACATCCCCCTTTTATAAGGATGTTTCCAAAGACTCGGGGGGAGAGTCAATTAGTCGCGATGTTCCTGAGAAAATTGCGGCTGCGCATTTTTACCGTTAGTATTGTAAAAACTGCGCTCATGTGAGGAACACTCAGTGGAGATTTCTCTGAAAAAATATGCGCAAAGTGTCTCTGTAATGGTCGCGGAGACACTTTGTGCACAATTGAATCCCCCCTAGAATTAGACGTACAGGTGTTGTAACAGTTTAAATTCCAGGTCCCCACTCTGTGGTATCGGAAGAAGCGCTGGCGCTGGTGGGGGGCAGCGTAGTGAAGTGACTTCTGCGCATATGCCGTAGAGTGGTAAAGAGGCATCATGGTGGATGTGCATGCAATGGGCAGGGGGCACCGGGGCTCTCAGTGCTCTCAATGCTGACAGATGTACGATTCAAACATGTAACATGTTTAGAGTTTTATCTGCTGATAAAATATAGTACACATTATAGCCTGGTGTCACTGTTATTGTTGCATTTAATATCTAACTTTGCCGCCCCACATACATTTCTCATCAACATACTAAAGTGTAAATATTTCTTGTTGTCAGCATCAATGCTCAATCTCCAGTAGACGATAAACAAGACCCTCAGCCAGGCCGTTCTCCTTCTCTAACCAGAAGTGGTGTAAAGGACAGGTCTTCAAGGTAATTTTGCATAAACTATATAGCCGTACATGCAATAATATAAATTATTTAGTTAAATAAAGCACCAGCTGCATACTAATCATGTGATTTTCTGTGTTGTGATCCACCACAATGAAAATTGTTTTCTCTTTTACACTTATACAATCTGTTTTCTTAGCATCCTAGTTATGCCCTGTCATGTGCACTAACTGTATATGTGAGTCACTTCCAATGTAGTATATATGCAATGTATTCATGGGCCAGCTGTTGGGATGGTGGTAATGTAACGGCCTGGATATCACAGCCAATTAAAACAAGTAGGTAAGACCAACGGTGCAGTTTTCACTCTTGAATCCTATAACCGCCTAGGAAAAAATATTTTGCTTAGCTGCTGCCCACTCTAACCAGAATTCCGGGGGCCGCTACTATTGCGTTTGCCACTTTAAAGTTGCTAAGTGGAAGGGGGGGATGTGAGTGAGCGAAACCAGTTACAAGCCACTATCTCTTGATTGTGGCTTGTGATTGGTTGTCCCACTCACAAACCCCTCCCCCCAATGTTTTTAGACACGGGTGTAAGAGGCATAGAGCAGCCCCACAGGATAGAAGGAGACACCTTAGTAAAAGTGTTCACTGGGTGGAAGTGCAGCATTAGGCAGCCCATACATCCAGCCAGGGGCATCTGCCCCAGGCCGGTCCCATAGTGGACTACCTTGGGCTGGGTTACTGGGCTACCTACATTTTTTCTCCTTTAAAATGTTCTGAATAGGCTGCTGAGCAGAGTACCCCACGCTAAAATTTACCAGTCAGTCCCCGCACCCAGCTATCTGGAAGATGGATTTGGTTGTTTTAGGACAAAATTAATCTAAATCTCTTTGCTTATGAGCTCAGATTGATTGATGCTGATTAAAATCTGATCAGGATCATGAGATATTGATCTGGACTGACAGAAATTCAGGTCAGCTGCTGGTTGCAATGTTTCATCATGTAGGTCACCATCCACCCACCCATGTGAGTGGCCAAACTGGATGAGCGCTCAGCAACTGTCCCTGTAGGAGCAGTATATACACATGGTACAAGCACTCCCAAATCACGATGCCTGTGTACCTATATATAATTACATTACAGGCTGCATAACATCACCACCATCTGAGGATGGGATACATTCACAGTGTGCCAGCGAACACAGCTATAACGTGTCTTTTCTTTCCATACGCCCCCCCAAGACACCAAAGCACATGTATCACCGTTCTTATGACAGATGTTTTTACTTTATACTTATTAATGAAAAACATGTGCAGATTAAATTCACATGCAGTTTTCTAGAGGATCCCGAAATCCTCTGCTGAAAGACACATGTGCCGCGGGATGTGTCAGATGATTCTTTTTCATGAATTGACGAACGACTAAATGGAAGCAGATGTGTTTTCTAACAGGGGCTTTCGTGTGATGGATTTCAGGGCAACCCATTAACCTTTACAATTCAGGGAGACCAGCTCCATTAACTTCCACGGTTTATTAAAAAAAAAAGATACCGTTTGAGATTTGAGGTACATATTTTTATTTTTCTGAAAGTTAATTTAAAAAGGTTATGACTAAAGTGTACCCGTGCCTTATACACAGGGGAGGAAGTCATTCTGCGGACTGAACCAAATTACTACCACACTTACAGATCTGTAAGTAATTTGGTTCGGTCCACAAAATGGCTGCCATCGCTGTGACAGGTACACTTGAAAGAAGAACCTCACTTCAATGTGGTTGTTTTTTGAATAAAAACAAACTAACCCCACAATCCCAGGCACGCTACAGAGTCTGCTCTGGGATCCCCACGGTTCCCACTCTATTCTGTTCTTCCTTGCTCGTTTAAAGCGTCACCAAATCAACTTTTCCAATATACTTGCACTGCTTATTGTATTCATTTAACCTTCTCCAGGATGTTGACCTGGTAACTGGTTGATGCTGTAGTTATGCTAGTTGCGATGGCGGTGTATTTTTTATATGTAAGCAACACATAACTAACGTTTTTCTTCATTATCAGGTAAAATATCTTTGCAGACAGAAAAGCAGATTTAAGAAACATACATCTTCTATAATACTTCTAAATCAAATTACTCAATATATGTTGAAATGTGACAAATACTGTGCGTTTCCCTTCTCTGTAAAGGTCAGGTGGTGTTTATTCCATCCACTTGTCAGTATGGAATTAAATCAACTCTCCGGCCGTGTGAGATTTATTGATGCTAATTCCATAAAATATGCATTTTTGTGCATCCACTGTTACATTAATTTGCCAGTAGGTCTTGTCTAATAAATGGCAGAGGGGGACAGTATGTTTTAGATAATAAAGTTTATATTATATGCTTATGTTATGGTCACTTTTGGAAAATTATTTATTTCTTTATTTTTTTTTTAGCAATAATGATTTTTATTGATATTTTCAGAATAGATGGGGACAGAGAGAAAATGATTTTATAACAAAGTAGTCTTTATCATTTCAGAGTACATTATTATCAATATATTACATTTTGTTTCTTAGATGGGCAAAATTAAATGTTTTCCTGGCTGGCTGATTTTTTACCTGATTTGTCTAATATTTGGATATGTGATCAATTTGGTACACATGTGTGGAGACCAGCAGGCCTCTTGACGTCCAGATCTTGACGTCTCACATACACAGCTATGACGGTCATGACCTCACATACACAGCTATGAAGATAAGTCTGTTTTGCACCCTGCAAGATCAACTCATTGAACTGGATAGTGATCTGGTGTAATCAGTCCACATAGAGTACAATGATTGGCTAAAATTATAACAAACGACCATATTGGTGAACACACATGTACAGATTTGCTTGGCCAAGACGGTATGATAATAAGTTTGTAGGCTAGATTCCACTATTGTTATGTGTATGAGATCATCAGTGACTACAGTAACAGTCATGTGGGATCCGGACATTCCATCCAATCAGGGCCGGTTTATGGGAATGGAGGGTACTGTGAGCTCTGCCCACGCTTACCTTCTATCTCTGATCCGTCCAGGCTGTAGGCGTTCTTCCACTTCCTGTAGTGCTTTCGCAGCGCCCAGTACTCTCCTTACTGAGGAGATCTATTGAGAGTGAGACTATGACTCATAGTCTCACTCTCATGAGATCTCCTCAGTAAGGAGATTACTGCGCGCTGCGGAAGCACTACAGTGACAGCAGGCAGCTAACAGCATAACATTTGCTGTTAGCTGCCTGCCATTCTCAGTGACCAGCTGACAGTCGGAGCAGGGGGCGTCCCCCGATGAATAATGCCGCCGGCTGCGCTACAGCTGAGCAGCTCTAAAGGAAACAAAAAAACAAGCACTTTCAAGGGCCCCCAGATGCCTGAGGCCCCTGGGCTCTAGCCCAATTAGACCTCAGGTTAATCCGGCCCTGCATCTGATCAGCACACAGTGGAATATGCCAAATTTACCCCCAAAATTCAGCAATTAATTTGAACTTATGATTCTCAATATGTCTGGCCAGGGTAACTGTTGCATTGGTAGTAAGTAATAAATTATTAGTTGTTTCAGTTTTGTGTGTGCTTCCATATCCATATTTTTAAGAACATTCATATCTACTTTTACGTAAGTGTGAAAACTGAATGTCTTCATTCCTCTTAGTAAAGTGAAGAATAAAGTAAAGAAGGAGGAAGAAAAGACAAAGGAGGAAGATGAGGTGCCCCAGATAATAGTTCAGCCAGAGCCTGCTCATGACGCCACAAAGTGGTTTCCGCCGTGTGACAGAGAGTTAACTGAATATATCTCAGAGGCATCCAAAACTATCCTTCCACTCCCCCATCTAATGGAGCAAGTTATTGCTCTGGCTCAGTAAGTAACATATAAGCTCAAAAAAACATAGTAAATAAATAATACAAGAATATGAAAACCTAATATTTAGGCTGCATAATGCAGTGATGGGCCACAGGTGGCCCTCCGAGCCGTCACCTGTGGCCCCCAACTCATTTGTGCTTTATTGTCAGCTTTGTTTATTATAGCTTGTAACAGTTGTTTAAAACACCTCCTGATATGTTATTGCAGATTGGTGTCTCTTTCTTTAATTAAATGTATTGTATAACTTATTACTGAAATTAAGGATAATGTGTGGCCCTTTTGAAGGTTAGAGGGCCACACATGAAGTCCCTGCAGTGTCTCAGGTTGCCTATCACTGCTTTAAGGGGTAAAGAACTACAACAAAAGTTTCACCATTCGATGTCCAACAAGATGCTGTGCAAAACCAACTGTAGTGTAATCACTCTGTGTGCCTAGAAACCTCACTGTTTACAGGTGATTGTCCCTCGGACAGGAAGGGCTCAAGCATTACTTTTTAAAAAAAATAATCTTTGACCTTTCATTCATTTGGGGACTGCAGCTAAATTTTAGCTTTATGTTGCTTTATATTAATTTATAAACTGTTTGTTGGTATGTATCATATGGATATCGCTGGTAACAAATAAAAGTGCTGCCTACTACAAGCTAGATGGGGTATATACCATGCTTGGGTGGAGGGAGCGTCTGGAGTACAAGCCTGTGACAAGTTCCTGCCTTAAATATGTTGGTGTCACTCTTAGCTTCATTCTTATAAGGCTGGAGGACACAGGGAGCAAGTGTAGGGATCTGCAAAATGGTGCAGATGTGGAGCTGCAAGAGAGGAAGATCAGTCTTGCAGCAGCATTTAGAATGGGTTGGAGTGAGGGGTATATGGCGGTCAGGAATGCCAGATACAAGGAGGTCTCAGTTGCCAAGACAGGAGATGATTTGAGAATGGATAATTTAAGGAAATCCTTAAGAAATAAATCAGATTCTACCTGCCATTGTTCTAGTACAGCTTAGAAAAGGAAAACAAACACCTAACCGGTTGCTATTGGTTACATCACCTTTTCACAATTATGGAAAACAACAATTAGTAATGAAAAATGTACCATGTAATAAGTATGATGGGTCCAATTGTAATTCAAAAAAATAAATATCTTCATTTTGTAGATTAAGCATTGATGTAGAAAGGATTAACCAGTCAGTCACACTTTATCCTGATAAATATCCTTTTCCTGCTTAACTACATAATCATTATATTCACTTAATTTGTACAGACTTCAAAATAAAATTGATTTCATTTGAAGCTTTTATGTTGCCTTTTAATCTTACGTAAAAAATGCAGTTAAACAGATAAGATGCTTAGATGTCTGCATATATTACCATTTTAATTCATTTAATGATCTGAGCATAATTGCAGCAATCACTCAACAACTGTTTGCAAAAAGCTACTTCTGTTTTTTGACGATACTTGAAATATGTCACAAAGATCTGAAAAGTGATGGATCTGCTTACATTTCATGAAGGTTTGTTGCAGAAAAGATGGGTGGCCCTATTGAGAAATGTCAACTGCATGAATTCAGCTGGGAGCTCCATATAAGTGAACTTAAATATGAGCTAAAGTGCAATGTAATACCCATTGGAAAAATTAAGAAAGGGATATTCTATCATCGAGCATTGCTTTTCAAGGTACGTACATAAAAATTTTTTGCTTTCTTGTTAATGTTAGAGCAGTTCCAATTTTCTTTATATTATTTAGGAAGATCAATTAATGTAATTTATTATTAATATAATTTATATGTAATTAAAGTGTCAATACTTTGACATATTGCAATATACACTCAGTGGCCCTTTATTAGGTACACCTGTACACCTGCTCGTTATTGCTAATCAGCCAATCATGTGGCAGCAACTTAATGCATGAAAGCATGCAGACATGGTCAAAAGGTTCAGACCATACACCAGGGGGTAAATGTATCAAGCTGAGAGTTTTCTGGTGGGTTTCAAAAGTGGAGATGTTGCCTATAGCAACCAATCAGATTCTAGCTGTCATTTTGTAGAATGTACTAAATAAATGATAGCTAGAATCTCTCAGCTTGATACATTTACCCCAGAATGGGGAAGAAATTTGATCTAAATAGGTGCATGATGTCACAAGGCATAATTATCACTGTGATCCCAAAATATTAATTTGTGTAGATGTCCTCTTATGCCTACTAATTAAGCCTAAAATCTTTTATAAATCCTTCTTACTATAACACAACCAACATGACAGCAGTGTTTTAATGTTAACCCTTTGTCTGCTGGACAGCAGTATATAAATGCTGTGTCTTCTACATAGAGTAGTATACTAGAGTGGATGAGATATTATGTGGTGAGCCTAAGGGTACCTTGAATGACCCTTCCATGGTGGTAGCATTGGATAGTGTGTCAGCTGTTCGGGGTGTGAGTCTACTCCTTTCTGTAGCATATCCAGTTCTCAGGGACAGATTCCGTTCTCTGCGGAGTGCAGTAGGACATCGCCGCACTTCCGGTAATATGGTCGTGAAATCAGCAAAGACTTCAGGCCAGACATCGCAATGGGGTGTCTTCATGTACTGTTCCGGGGGGCACTTTGCAGCACATTGCAACCAATTTTAATCTCCTCTCAGACCCCGAAAGGGGTATAGGCCCCAATAGCGGATGTGGCTTCACAAGAATGTGTGCATAGTTGGACAGATCCAGCCAGAGTATGCCAAGGTAGGGGCAGGGTTTAAATGGTCCAGGATTGGAGCTTATTTTATCCTGACTTTCCCTTTAGAAGTTATGCTGTGGCCCAAGTAAAAAGTGAGAGGTGTAAGTAATGAACCCGTACCGTAGGACGTGTTATGTGTGCTGAGGGTGTACCTGATATGCCGTATGGTTGTATTCTAGGCTATTGCAGACAGGCTTGGCATTGGCTGTTGTCTTGTACGTGCTGATTATGGTCGAGCCTGGAATGAAGTCAAGTTGCTGGATGAGTCTCCTAAAACAGGAACAAGAACCCCTCCAGAGACTTTTATTGTGGACCTGATGCATGATCCTGGTCATCTGATGAAACACGGGAGTGTGGAGGCAGATAACTATCAACATATCTGATGCAAGAATTTTATTCTGTCAATATTTTTGTCACATTTGCTTATAAATCTCTATGCAATAAATTATCCAGTTAAGAAATATGATGGTATGTTTCTGTAGTGTGATAACAGCTATTTAAGACACTCTAAGGTTAAAACAAGGAGGCGAGTGGGTGCCAAGTGAGTGAAACGCCGCTGCTGGATTGTCCTGTTGGCTAACAGAAAGGAGGCCGTCTGGTGGGACTCAGCGTCTCCTGGGCAGAGCCACCGACGCCACTGACAGATTGGTGGCTCCAGAGTAGAGCTATGTAAGTCATATTGCTGCTACCTGGAGATGTGGGAAGAAGTGGAAGGGGACTCAAGAAGCTGCTGAATTAGGGGGACCAAACCCAATATTATATTCAGGCCTTGCCTGTAGGCTACTCTGCCAAGCTGATGCATGACCTCAGACAGGGCCACTATCTCCCCCTCTGTCTCGCAATCATACAATAATCACCCATTCAATAACTGACAAAACAGCAAGCAGTGGTCACGTTCACAGTGCCAAATAAATATAATATAATATATATTATATAATTATATTATAAATAATAGCCAATATGAGCCAAGAACGCCTCCAGGCCAGTTCTCTCCAAATACACCCACCGTTTCCAAGGACAACTAAGCCCCATCCCCTTAACCACCACAAAGGGGCAATTTCCCACCTTAAATTTGCCTCTGTTCCCAATCCACTCAATGGCCCTCTCCATTGCTTCTTGTATACGTATATCAAAGATAGCCAAGACAATATATGAAAAATACATCCCATCTTGCATATACAACATGGTTGTGCACTTCCACAATTCTCAATATCTGATAGCAAATGACCCATCATTTCTACATTATCAGCCATTTTCTTTTTTTTTTTTATTAATATATATATATATATATATATATATATATATATATATATTTGAATAACAGTACTAAGATGGGGGTACGGAAGAGAAAGGAAGGGTAGGGGAAGGGGGAACAGTCTCAAATGAATAAAGAAAACATGGTTTAAGGATACATAATAAAAACAAAAAGGGTGAACTTTAAAGTATACAAATTATAAAACCAGGAAAAAGCCATTATAATAGGATGACAAGGAGGATGATGAGGATGATAATAGGAGGGTAAGTCAGTCTGGGGGATAGAGGGGAGGGGGAGAACCGGGAAATGTTAGCAAATGTAAAGTGAAGGGAAACCACAGGAACAAAGATTAGAGGAGAGCATTCGATATAGAGGGTGATCTTATACTCGGGGTGAGGTGGGCTATCATTGTGCGGTCCTGGTACATTGTATAGGGCGGTCGCACATTATGCTAGTGATGTGCCCAAATCAGACACTTTCTTGTTCACTTTTTTGAGTCTTCTGTTTAATGCCTTACTATTATTGGCTTGTCTGCAGACCAAACCACTCAACACCACATCAGATATCTCAGTGATCAGGACTACGTCCCTGCAAATATTAAGAGCCATCTCTGCAGAACTTCCCATATCATTACTTCCCACGTGTAATATGATCACATCCAGGTACTGCTCTCCCATGGAGAGTCTTACTAGTACAGGTATTACCTGGACCCACCACATACCTCTCCTTTCGAACCAAAGCAGCTCCACCTGCATAGAGTCCCAGGTTCTGTCCGCTGCCCTTGCTCCCGCTCAGTGTACGTAGGAGTCCCCACATACCCACACCCGTTGCCTATAAATCTAACAGCCTAGCATGTAACACTGCAGAGCAGTTCCCCATACTTCCTTCTCATTCTACTTTTTTCTTTTAATCTCTTACCTTATGTTGTTTCTTATCTATTTTTATCATTATTTTAAATCTCTTTACATTGAAACCATCCATTTTATTTACAGACAGATATATATCCCGTACCTGTTAGGCTTCCACCTACCTAGGCTCTTAAAGGTCGCACTATGCATACATACTGGGGCCGCCTCCATGTCTGCACCTGTGCAAAAGGGATGAGTACTAAAGTGTGCTGCTTCCACCCATGCTGCGCCCAACTAGCGCACATCATACTTGCAAACTGATATCGGTCTCTCACGTGCGACGAGTGCCGCCATAAGCCAGCTGTCACTTGGGGCCGCCAGTGTCCCATCACTGCTTCTTCAGTCTCACAGCAAGCTCACTTCATTCTATGCATCAGGCAAAGTAGGCACTTCTGCTTCAAGTGCTGGAGATGTCCCCACCTGTGAAGATCCAACAAACACATGCACATGCAATCTTCTATATCTCTCTCTCTTCTTCTTCTTCTTTCCTCAATCTCTTCTGTGAACCTGAAGTCTGCCTGTTGCTTACTGAAGCCTGAATGCCCTCAGGGCTCCAACAGGCTGGTGCACTAACCGCTCTTGTCTGGCAATTCCTTAAACTGCCTCTACACCCTAGCCCTGAGACCACAACCTCCTTTGCCTTCATCCTCACTCCAGGTCTGCTCTTTAACTGCCTCCCAGATTGTGGGGACCAACTCTGGGCCTTCTGTCTCTTTCTGGTACCCGGTATCTGCCAGAGGCCCTTTACTTGGGGCTGAGCATGCAACACTTCCACTAAGGGCCTCCTCCACTCTTTCACCCCAGGACTCGTTCAGAGGCATTCAACAAAACATCCGCGCATCCACTCCTATTTCCTATAGATGTTGACACAGCCTCGACATTTACATGGGCAGCAGCAACCACCTATGTGAACCTTGCCATAACTTGTGTGCCAGATTCCGTACCTCCAGAGAATAGCCGCCATAGCAGCCACTCCAGACCCTTCTCCTGTACACCAACTCTCAAAGCCTCTATTGCTGTCTCCCAACTTGTTGCTGCTCTTGCAGACATCATCAGCAGCAGCACCAGCTATTTTTATAGCACTAGTAATTCCTCAGCGCTGCACAGAGAACTCACACATATCAGTCCCTGCCCCATTAGAGCTTACAGTCTAAATTCCTTAACATAGACACACATAGACTGATAGACACTTTGGTCAATTTAATAGCAGCCAATTAACCTACTAGTATGTTTTTGGAGTGTGGGAGGACACCAGAGTACCAGGAGGAAACCCCCCACTAGCACAGGAAGAACATACAAATGCCACACAGATAAGGCCATAGTCGGGAATCGAACTCATGACCCCAGTGCTGTGAGGCAGAAGTGCTAACCACTAAGCACACTCCTCTGTCCAGTGATGGTCAAATGTGCTGAATGATAGTCTAGTAAAAGTTGGACTAATGGATAACATCAGTATTTACTGACAGACTGAAGCGTGATTGGACCTGGAGGGACGTATGACGAGTTTGATAAAGGAATAAATATAATGTAATCCATTTTAGAATGAAGTAATGAGTAAGGTCCTCAGTACAGAATTTGGGAGTCCGAAGGGTGAAGATGAGTAAAGGTCATTGGGGGAGTAAAGGTCATTGGGGAATACTGTATTGGTAAGTGGAGTATAATGTACATGTATAAGTGTGAATGAAGACACATGATTGTATTGGCTGCAGTTAGAGATGTTTCAAAAATATAATGTAGTAATAATAATAAAGGCATAATTGTCTATTAAATTATAAGATAAACTTGTTGAGGAAAATAAGTTCTATTTATAAGGCAATATGTGTTGTTTGGTAAAGGGAAACTACAGTAAATACAAGCTTCTTTTTATGACAGATTGTCAGGTAACTTTTAAAACTGATTAAGTTTCAGGTGTTTGTCAGCACTGATGATGTTTGGATAGACTTTGGCTATGTGACTAACTGCACAGAGAACTCTGCTGAGTATTATGAAGAGAACATGGTAACACAGCTTTCATCTGGACGTGCTGCTTAACTGTCACCCGTGAGGTGCTTCAGAACACTTCAGATTCTTAAACAATTCAGAATCAGCTCAGCTACTTAAACAATTCAGAACGTGGGTAGAAAGAGAAGTGAGAAAATATTCTATCATAGATAAGATCCAATAAGGACACAGTTCCTTGTGGAAGGTGTTAGAGTGCCACCTAGAGGATGTAACAGAATGATGTAGGCAATGCAATCCATATGAAGTGATAACAGTGTCTTTTCCATTACTTAAAGGTTGATTCCACTTTTGTTTACTTATAGATTATATATGCAAATATGTCTATTTTACACTTATAACCACTATTGTATCTATATGTATTTTCTGTATACACTCTCTATTAGGGTGAACATAGCAGTTTCTTGACATTCAACTCCTGCCATCTTCATAGTGACACCTCTGTCTATGGCTTTCCCCTCCGCTGTGTCATTTGCAGATATCATTCAATTTGTAAAGTGTAGCACAAAACTCTTCGTGCAATTAAAAAACATTATTTGTGACACGGTGGTGGGGGCTGGCTGTAGATGAGGACATATTACAGCCCCTTCCCCATAAGATTGAATTATTTGCTCGGATCCCGTTCGGATCCGCACTGTTCGGGTGGGCTCGGATTAGCGGAATCCGAGCCCGCTCATCTCTAATTATGATGCATTCCATTTGCATATTTAATGTGTGTGGAGCACACTAATGAAAGCTCTATGTGTTTTTAAGTTATATTAAATTATTATATCTTTCAGACCTTCCCTTAAGGTGTAAATGAGGTACTTGACTGGTTATTTTTTAAAAGTAAGTTATTGGATTATTTTCTTTTTTTGTCCGATTTTCTTCTTCTTTTTCCCCCCATATGTTCTGTGTGCGCCCTTTTATCCATTCTAAGAAGGTTTATTATTTTTTTATTTATGGTATCATATTATGTTTTGTTATTCACCCTTCGTTTTCAAAATTGAATTGTCAGCTATATAATGATTGTTTTACGGAGCTGTTTAGGGGCACACGCAGGATTTCCCCCCCCCCCCAACCCAAAAAACCCCTAAAAAACGCGAGAGAGCTGCTGCGCATGCGCCCGCTCCGTTTCGGCAGCACTGTACTATACAGCAGCCGCGGCGCTGTCAAAGAAGCATCCGTGCGGCTGTGCTGTATACAATACAGCACCGCCGTGAGCGCTTCTTTGACAGCACCGCGGCTGCGGTATAGTACAGTGCCGCTATGTGGGGCACTTCGTTAGCGGAGGAGAGGCCCCTGCTGTTATTATATCTGAGGAAAGAGCTGAAGATCTAATAAGCGCTGCATTACCGTTTTATGATTGACCGCGGTGCTGTCATGTCACCATCTCCTGTGTTCTCTCTGCAAGCTGTCACTGCAGCAGGACCTGGGGAGAGGGGCCTAGGGAGAGGTCCCTCTCTGACTACATTTGGGGCTGCCAAAAATGGACAACCCATTTAAACAGGAAAAATGCTACTTTTTGTTTAATGAAAAAACAGTGTTGTTATCAGCCCCATGGCAGCCACAACGAATGGTTTAACTCCCTGGTCAGCTGAGTAGACAGGAAAGAGAAATTCAGAAAATGTATTTGTCAATAATTTGTCATTTCCATAGGACTCTGACAAGGACACGCTCCATCCAGACATACTCTTGCAAGATGGATCAGACCAATGCAATGGGCTATAAGAGTAATGGACGTGAGGTGCCGGAAATTCTAAGGGGTAAATTTATCAAGCTGCGGGTTTCAAAAAGTGGAGATGTTGCCTATAGCAACCAATCAGATTCTAGATATGATTTATGTAGTATATTCTACAAAATGACAGAATATGATTGGTTGCTTGATAAATTTACCCCTAAGACTGCACTCTATAGCGGACGATCTCTGCAAAGCACCAGGGTGGCCATCGATTTATACCTATACAGGAGTTATCTTCCGGATGTGACATTTTCTTCCATGGAGTTGATAAGTAAATTAGAGAATTATTGCTGTTAATTTCATATCCTTGAGATACTCTACGGCAGCCCAATATTCACGCTTGTCTGTTTATATTTTTCAGGAACGCCTTGGAAATTTTCTGAACATGAAGTATCTCAAGGAAACGAAATTAACAGTAATAATTATCTTATTTTTATTTAAAGATACACTAATAACAACATGTCCAGCATATACACTTAGAAACACAATACAAAATTAAAAAAACGATTTGTCATTTTCCAGTGATCATGTATTAAAATGTGGGAAGAATGGGAAATAAAATTCAAGGACCAGATTAAAAATTATGATGCTTTTGTGCAGATGTAGGTAGACCAAGGATTCCAGATTTGGTTAAATTTGTTACATTTGCCATGTATTTTTTTCCATTGCTATTATAAACCATATGTTATTTTTATCTGCAATCTTGCAACATAGTGAAGGATTGCTTCATTTATAGAGTTCTTACTGAAACCAGAAATACATAAACCCAACAGGACTGTACATGGATTTAAAAAAACTTTTGTTTGTAATATATCTTCTGGATGTCTGAGAAACAATATGAATCTTAGGACATGACTATAAAATTATCCTCTTTGGTCACAACCTTTATAGCATAAGGTTGAAGAGGATGGAAAAATCTTATGTAATTTAACTGGTACCAAGTACGACCTTGATTTTGTGATCATGGTCTTTAATATAGAGATGGATGATGGTGAAGGGCTTAAATCTCTTTCCAAGTCTATTCGTGCTTCAATAATGGATCTAATTTATAGGAAGGTAACAGAACAGACATAGTGCAATTTCTCATTGAGGTATAATAACACGATGCTTCAAAAGTAGATAGAGTTCTAAACAGCAGGTTCCTCAGAATGGATTGAGGATAGATGATGATAGAACGCACTTAAAGGTATTCAAATAGTTTTGGTCAGGAGGTGGTGTGAATGTTGGATAACTACTCTCGTGTATGCTACTGTGAACCATCTACAATATTATACACTCTTTTAGGGATTTGTTGCAGGTTTTTCCACGAGTGGGATTGAAAAGCCTGGTAGGAAACCGAGTCCCATATAGGATCAAATGAGATGTATATGAGTGAGCTCATAAAGCTTAATTCAGAGGATCGAAAACTGAATAGGAGAATGCAGTAGTTGGGTTATCTAAATATCATCTGCTTAGTTGGACCAAAATGGATATTAGAGAAGTAACGCTAACCATCTGTTTCAATTTATGTCCACAAGAGGATAGAATAATATAAAATTTGACTTAGATGGGCGGCATATTCATATTTACGTATGTCCGGGAGCCTCCAACACGATCAGTGGAACTAAAAATCCTACATCCATTGAGTATTCTTTAAATAACAACCTGTCCTGCTGTTTGAAGTCCATGGATTAATCCAGTTTTCCAGCTTTGGCTATCTCAGTATCTCTCTACGACTGTATTGGTCCTTTTTCCTCTGTGGCGGCCTTGGTTTCTGTCTCTCAGTGGAGCCATCTCAAGCTCAAACTTCCTCAGTAGAAACGTCTCGGTCTCCCAGTGGAGTCATCTTGGTCTTTCTCCTGCTCTCCGTGGAGCTGTCTTATGGATATATTTACTAAACTGCAGGTTTGAAAAAGTGGACATGTTGCCTATAGCAACCAATCAGATTCTAGATATTATTTATTTAGTACATTCATAAAAATGACAGCTAGAATCTGATTGGTTGCTGTAGGCAGCATCTCCACTTTTTCAAACCTACAGTTTAGTAAATACACACCTTAGTCTTTCTGTCTCTGTATCAGTAGAGCAGTCCAGGTACTGCAAACGCAAAGAAATATAGGATAACAGAGAAAATTGGGGCATGCAAAAAAAATAGTAATACTGTGCATTTGTCAATGTATATAGAAAAGGAACAAGTACTAGGAATTACAGCCAACTTGCAGAGTGAAAAACATGGTGTTCATGTATAGATACTATTAACAAAATATTAACTTTGTGCAGGTGTCTTTACACACTGATTACTACAGTAATGAAAATTATTCCAGCTCAATTTGTAGCTCAGTTATACATCAATTTTTTCAAATGTATAAAATTAGATTTAAAAAACTAAAAGAAATAAAGCAAAATATAGTGAATAAATATTAATACAACTTACTTGGTCCCTCTGCCTTTCTTCATTGCTGAAGTCCTTCCATATCATTTATCTGGAGTGGGGAATATTATACAGAGGGAAACACTTCCCCTGGGAGGTGAAGTGGTAGTGGAGGAGCGATGTTCCCTGGGCTACCACCACCATACGTCTGTATTGTACAGGCCATCAACCACTCACAGTGTCCCACAATCCACTCTGCACTGAGCCAAATGAATGACAGACCAAAGCAGTAGTGACAGGGAGGAGCAGGCAGCAGACATTGATAGGCTTGAAATTTGATCATGGGGGTTCCTGGGAATTGGGAAGCCCTCCCTCGATTGTGTACTGCGTAGCTAGTGCCCCATTTTGCTCATGTATATCAGGACCTATAATCTTGTGCTGCACTGCATATACATCAGTTTTTAAATGCACAAGTAGCTCAAGTAGTTACATACCAGCTTTATACCATACTTGCCAACTCTCCCGGAATGTCCGGGAGACTCCCGAAATTCGGGTCGGTCTCACGGACTCCCGGGAGAGCAGGTAAGTCTCCCGCAACTGCCTAGCCTAAATAACGCGATTTGCGGTAAATCGTGTAATTTTGTGCCCGCCCGCCGCCACAAACCAATATTTTCGCCACAGGCTCGGGGCTAAAAATGACATTTTTGGCCCTGAGCCTGTGACGAAAATACCGGTTTGTTGCGGGGGGGTGGGGTCAAAAATGACGTGTTTGGCCATGCCCCGCCCCCTCCTCTCCTCTAGTCACGCCCCTCTCCCGTCCTACACTTGCCAAAAGTAGGTAAGTATGCTTTATACAAAAAAATGCAGGAGAGGGATTGAAAGTCGTTTCCTTTCTATTACTGTTATTTTGGATTTTGGTCTGTAACTGCACTTTTTTGCATTCAAAGATATAGTCACATATATGAGTCAGCACAAACACATGAGAATTGCAGATCCCTTATGTCAGACTTTTCTTTGTTGATAACACTTTTCTACATTTAGCCACTGTGTAATCCAGACAATGACATTAGTGTGCTATTACCAGATGATGTGTATCCTATAGATAGCAAGGCTCAAGGCCTACACTCTGTAAGGCAGATAACACAAGAATGACGTCTTGTCTCTGCAAATAAGTTGTTACTGGTGACCTACACACATTTCTTCAGTCTACCTTTTGCTGACTGGGCTAAAACAGATTCCTGTCTCACTAGAGATTTTGTTCTGAATGTCCACACATACGTTTCCTGGTAAAAATATTCTCTTTATATTACGTTTGGCATTTGTACATCCCCCTAAGAGGGATATATATCATTTTGGCATCAGATCACTTAGACTCTAGTTTTATTAGGGCACCAGATCATATCAGCCGCAGTTGATTTGTGGAACCTGGTACTCAAATTAACTGAAGCCTAAATAACCAGGTGCCCAAATTGTGCACCCAAATGGCCTGGTGACAGAGGTGGGACTATAGTGGGTGCAGGGGTTACGGAGCTCTGAGGTTAGGGGTGCCCGGAAATGCCACGTGGCCCCCACTACTGAGGACCCCTCTCGCAGGTCTCTTCTGAGCAGTGCATGAGACAAATGCAGACCACGTAGAAGATGCAGACATATTGGATTTTCTTCTGCACAAAGGAATTATGCAAATTATATCTTTGAAAACAGAAATGTTACATACATATTTCATTTTTTATTTTTACAGAACCAAATACCAAATAATACCTAATAGCAAACTTCCCATAGTAATGACGAGCAGCCAAAGTCATAAATAAAAAAATTGACCACCTGGGGTGAGAAGGAAAACTGCCCCCCCCCCCCATGCCTTCAATTTTAATCAAATTAACCTAAAATATTCATAATATGCGCCCCCTTCAGCACTGCACCCTGGAATATTGCCCCTCTCGCACAGCCCTAGTTACCCAGCAGCTTCTCTATGTTTCATGTGCTGTAAGGTCCCGTTTAAAATGGTATCTCAAGGATTTGTGCATGTTTTCAATATGTACTTCATGAAATAATAAGCATATATTAAATACCATGATTCAGACAAACATGTAACACTGTATTGGGGTTTTTTTTTCCGTCTGTCCGGACTCCGTGGACTGTCCGGGCCCCTCAATCACTGACTGTGCTGCCCCTTTTTTTCCTTACCTTCTTCTCCGCGATGCTGCAGCTCAGCCTCCCAGACTCTGATAGGCTGGGAGCACGGCGCGGTGACGTCATCACTGCGCGCCGCTCCCAGTGTTTCAGTGACCAGGAGCTGCAGCATCGCGGAGGAGAAGGTAAGTTAATTAGCTATTCTTTTTTTTGAGGGGAGAGAGCCTGGGGGACCTAAACTGTGTACGAGGGGAGGGAGAGTCTTAAGGACCTTAACTGTGGAAAGGGGGGGGGGAGGATAGCCTGAGGGACCATAACTGTGGAGGGAGGGAGTGGGGGGAAGAGAGGAAGAGCCTGGGGGACCTTAACTGTGGAGGGAGTGGGGAGAGGGAGAGCCTGGGGGACCATAACTGTGGAGGGAGGGAGTGGGGGGAAGAGAGGGAGAGCCTGGGGGACCTTAACTGTGGAAGGGGGGGGAGGAGAGCCTGGGGGACCTTAACTGTGTAGGAGGGGAGGGAGAGCCTGGGGGACCTTAACTGTGGAAGGGGGGGGGGAGAGCCTGGGGGACCATAACTGTGGAGGGAGGGAGTGGGGGGAAGAGAGGGAGAGCCTGGGGGACCTTAACTGTAGAGGGAGTGGGGAGAGGGAGAGCCTGGGGGACCATAACTGTGGAGGGAGGGAGTGGGGGGAAGAGAGGGAGAGCCTGGGGGACCTGAACTGTGAAGGGAGGGAGGGGGGAAGTGGGGGACCTTAACTGTGGAGGGGGAGAGAGAAAGGGACCTTAACTGTGGAGGGGGGTAGAGAGGGGGACCTTAATTGTGGAGGGGGGCAAAAGGGAGAAGGGGATCTTAACTGTGATTGGGGGGGAGAGGGGGACATTAACTGTGGGGGGGGGACATTAGCTGTGGGGGGGACATTAACTGGGGGGACATTAACTGTGGGGGGGGGACATTAACTGTGCTTGCGGGGAGAGGAGAAGGGAACATTAACTGTGTTTGCGGGGAGGGGAGAGGGGGACATTTACGGAGTGGGGGGGAATGTACTGTGATGAGAGACAGGGGGCGCATGTATGGAGAAGAGGAGGGGGGCACATGTGTAGGGAGGGGGGCACATGTATGGGGAGGGGGGCCCCGCCAGATTAATTAGTACTGGGCCCCACAGTTTCTGATAGCAGCTCTGTATACAATACTGTGCAAATGTTTTAGGCAGCTGTGTAAAAAAATGCTGAAAAGTAAGGATTTTTTTCAAAACAGAAGTGTTAATAGTTTATTTTTATCAATTAACAAAATTCAAAGTGAATGAAAATAAGAGAGATCTAAATTAAATCAATATTTGGTGTGACCACCCTTTGCCTACAAAACAGCATAAATTCTTCTAGGTACACTTGCACAAAGTCAGGATTTTTGTAGGATTATAGTCAGGTGTATGATTAACCAATCATACCAAACAGGTGATAATGATCATCATTTTCATATGTAGGTTGAAACAGTTGTGTAGGAGGCTTAAAACTCGGTGAGGAACAGCCAAATCTGCTGCAAAGGTGAGGTTGTGGAAGAGTGTTTCATGTCACAGGTCACACACCATGGCAAGACTGAGCACAGCACCAAGACACAAGGTAGTTATACTGCATCACCAAGGTCTCTACCAAGCAAAGATTTCAAAGCAAACTGGGGTTTCAAGATGTGCTGTTCAAGCTCTTTTGAAGAAGCACAAAGAAACAGGCAACCGTTGAGGACCGTAGATGCAGTGGTCGGCCAAGGAAACTTAGTGCATCAGATGAAAGACACATTATGGTTACTTCCCTTCGAAATCGGAAGATGTCCAGCAGTGCCATCAGCTCAGCAATGGGTGTACCTGGGTCCCACTGTTTTTTTCCATCTACTATTTGGAGAAGTCTGGCCAGAAGTGGTCTTCATGGAAGAATTGCGGCCATACTTTTTACGTGAAAACAAGGTCAAGCGACTCAACTATGCACGAAAACATAGGAGCTGGGATGTAGAAAAATGTCAGCAGGTGTTCTGGACTGATAAGTGAAAATGTTAAATATTTGGCTGTAACAGAAGGGCTGGAGGGCGGTACAATAATGAGTGTCTGCAGGCGACAGTGAAGCATGATGGAGGTTCCTTGCAAGTTTGGGGTTGCATTTCAGCAAATGGAGGTGGATGATTTGGTTAGGATTAAAGGTGTCCTCAATGCTGAGAAATATAGCCAGGTATTTATCCATCATGCAATACCACAAAGGAGGCATCTGATTGGCTCCAACTTTATTCTGCAGCAGGACAAGGACCCCAAACATACAGCCAATGCCATTAGGAAGTATCTTCAGAGTAAAGAAGAACAAGGAGTCCTGGAAGTGATGATATGGCCCCACAGAGCCATGATCTCTACATCATCAAGTCTGCCTGGGATTACATCAAGAGACAGAAGGATTTGAGCAAGCCTATGTGAGAGCCGCGGCGCATGTTCCTGGGTCGGGGAGCCAATCTGTGCTCCCTAACCGGCCATCTAATCTTTGGCGCCGCCGGTCGGGGAGCGCTGATTGGCTCCCCGACCCGGCGACATGCGCCGCGGCTCTCACACCTACATCCACAAAAGATCTGTGGTTAGTGCTCCAAGATGTGTGGAACAACCTCCCTGTCGAGTTTCTTCAATAACCGTGTACCTAGAAGCATTGATTCTGTTTTGAAGGCAAATGGTGGTCACACCAAATATTTATTTGATTTAGAAGTCTCTTCTGTTCATTCACTTTGCATTTTGTTAATTGATCAAAATAAACTAATAACACTTCTATTTTTGAAAGCATCCTTACTTTGCAGCATTTTTTCCACACCCGCCTAAAACTTTTGCACAGTATTGTAGATGTATGTGTGGTACGCAGTACAGAAATACAGGGCCGCCGAGAGGGGGGGGAGCGAGTACTAATTACCCGGGCATGTTAGGGGGCCCGGCCCGGGCCCTCGCGCCGACGTTTTGTTTTTTAATTTTTTTTTTTCCAAAACTAATTTATTTTTTTCCGGCGTGGGGGGGGCTCGGTTGTTGGTGGGGGGAGCAGGGTAGTTGAAAAAAAACAAAACCATACTCACGTGATTGTGGCGCCGGCGTCCCTCCTCTATGCTGCTCTGTGCTCCATTGCTCCGGGCTGACTGAATGCCGGGTGTGACATCATCATGTCACGCCCAGCATTCAGTCAGTCTGGAGCAATGGGGCACAGAGCAGCAGAGAAGACAGGAAAGGAGAGAGAACTAAAGGTAAGTGAAGGGAGGAAATCGGTGGGGTGTGGTTAAAAAAACGGGGGGGGGGGGCAGCATGACACAGAGGGGTTAAAGAAAGGAGGGACAAATGCAGCATGACACAGAGGGGTTACAGAAAGGAGGGACAATAGCAGTATGACACAGAGGGGTTAAAAAACGAGGGACAAGCAGCATGGCACAGGGGGTTAAAGAAAAGAGGGTCAAGCAGCATGGCACAAGGAGTTAAAGAAAGAAGGGACAATAGCAGCATGGCACAGGGGGTTAAAGAAAAGAGGGACAAGCAGCATGGCACAGGGGGTTAAAAAAGAGGGACAAGCAGCATGGCACAGGGGGTTAAAGAAAGGAGGGACAAGCAGCATGGCACAGGGGGTTAAAGAAAGGAGGGACAATAGCAGCATGGCACAGGGGGTTAAAGAAAAGAGGGACAAGCAGCATCACACAGGGGGTTAAAAAAAAGAGGGACATGCAGCATGGCACAGGGTGTTAAAGAAAAGAGGGACAAGCAGCATGGCACAGGGGGTTAAAAAAAGGGGCAAAGGCAGCATGGAGGGTGCAGTGTGATCATAAGGGGGCATAGCGTGGTGATGATAAAGGGGCACAGTAATGTGTGTGTGATGGCACAGAGCTTTTGGCAATGTAGTGCGTGTGAGGTAGATGGTGGCTAATTAATGGCTGCTATTTTGTTTGCGGGGTAATGGGAATACTATTTTAATGTTGGGGCTGGAGGAAGGCCTAATTATTAATCATGGATGTTATTGATTTAACGGTGGGGCTGGCTGTAATTTTCTAAATGTAGCCATTTTTTTCCAAATAGGTCCTCCCATATTCCAGGATCCGGACGAGCCGCAACTAAAGAAACCAGCAGCCACATGTGGTAAAAGTGAGAAGAACAGGTAGGACAGAGCAGCATAGTGTGTGAAATGTTGTGATTCTAGTAGGGACAATGCCAATGTTTGGTGAGCCCAGCTGGGCGCAGGCCAAGACTGAACTCTTTCTGTACACACTGCATTCTTCCTATACTACACAAGGGTGCTAGATGTCCTGAAAGTTAGGAGTGCTTAGACAAATGTCACGCTCCAGGGAATTCAGGACCTAGTGATTTTATTGTGCTAGCTACGCCCCAATGGCGCATTGCCATGCCCCCAATTGTGTGACCATACCCATGAAAAATTTTGCTTACTCAACTATAAGGGGGGCCCCATGAATTTGTTATACCGGGGCCCTGAATTCCTCTTGGCAGCCCTGCGGAAATATACGTATGTTACTCCAAAAAAATAATGTACGTCCAACTGTAAATGAGCCAGAGTTTCAAATCTGTGTCAGTCTCCCAACTTCTCAAGCACTAAAAACTAGATTATAAACTGAGCAGGGCACTTCTGACTGACAAGCTGTACTGGGACTTGTAGTCCCACAGCAGATAAAGAACCACAGTTTGCCTACCTTTGTTTACAATTCTATGTATTATATAAGAATAGCAAGTAAGGAAGGCGTGCTAGCTAAGGGGTTTTCATTCTTCCTCTGCTCCACATTACGGGGCTGCTACACATGATTACCCCTGTACCTTATGGTTAAACACTTTGCTACAGACTGTGAAGTGTACAAGACTGCAGTTACGGCATCCTCCGGGTGCCCTTTAACCCACTAACTGCACACTGGCCTGGTCTGTGGATGACATCACGGGTGGGAGTGACAGCAGCACCGAGAACTGTGCTGAGCTCACACAGATCTACTGCATAAGCTGAATCCTGCAGCACTTCCAGCTATTCACTCCAGTATATTCTGCAATATGGCCAGACTGCTGAAAAGCTTTAGCATCCTTGTGATGAGGCAGAGGAGACTTCCCCCTGTCACCTACACCAGGTGCAATGCAAGGAGTAAGGCAGGAATGGTGCATTCAGTTGCTGGTAAGATGCATGACATTTACAGCAAGTTGCTTTATGGTGGAAGGGGAATTTATTTGCATGAGATGTTATGTAGGGATAATGTGTTTATTTTAGAGTCGCACAGCATTAGTGTAATCATCTTTCTTTGAATGGCATGCATTATTTTACTTTATATGCAGTCCTGACATTTTTATTCCCATACAAAAAACGTGTGCTGTATTATTTAGTCTGTGTTTTTTTAAAAACTTGTGCTACATGGGGTGCATATATAGCCCCAATTTTGTACAGTACAGCAGAAAATATTATTATAGAAACCAATACCTCTAGATTAAGATGACTGTCTCTCCCACTGTATACATGGGCTGGAAATTTCCACTGTCTGCACCATCTGTAGTCCCTTCCAGGGAATTACATTCAGGAGGTAATTAACCCAAAAGCTCTGTGTTTTTAATAATCAAACTTCATGGTTGATGAGTTATCACTTGTACAAATACCATTGGTGATCAGTATAATGAGATATAACTAATGTCATGTAGGATTTTATTGATTTGCACACTGGCGTAATTAAGTTGGCTTTTAGCTATTACTGTCTGTATTACTCAAGTAAATGACCCAGATACTATCTGCTTTTTCATTACATTTGATCTTTAAGACACTGGAGGGACTTTTCAGAAACAAGGCTTTTCAAGTGTATATATTATTTAGGTCCTTTTGGTAACTCTTTGCTATAGAAGTTAACTAACCCACTATTGTTTTCTAGCTAGAGGGAAGAGCGCCTAACTTGCAGATATGAAATATCAGTGTAGTGCAGATGGCAGACGCTAACTTGTTTCTACTTAAGTGGAATACTTAGGAATATCTTAGTTCAGGTTCATTTTGAAAAGTGTTTTTCGTGTTTGGAATAACCATAATAGGGGTCATAATCTGTCCCCCCACTGGACTGACAACAGAGTCTGCCCTTTAAATTCATCTACCAACCCAGAGACCAACGGCAGCAAAATTAATATATTAGTAAGGTGCCACTAAACTCTGTACGCTTGAAAGGGGGTATAGCAATTCAAACATGAAAGAAACCATACAGGAAGATAAATCATACATAAAAACAAGTCGTAACTAAAAACAGAACAAGTACATTTGAAGATGATGAAGAAGGAACTAGATGTTATATTTTAGCTTTAGAAGACCTACATGACTTAGTGCCATCCTGTAAGGGTACTGCGACTGTGGCCCCAGCTCCCTCAGGTATTCTGATGAAGTGTATAGAAGTGAGGTCCAGTGAGGAATTGTGTCCAGTACCGACAGCCTGAAATAACCCAGGGATCCTTTCTTCCATGAGATCGCTTCTTATAAATGAAGTGAACACCTGGTGCTGCTTCTGAAACTCAACGCAACTTTTCATTGTAAATTGCTGTCAAAAAAACAAATGGAGGGTACAAGTTATGTAGAGTTCAAATAGGATATTGCCATGCATAGTTCATCTGACAAATGCAAACATATATTTTTATTTTATACTGTATATGATTTCATATTTGTTTAAATAATCGTGTTTGCGTGGGTTTCCTCCGGGTGCTCCGGTTTCCTCCCACACTCCAAAAACATACTTGTAGGTTAATTGGCTGTTATCAAAATTGACCCTAGTGTGTGTGTGTGTATGTGTGTGTGTGTGTGTCTGTGTGTGTGTGTGTTAGGGAATTTAGACTGTAAGCCCCAATGGGGCAGGGACTGATGTGAATGCGTTCTCTGTACAGCGCTGCGGAATCAGTGGCGCTATATAAATAAATGGTGATGATGATGATGAAATAATGAAACTGGGGCATTTTGAAGTATGTAACAAGTGAAATAGCTATTAAAATGCTGGAAAGGCAAATACAGGCAGCATACAGGTATAAGGATTCAAGGTTTGCCATGCACAGGATAGTTAGCTCATGATCAAGGTTTTCAGATACACAATTCCCAGGTCAGAATTAAGGTTAAAACATTAGCAAGAAAACAGGATCTCAGGAACTTTAGCAGAATGACACCAAAAACTCCCTCATTGGTTCGGTGATCTGACCCCTGGCTGCTGGGAGAGCCATCATCATTATCATCATCAGTTATTTATATAACACCACTAATTCCGCAGTGATGTACAGAGAGCTCATTCACATCAGTCCCTGCCCCATTGGAGCTTACAGTCTAAGTTCCCTAACATACAGATAGACAGAGAGAGACTAGGGTCAGTTTTGATAGCAGCCAATTAACCTACCAGTATGTTTTTGGAGTGTGGGAGGAAGCCGGAGCACCCGGACGAAACCCACGCAGACACAGGGAGAACATACACACTCCACACAGATAAGGACATGGTCAGGAATCGAACTTATGACCCCAGTGCTGTGAGGCAGAAATGCTAACTACTAGGCCACTGTGCTGCCCCATGATTTTACCAACCAGCCACAGGTGAATGCTGCAGAGTGTCGCAACTGCTGATTGATGCTGCAGAGTGTCGCAACTGCTGATTGATGCTGCAGAGTGTCGCAACTGCTGATTGATGCTGCAGAGTGTCGCAACTGCTGATTGATGCTGCAGAGTGTCGCAACTGCTGATTGATGCTGCAGAGTGTCGCAACTGCTGATTGATGCTGCAGTGTGTCGCAACTGCTGATTGATGCTGCAGAGTGTCGCAACTGCTGATTGATGCTGCAGAGTGTCGCAACTGCTGATTGATGCTGCAGAGTGTCGCAACTGCTGATTGATGCTGCAGAGTGTCGCAACTGCTGATTGATGCTGCAGAGTGTCGCAACTGCTGATTGATGCTGCAGTGTGTCGCAACTGCTGATTGATGCTGCAGAGTGTCGCAACTGCTGATTGATGCTGCAGAGTGTCGCAACTGCTGATTGATGCTGCAGAGTGTCGCAACTGCTGATTGATGCTGCAGAGTGTCGCAACTGCTGATTGATGCTGCAGAGTGTCGCAACTGCTGATTGATGCTGCAGAGTGTCGCAACTGCTGATTGATGCTGCAGAGTGTCGCAACTGCTGATTGATGCTGCAGAGTGTCGCAACTGCTGATTGATGCTGCAGAGTGTCGCAACTGCTGATGGATGCTGCAGAGTATCTCAACTACTGATAAATGCTGCAGAATGTCTCAATTGCTGAAATGCTGGAACAACAAGGTTCCAAGATAAAGCATTACCCTGGTTAGATTGTGGCATTGCACCAAAGTTCTTAGTCCACAAAATCCAGGACTAAAGTTCCTGACAGTTTATTGTTTTGACACTGTAATATTTTCTATTCAAGTTGACTAATTCCACAAGGATGTCGATACATGGCCTTGCATGCTAATATATTTTTTGTGGCCTCTATATGACTACAAACCGCAATTCTTTCCTTTATAACAATTTACATTGAAAGGAGACTGCCCCGGATACCGTGCCAGTTGATGCATGCGCAGTGGATCTCGAAGCCCCGATAGCAAACGCAGGAAGGTGACGGTTCTTTTACAACTACAGTCCTTGTAAAGTAGGCTTCCCTGTGCTGTGCATGGGGATGCTTCCCGGAGACATCCAGCGAATCCCTTCTCCGACAGGGTCTACCGCCGGCAATAGCATGGTAGTAGTCGGTGAAAGTTGAGGAGAAGACTCATCTCAGTCGAAAAACCCCGTTTTTGTCAGAGAGGGGCTTTTCCCGGCTTAATAAATATAGATCTATGTCTCACTCTATTGTTTGCTAATTCCTAAGCAGGTACAGCTGTTTCCTATGGTGAAACTTGTCTGATAACCTATTCAAAATTGGGATTTCCACTAGTATTGCTCTAAAGGAGACCTCTGTTGAATAAGCCATTTTAATTCATATAAACCACTTTAAAAAAAAATAATATATATATATATATATATATATATATATATATATATATATATATATATATATAAATCAGTATTACTATATTAGTAAAATAGTATTTATTTATTATATCTGTTTATAAAAAAAACCCTATAAAGTACCATATTTCATAATTTGTTATGACAGAACATGTGATTTATGCTTAACCATTACCTGTCGACTGTATTTAACCTGATAGTGTTATCTGCATATTTGCTGTAAATGTTCAGACACGCAGCAATAGTGCTTCCAAGAAGACGTGTCCTGAAATGACTTTTGTCATTTCCTTTGTTGGATAATAGTCCTGTACATTCCATATTTTAAAGGTGCAGCCACAGTAACCAACCAGTCACATTACATTCTACAAGTTAGGGAGTATTACACTTGCACACAGTGGAGGCAGACATTTTGTGAACTGAACCAATATTCAGCCTATAAATTTACTGGGAATTAGTGACAACATTGAGGCATGAGGTACACATTCATGAGGCGTGAGGCATTTCTGGCAATGATAAGCATACCTTTTGGTTATGAAATCAGTTAAGAAAACTAGCTATTTACACTAATACACATTCTACGATATTACAGCTGGTATTCGGTGAGGTGTTTGACGTTCTGACGGCATTAACAGCCCATAGTGCAGACAGGGATGGCTGGATCTTGTGTGATCTGAAAATATACTTATTATAGGACTTGACCAGATCTATGATGTGCTAGTAAGTCACCATTCAGGATTAACCAATGCTTCCTTTCTCTTACCCATAATCCTTTTATCTCCTTCCAGAGCTCACATTATAATTAGGCGTGTCCTAGTGGAGATATGTGAGAGATATGTGGTAGACGGGGATGTCATTGGGGGTCACAGCTATGTCCGTAAAGGTCAGAAATATGACAGAGAGAAGGCAAAGAACTGTCAGACACAAATCCCTACACAGACACAGCTCAGAAGAATAACCAAACCATGCCACCTTTTAAGATGTGCCCCTCCTCCACATGACTCACATCATCTTGCCACATACCAATATTCCGGTGAAAGCCAAATTTAAAATTTCCCGTTAAAACCCCATTGCTAACCCCTCATCCCCCTGTGCTAGGCACAATTAAGCTAGAAACATTTTTGAGGTATTGTCCCTTTAAAGCTAGTGTTATACAGACAGTAATTGGCAAATTAAGACTGGGCAGTGCCCAAATCAAGGGCCCCCTAATCTACATACTTTGTTAGTGCTAAATGACCCACAAAAACACTCATAATTTAATATCCGCTATGAACCACCGTTAAGTCTAAATTTTCATTAGTACACGTTGCAAGACACTGCAAATATACACAACAGCCTCGGACTCCAAGCACTAACCACCGTCAATGCCCTTATAATTGCCACTGTTTAAGTAACCATAAGTTATATTACAACTCAGTGGCTCCAAATGCAGAATATTTATTGTTTTACTTTCAGCTTGCCAGGCTCCATGTCATTAGCATAGTTACAGAGTCAGTTCACCTCAGTACATTGCTCTTTCTTTTGATTGCATTTAATTTTCATCAAATGCATGCACCCCCCTCTGGAGCTACTCCAAAATTAGTTATTAATTGCCAGTATCTGTTGCAAATCAATGGTCCTAAAAAAAAAAAGTTAAAAACAAATTTATTTGAAAATATTTCTTTCTGGATTTTTTTTCTCCTAATGTATAAACATATTACTCATGTTATTAAAAATCATATTTGTTTATATCTGTTTTCTTTCAATTTACAATGGATGCAAAATATTGTAATTTGCATCATTCAGCCAGACTGACGGCCGTATGTATGCAGACACCACAGGGAACGTTACAGGTGAAAGATTTTATAATTTGCTGAACATTATTCCAAAGTACGTAAGGTGATACAGTTTTGTGGTCTGTGCCAAGAGGGCTTTAGGGAAAAGGCTAACTTTAGTACATGCTTGTGGGAAAATCCTATCTGTGTGATTAATCTGGAAAGGGGCGGAGCGGGTTTTGTACATGATCACAGCTGTTACTGTTTACAATCTGCACAGACATTGTGCTGATAGCTGCATCTAAGCAGAGATTCAGCGCTAGAGCTCCGCCAATAGTTTCACATTCTACAGATTTCAGAGGGTCGCCATCAGCGAATCTCTTTGCAAATGCTAGCTGAAAAAATGTGGATATTATTGACTATAAAATGTTGGTTTAGAAGCACAAATTCTGTTTGGAAAGTAAACACATTTACATTATAAAGAACTGTATTATGCCCATAAAGTGCCCAATTAATTTGCCTAAATAGAATTATTGGCCCAAAGTTGTGAACGTCCTGCAAACGGAACCACAGGTGATGTTTTCATCATTATCTGATTCCTTTTTATTTTCAGTACTGAACACCAACACATAGGGGCGCTGAAATCAAACTGCTGCCAAAAGTGTATCTTTTGCCTGGCGATAGAGCTTTGTGGTAAAACCCCTGCGAGATTTATGTATGGGGGGAGTCTATCTATTGCTGTGACCCTTATCTACTATATAAATGCCTAGTGGCGTGTGTGAAAAAAAACAAACAAGCTGCAGCGCCACCTGCTGGGCAGAGTTATACACTGACCTATATATTTCTTGAAGGAGAAGTGACAGTTGGGAGTGGTTGGTGGTTGCCGGGGGTGACAGTGGGGAGTTTTTAACACCTTAAGTAGCTTGATGAAGATGAAGGATGAGGTGATGGAGAAAAATGATGAGGTGGTGACATGTGGACAAAACCAACGTTAAAAAAGGTTGCTTGCGTCGAGAAGTAACGCTCTTCCCCTGAGGAGGCCTGGGCTAGGCCCAAATGCATGACAAGAACCTTTTTAGCACCTTAAGTAGCTTGATTTGACTAGAATGCATGAGTATCATGCACGGGTTAACTTGTATACATAATATATATATATATCATATTACCAAGACACAACAATACACTTTATATGTAGCCATTTTGTAGGCTGAACCAATATTCAGCCTATCAATTCACTAGGAACTAGTATTCAATATCTGTTCTGTTAATCCGATCTCTAAAGTTATCAGAATTTATTAATTGTATTTATGTTCTACATTTTCACTAAGTTTCCTCTGGTTTCAGCTTCCTCTCACAGTCTAAAGACATACTGTTAGCTTTTTATGATTGAGTTGAGTGTCTTTTCTGTTTGTGCTGTATATGTAACTACACAGTACCTCTCCTCTTGTTCAGTGGACTCTAGTATTTACTGTCTGGATAACTGCACAGTATCACTACTCGTGTTCAGTGGACTCTAGTATTTACTGTCTGTGGATAACTGCACAGTATCACTACTCGTGTTCAGTGGACTCTAGTATTTACTGTCTGTGGATAACTGCACAGTATTACTACTCGTGTTCAGTGGACTCTAGTATTTACTGTCTGGATAACTGCACAGTATCACTACTCGTGTTCAGTGGACTCTAGTATTTACTGTCTGGATAACTGCACAGTATCACTACTCCTGTTCAGTGGACTCTAGTATTTACTGTCTGTGGATAACTGCACAGTATCACTACTCATGTTCAGTGGACTCTAGTATTTACTGTCTGTGGATAACTGCACAGTATCACTACTCATGTTCAGTGGACTCTAGTATTTACTGTCTGTGGATAACTGCACAGTATCACTACTCGTGTTCAGTGGACTCTAGTATTTACTGTCTGTGGATAACTGCACAGTATCACTACTCATGTTCAGTGGACTCTAGTATTTACTGTCTGTGGATAACTGCACAGTATTACTACTCGTGTTCAGTGGACTCTAGTATTTACTGTCTGGATAACTGCACAGTATCACTACTCGTGTTCAGTGGACTCTAGTATTTACTGTCTGGATAACTGCACAGTATCACTACTCCTGTTCAGTGGACTCTAGTATTTACTGTCTGTGGATAACTGCACAGTATCACTACTCATGTTCAGTGGACTCTAGTATTTACTGTCTGTGGATAACTGCACAGTATCACTACTCATGTTCAGTGGACTCTAGTATTTACTGTCTGTGGATAACTGCACAGTATTACTACTCGTGTTCAGTGGACTCTAGTATTTACTGTCTGGATAACTGCACAGTATTACTACTCGTGTTCAGTGGACTCTAGTATTTACTGTCTGGATAACTGCACAGTATCACTACTCATCATCATCATCATCATCATTTATTTATATAGCGCCAACATATTCCGTAGCGCTTTACAATTGGGGACAAACGTAATAAACTAATAAACAAACTGGGTAAAACAGACAAAGAGGTGAGAAGGCCCTGCTCGCAAGCTTACAATCTATGGGACAATGGGAGATTGACACATGAGGTTAAGTATACATTTTGCATCTTGGCCCAGCCAGACTGCAAAGGTAGGGTGACTCATAAGCTAAATGATCCTGTCACACAACAATGTTGGTCCGGGGGTAGTTGTCTTGTGTGAAATTGTGTAACAGGCTAAAGGTAGTGAGGTTAAGATGGTGGTTGAGGAATATTATAAGCTTGTCTGAATAGGTAGGTTTTCAGAGAACGCTTGAAAGTTTGTAGAACAGAGGAGAGTCTTATTGTGCGAGGGAGAGAGTTCCATAGAGTGGGTGCAGCCCGAAAAAAGTCCTGTAACCGGGAATGGGAGGATGTAATGAGGGTGGATGAGAGACGCAGATCTTTTGCAGAACGGAGTTGCCGAGTTGGGAGATATTTTGAGACAAGAGAGGAGATGTATGTTGGTGCAGCTTTGTTGATGGCCTTGTAGGTTACTACTCGTGTTCAGTGGACTCTAGTATTTACTGTCTGGATAACTGCACAGTATTACTACTCGTGTTCAGTGGACTCTAGTATTTACTGTCTGGATAACTGCACAGTATCACTACTCGTGTTCAGTGGACTCTAGTATTTACTGTCTGGATAACTGCACAGTATCACTACTCGTGTTCAGTGGACTCTAGTATTTACTGTCTGTGGATAACTGCACAGTATCACTACTCATGTTCAGTGGACTCTAGTATTTACTGTCTGTGGATAACTGCACAGTATCACTACTCATGTTCAGTGGACTCTAGTATTTACTGTCTGTGGATAACTGCACAGTATTACTACTCGTGTTCAGTGGACTCTAGTATTTACTGTCTGGATAACTGCACAGTATCACTACTCGTGTTCAGTGGACTCTAGTATTTACTGTCTGGATAACTGCACAGTATCACTACTCCTGTTCAGTGGACTCTAGTATTTACTGTCTGGATAACTGCACAGTATTACTACTCGTGTTCAGTGGACTCTAGTATTTACTGTCTGGATAACTGCACAGTATCACTACTCGTGTTCAGTGGACTCTAGTATTTACTGTCTGGATAACTGCACAGTATCACTACTCGTGTTCAGTGGACTCTAGTATTTACTGTCTGTGGATAACTGCACAGTATCACTACTCATGTTCAGTGGACTCTAGTATTTACTGTCTGTGGATAACTGCACAGTATCACTACTCATGTTCAGTGGACTCTAGTATTTACTGTCTGTGGATAACTGCACAGTATTACTACTCGTGTTCAGTGGACTCTAGTATTTACTGTCTGGATAACTGCACAGTATCACTACTCGTGTTCAGTGGACTCTAGTATTTACTGTCTGGATAACTGCACAGTATCACTACTCCTGTTCAGTGGACTCTAGTATTTACTGTCTGTGGATAACTGCACAGTATCACTACTCATGTTCAGTGGACTCTAGTATTTACTGTCTGTGGATAACTGCACAGTATCACTACTCATGTTCAGTGGACTCTAGTATTTACTGTCTGTGGATAACTGCACAGTATTACTACTCGTGTTCAGTGGACTCTAGTATTTACTGTCTGGATAACTGCACAGTATTACTACTCGTGTTCAGTGGACTCTAGTATTTACTGTCTGGATAACTGCACAGTATCACTACTCGTGTTCAGTGGACTCTAGTATTTACTGTCTGGATAACTGCACAGTATTACTACTCGTGTTCAGTGGACTCTAGTATTTACTGTCTGGATAACTGCACAGTATCACTACTCATGTTCAGTGGACTCTAGTATTTACTGTCTGTGGATAACTGCACAGTATTACTACTCGTGTTCAGTGGACTCTAGTATTTACTGTCTGGATAACTGCACAGTATTACTACTCGTGTTCAGTGGACTCTAGTATTTACTGTCTGGATAACTGCACAGTATTACTACTCGTGTTCAGTGGACTCTAGTATTTACTGTCTGGATAACTGCACAGTATCACTACTCATGTTCAGTGGACTCTAGTATTTACTGTCTGTGGATAACTGCACAGTATCACTACTCGTGTTCAGTGGACTCTAGTATTTACTGTCTGTGGATAACTGCACAGTATCACTACTCATGTTCAGTGGACTCTAGTATTTACTGTCTGTGGATAACTGCACAGTATCACTACTCATGTTCAGTGGACTCTAGTATTTACTGTCTGTGGATAACTGCACAGTATTACTACTCGTGTTCAGTGGACTCTAGTATTTACTGTCTGGATAACTGCACAGTATTACTACTCGTGTTCAGTGGAATCTAGTATTTACTGTCTGTGGATAACTGCACAGTATCACTACTTGTGTTCAGTGGACTCTAGTATTTACTGTCTGTGGACAACTGCACAGTATCACTACTCGTGTTCAGTGGACTCTAGTATTTACTGTCTGGATAACTGCACAGTATCACTACTCGTGTTCAGTGGAATCTAGTATTTACTGTCTGTGGATAACTGCACAGTATCACTACTCGTGTTCAGTGGACTCTAGTATTTACTGTCTGGATAACTGCACAGTATTACTACTCGTGTTCAGTGGACTCTAGTATTTACTGTCTGGATAACTGCACAGTATCACTACTCATGTTCAGTGGACTCTAGTATTTACTGTCTGTGGATAACTGCACAGTATTACTACTCGTGTTCAGTGGACTCTAGTATTTACTGTCTGGATAACTGCACAGTATTACTACTCGTGTTCAGTGGACTCTAGTATTTACTGTCTGGATAACTGCACAGTATTACTACTCGTGTTCAGTGGACTCTAGTATTTACTGTCTGGATAACTGCACAGTATTACTACTCGTGTTCAGTGGACTCTAGTATTTACTGTCTGGATAACTGCACAGTATCACTACTCATGTTCAGTGGACTCTAGTATTTACTGTCTGTGGATAACTGCACAGTATTACTACTCATGTTCAGTGGACTCTAGTATTTACTGTCTGGATAACTGCACAGTATTACTACTCGTGTTCAGTGGACTCTAGTATTTACTGTCTGGATAACTGCACAGTATTACTACTCGTGTTCAGTGGACTCTAGTATTTACTATCTGGATAACTGCACAGTATTACTACTCGTGTTCAGTGGACTCTAGTATTTACTGTCTGTGGACAACTGCACAGTATCACTACTCTTGCTCTATTTACAGTATCTTGCTCTATCTCAGTATCTAAGCTGGAATGAAAAACTGATGTATCACAATCATCATCACCATTTATTTATATAGCGCCACTGATTCCGTAACGCTGTACAGAGAACTCACTCACATCAGTCCCTGCACCATTGGGGCTTACAGTCTAAATTCCCTAACACACACACACAGACAGACAGACAGAGACAGACTAGGGTCCAGTCCCTCATCTCCCCTATGGATCCTATGTCTGTAGATAGTAGTGCAGACACTGTGCCATCCGTCAGTGACATCCAAGGTTTCAACAGCAGCAAGTGAGGGCTCCTCTGTTTTGCGCTCTGTTCTGCACTTAGCTGTACGACACATGTGAGTGGGTGAAAGGGCACAAGTTACAGCCAGGCAGCAGACAGACATGTGGTGCGAGTGTCTATTCTCCGTGTGTGTATCTCTTTATTAGTGTCTCTCTCTCTGTTGGTGTCTGTCTCTCTCATTTAGTCAGTCTCTCTCATCTCTCTGTGACTGTCTTTCTATCTCTGTGTATTTTGCACGCAACTAAAGCAAAATTAGAATCACATAGAGCACATGACTGTGATGACAGTATATCCGAATATGTGTGATTTGACGAAATTGCAGCGTCTGGTGAAAATATAAAATGTAGCAGCAGATAGCCAGTATGTCCCTTATACCAAAATATTCCATATGGCCTCATATGCCATTGTATAGCCAATATGCCCATCTAGCCAAACTATTCATATAGTTTCATAAGGAATATAGGTGGAGCAACCGGCGTCCCGCGCAGTGAGCTAGTAAAGAAAGACTCTGAGACAAGTATTTGGCAAAATTATTTTGGTCACAGCTTTATTAAACACTTCCAAACTTGACAGACAGGCGGCGTGCAAGGCTAATAAAATTTACCACCTTTTCCAGTTCCATCTGGAAAAATAGGGGGTGTTCTGTCTACTACCATGTAGGCACCGCAACAATATCCTCTTGAGACCACCCTCCAATAAACCTGGCACGCCGCACGACTGAAAAACGATGTATAATAAACTTCCTTCCCCCCTCTCCTTTAACTACTCTCACCTTGTCTGCCTCCTGTTTTGCCCCCTGTCCCCTCCTTTCCCTGAGTAACTACCGGCACTGCTCAGGTGTAAGAAAATAGGACGGACTTTGTTGTCTGCACCCCCCTTTCTTCATGTCACTTGCATCGGGCCGCCTAGCGACCATCCTCCCTTATCCTTCTCAGTGGCGCACGCAGGGGGGGTTTCTGAGTCTCTAGAAACCCCCCCCCTGCGCTAACTAAGTGGCCACTGTCCTATACAGCAGCTGCGGCGCTGTCAAAGAAGCGTCCGCGGCGGTGCTGTATTGTATACAGCACCGCCGCAGACGCTTCTTATACAGCGCCGCGGCTGCTGTATAGGACAGCAATGGCGAAAGCAGCTCTCTCTCGGGTTTTTTTTTTTTTGTTTGGGTCGGCAGGGGGAACCCCCCCCCCCCCCCCCCGATAATCCTCCGTGCGCCGCTGCTTCTTCGGTGCTATTGCTGCACCTGCGATTCCTTTATAAATCTTGGTCCAGGCTACTCATCCCCACTCATAGATATAGTACAAACAGCAATGAAATAGCGCTTCCCTTGTAATGTAATACTGACTGCCTTACACTAATAAATTGTAATAAGCCACATCACACCACAATTTGTAGCGTCGGGGTTAATAACAGTATCCGTACTGCTACAAATCAGTGAACCATATAAGTAATAGCAATACCCCTGGCGTCACCTCTTACATTTCTAATGAATCGGTAGGATGGTTATGCAAAAAATTACTGTATTTTTTCAAAGAATGTATGAATGAAAATGATCTGTTAGATAATATTCAATTAAAAACAATGGCATAAATATGCAACTTCAGTCAGTCCTCAGTCCTTTACACTCATCAGTGTTATGATAAAATCCTTTATAAGATATGTGCACATATCATTACTTGCGTGAGTACTCACAGACACATACGCTGACCCTGTGTATGTCCATAGGCCCCGGTGCACCGCACCTGCCGCACCAGTAGTTCTGCCACTGGGTCTGCCAGCTTTGCTGTACCCACCTCACCACCATGTCTGTCCCCAGCTCTCCCTTCTCACCAACATTCTCTGTCCTCAGCACTCTGTGTCCCTCTGAGGTTTCTCTCTACCCAAGCTTTCCCCCAGCTGTGCGCCGGCTGCTTTTCATTGGAGCCTCTTACCCACTGGCTCGGAGCCTGGCTGAGTGGTTGTTGTGAGCTCTCTAATCTGTTCAGACAGCGAGTTTGTGTTACGCTTAATCTTGTGAGATGAGACTGTGATCAGACTCACATGCGAGACTTGGTCTGCATATTCTTATTTTACAGTGTCTAGCTCTGCCTTAACAGTCCCAAGTCCCAGTAATGAATCTGGGATCCCTCAGGACATATGAGAAGATGGCAGAATGATGGAACAGAGGAGAAAAATAGGGATAGACCTGCCTAAACCGCATAGTTGTGGGAGTATGATCGCATGCAGGGACTGGCAGAGTAGGTTGGGCAGACACATGGCAGCAGTAAGTGCAGGTCCTGAACAGCGCAAGACCTGACATTAGGGTGTGCCAGGGCACACCCTGTGCACACATCTATGATAGTAGTATTAGTTATAGATTACTAGATGTCTACCGCTTCATTCAAACCATTCAACTAAGGTGAAGATCCAAAAAAGTCTAAACATCCTCCCAACAGTAAAGCGCTACGGAATTTGCTGGCGCTATTTAAATAATTGTTGATAATGATGATGATGATCTACCCCTTCATTTAAAGTATCTATGCATTAACTCTTTGGGTGCAATTCAGTTAGGTACGAACGAACTGCAGTATCTTCACCGGCACGGTAATGTTCTACTGTCATCACGTGCAATTTTTTACTTAACTTTGTAAAAAATCTCAAGCAACCCCTATATAAAGTCTTGCATTTGGTGAGAATATAAGCTGGCAGAGATATGGATTCATCTCTGTGGCTTCAGTTGTTAGTCAATGTGAATTACAATGTACATTTGACAATTATACTGCACAAAACACCATTCACATAGGCTTGTTTTATTTCATGATATTCGTATTATATAATTATTGTAATATATATTCTTATCCTTTATTTATATGTTGTAAAAAAAAATAGCAGCACTGTACAGTGGAGAATTAAAGCATATTACAAAGATTTAGAAGGGCAGCAAGTAAAGTAGTGTACAAGAGGTATAAGGACTCACAGGTGACCAATGTGTTAGTAGAATGTTGCCGAGAAGTTAATCACAGCACAGAAGACAAATGTTGTTGTTTTTAAATTACCTGACAAAAAACGGGCAGAGTTGGACCAATGACCTCTGTAAATTTACTTTAAACTCTAAAGTTACAACTTTTCTTTAGGCAAACAAATGCTAGATTAAAACAGCATAAGTATGATAAGGAACTAACTTTGCAGGAAGAATAAAGAAGTACAGATGCAATGAGGATCACTTTATTAGCTACACCTATTTAGTACTGGGAAAGATTCCCCTTTGCTACCAGAACAGCTTGAATACTTTGCAGCCTGGGTCCTACAAAGTGCTGTTAACATTCCTTAGATATTCTGGTCCATGTTGACATGATAACATCACACAACTGCTGCAGATTTGTAGGCTGCACATTTTGAAATACTCAAACCCCACTTCTAGCACCAACAATTATTGCAAGGTCAGTCACTTAGATCACATTTCTTCCCCTTTCTAGTGTTTGGTCTGAACAACTTCTGAATCTTTTTACCATGTCTGCATGCTTTTAATGCAATGAATTGCTGCCACATGATTGGCTGATTAGATATTTGTATTACATATTTGTATTACCTAGCAGATCTACAGGTATACCTATGAAAGTGGCAACTGAGTGTATATTGCAATAATGTGCATTATGTTTTGATTACTACAATTTAAAATATAGTAGAATTGAATTATGAGGTCCAATGCACTTATTATAATGTTGGGGAGAGTCTGGGCTAGGGATAGAGGTAGTAGGTGTACTCGGGGCTAATGCTCCTGATTTTGCCTAATATAAGGTTAACCTGCCCCTCACCCCAAGGCCTATAACATACATGGCTTCACTGAGAGTTGGACTTAAGTCTACTTTGGGGTATACACATTTCTGTGTAGTGCATGCTCACAAAATTACGTCCGTATCTATATTTGCGCTGTGGTGGGGAAACTACAATAGTCAAATTTGCAAGTGATTGATCCTTTTATTATTAAAAGCATAATATTAAAATATATTTTGAAGACATCAAATACAATCATTATGTGTGAAGGATGTCTTACCCCCTGTAACAATTAGCACCAGTTTATATGTTTTGAAAGCATTTTTTTGCATACATAATACATCCTACACTTTGGGGCAGATTCCATTTGGTGCGAGGTAGCGCGATGTGTCTATGTTACAGTCTGCGATGTCACACTGCGTCAGAGTTTTTACAGAAATGTACGTTCATTTTTTCTTGCGTCCCATAGAGGTGCGCAGAACAATGAGTGGGAATTTCTTACTGTAGTAACCAGGAACCGGCATCTGAGCATTGAGGTGAGAAACTAGCGGCACCTCGCACTGAATGGAATCTACCCCTTTATATCCAAATAACAAAATGCTTATTATGTATAAGAAGTTAACAAGCAGACATCTTATACTGTAACCATTTGTCTGGGACTTTCTCCAGTTGGTTAAGAGTCATTTCATTTATTGTAAACTAATAGTTTTAAACAGACTTCTTGTCTTTCAGTTCTGTAATAACGAATGGAATGTATGAACATGTATGTAATTAACCCTTCCAGTGTGTTCCTTAGACTTGTGGCCCCTTTTTAGAGAGCTGGGGCAGGCAGGCATAAGCAGAGTACAGTAAGGAAGAAGGGCCCCTAGAGATATGACCAAATGAGACTTGGACACACTTCTAGATATACTTCTCATGAGGCTTGGTGTAAACATACATGATGATGACATTGGCAGCACTATCTAGCAGCTTCTGATTGGCTTTTTGTATATTGACCTTGCCAACTGACTCATTTAGTAGCATCACTGACATATTATGTCCAACCGTCTATTTGGATTTTCATTTGACTTTTCCATTTGGTCTACTGTAGGAAAGAAGATTGCCATTGTATGGGTGTTTGTATTTAATCATAATTTATATGGAAAATGTGACATTCCAATCATTTTTTTTAAGGTTTAGGGTCACTTACAAGATATGATGAGTCTGCTGTTTCTACTGACTGGCAAGAAAAACTCTCTCCGGAGCAATACTACGTGACCAGGGAAAAGGGCACTGAACTAGTAAGTAATATGAGATAAAGGTGAATTCCTTATTAATAAAGAATGAGTAGATTTCACCAATCTCATCTATTATTCCTCATGCAGTTAAATTGGAACTAGTGCCGCTATCTGTTTAGAAAACTTAACAGAATGTTATTACATAGGGTTGTCGCTTCAAGTCACGTAGTAGTAACAGCATGTCTGTTTTCTTAGCCTTTCAGTGGCATCTACCTGAACAACACAGAGGAAGGAATGTATCATTGTGTCTGCTGTAACACCCCGTTGTTCAGGTAAAATACAGTTATTTGGCTGATTGTGGCTCTCTCAACAGTCGGTTCTGACATTACTGCAATACGAGCACAATGGGGAAGTAAAGGAAAAGTAAATTCCAAACAATAATGATGAACGTTCTTTCTGAGGTTACAGGTTCATGTTATTTGTTGCATGGCAACAGCTCGATCCTCTGTATACAATGGGAGATACTTATGCAAACTGGTGCAGAGGGAAAAGCTGCTGGACTCCATAGCAACCAATAACACATTTGCTTTCATTTTGTAAACTTTGCTAAAACAATGACAGACTCTGATTGTATACAGCATTATTTTTGTATAATAAACATAAGAAACAATGAGGGTGTAAATATAACAGTCAAGCAAACAAAACAGAATACCTCTAACTAAGGAGCATAACCCATTTATAGATGTATAAAATGGTCAATAGTTATTGACACAATTAAAGATTCAGATTCTGCACATGTATAAATGAAACAACCTTGTCTACTCTCCCGAAATATCTGGGAGGTCCCAGAATTTTGGGGAGTCCTTCCAGACTCCCGGAAGAGCAGACACTCTCCCAGATATCTGCTGAAGTTGGGGTTCCCTGATGCATTTTGCATAGTTAAGTCCGAACCCCTCTGCACGATTCCGCAAACTGTGGATGGAGGTGGGGCTACAGTGACACGATGGCGTCGCCACGTCCCCTCCCATACTTGTCAGCCGACCTCCCTTCTGGGATCTCCCAAAGGGCTGGAAGCAAAAGTTGGCATGTATGAAATGAATGCCTAGGCTACACATAAATCACACTTTTGATATTTATTTATATACAATACCTTGCTATTTTACACAAAACATGTAATAACCAATAAACAAACAAATTACATAAGCAACCAAAATTATTCATAGAGTCTCTATGTTACCGGAGATCTGAGTCAATAAAATGTATTCGTAGCAAGACCGCTGAGGTGGAGGGGAATTGGCACCTGTCAGAGGTCTGGCCGTCAACCCTTTTGACCTCGAAAAAATTTGTTTGGTATTTCTAAATTTAGTATAGTATTAACAACAGGAGATGCCAGAACATACTGACCTCTATCTCAGTAGTATCACCTCCCCCCTCTTTAGGCACTGGGGGTGGGTGATACTAAAAACAAAATATAAAATATATATGATACAAAAAGAGTACAATCCAAAAGTACAACCAATCCTTACAGGGATAATGATAACCCTAATAAAATAAAATAAAAATCTAGCTAAATAAGATAAGTGCTGAGGGTGTATAAATAGTAATAAATTAATATATAATCTGAGAGAACCAATATTAAATTCTAAATTCAAATGCACTGGTTTACTGACTGTCGGTGCGCTGTTTGTGGGGATCGTTTGGCGCCTCTGCGTGTGATCTGTGCATCACAGTGCTGACTGGGTAGAAACGACAAAAAAGGAAATAATCCCATGTAACAATAAGTCCACTGTGGTGGTGTATAGGAAGTACTTCATCTTGGTCTGTAACACAGGTGACGCGTTTCATCTTCTCACCTCTGAGTTCCTAAGTGGATTTAAGACTAACAACTTGGGGGGATTCCTTATATTACTGACACTTTTTATAGTTGTAGAGGAGCTCGTGTGAAGCACAACAATTTGGGGATCTGATTGCCTCTATAAGTGCTTGAGTAAGTGCTAGAGTTGGACTCAGTCTTATAGTCTTAGGCTCGGTACACACTGAAGGTTTTTCAGCCAATTATTGGGCCAATCAGCCGATATACGACTGTTTGGTCAGATATCGCGTTACTATGTATACTTACATGATGAACGGCAGTCGTTCCAAAGTGCCGATCGTCGTTTCATTTGGTTGGTCGTACTGTTTAATAATCTCGTTCCAATCACCTTCCGATCATGCAGTGTGTATGCATTCACGATCATGATCTCCATAGAGTTTACAGAGTCATGGGAGTATATTTACTAAACTGCGGGTTTGAAAAAGTGGAGATGTTGCCTATAGCAACCAATAAGATTTTACAAAATGACAGCTAGAATCCGATTGGTTGTTATAGGCAACATGTCCACTTTTTCAAACCCACAGTTAAGTAAATCTAGCCCATGGTCTTTTGAGCCAATGCCGGCAATAAACATATCCAGGTGAATAAATATAGAGAGTGCTGTAGTTGGAATAATTCGTTCTGAGACTTGATATTTTGTTTCAGTCACAGAAGCTTATGAAATTCATTATAACACGTGGATAGCTATAACAAGGCGGTTTTAATCAGTGTGACAGGAATGAATGAATAAATAGTGTGCTATCATTCTCTAAATGACTAGAGGACCAGATGAGGAGCACAGATCTGAAGGTAAATCGTGTCAGTGTGTATGCATGTATCGCCCGATTGGTCGGACCTTCAGTCGTAGGAACAATCGTAGATAACACGTTGGTCAGAAAATTCTCCAGTGTGTACCTATCCTTATATTTGAGCTGTGTTTTGGTCCATATGTGATACTAATATATCTGTACAATCCAAATGTATTTATGAAAACTTTTGCAGCTGCTGTGCCAGAATAAGATAACCTTGGCTACCCTGCACCATCATCTTTGGTCTACTTGATATATTGTACATAAGATGCTGTTTTAACTTGTTTTTTACATATGTTGTTTGTACTATCATTTTTATTGACTATTACATCATATATAGAATTTAAAATAATTATATATGACCTCATTATTTTATGCAACCCCTCAGCGCTGATCTTTTTAGTTAGATTTGACCCCTAGTCAAAAAGTAGATTCGCTGGGTGTGGGTGTAAGCCATCATTGCCGATATCACTAACAACATCAAATCTAAAATTCTGCCTAAAATGTGTTTTTATTTTCTCTAACGCAGATCATTCATTCTGAATGTTTGTAGGTGAACCTCTCTTGCCCTCACACAAGAGCCTTAGCCTTACCTCTCTTTATTTTCCTTATAAAACTGTACACTCACTGTGGTCTTTCAAAAACCCATTTACAAAGTACTCTGACTATGAAGTCCTTGGTTGGGATTCTTGATGCTGAGAATAACTATGGTATATTCTTCAGTCACAATGAAAGATTTTGAAGTGGTCACTAGATGCTGAATTCGCCCAATAAATAACTCCAATAGCTGAATTAAATGAATGGATTGTAAAAAAAAAAAAAAATTGTGTACTTATCTACTGTTATTGGACTCTTCGGAATTCTGGGGTATTTAACATTTCTGTCTGTTTTTTTTTACCATTATTTGTAGTTCAGAGAAGAAGTACAATTCTGGGACTGGTTGGCCCTCGTTCTGGGAAGCACACGGGACCGTCGAAAACAATGAAAGCAACACAAATATACTGAGACGGCCGGATAACTCGTTAGGATGCACAGGAACTGAAGTTATTTGCAAAGAGGTAAGAATCGTGGTGGGGTGTGTAAAATGGTATTGGGAAATGATATAGCTGCCATTGTTTATAAGTAAGATTATAAAAGGACAGACTAGACCAAACTAAACAGCTGTCCCATATCTATGGCTAGTGTATTTCTTCTATTTGGTTTTAGTCCTTGTTTCTGCTGCTAGAACTTTGTCCTCTTGGAATACTTATTTTATTGTTGCATATAACAAAGATCTCCACCCCAGCACAAATTCAAGGTCCCATAACCCCACCTTCAATTAATAGTCCCACTATTAAATTAGATAGCCCCACCAAATATATTAATAGCAAGCACCATATGTACTCCAAAACCCACTTCAGACCCAGCGTGTCACTCAAGCCCCCACTTACATCCACATGCCACTCGGAACTGCCTCGCCTGCCCTCAATCACCCCTTACTGGGAGTACCAGTGGCCACGCACTACTAATCAGTGACTTATTAATGGTCAATATATTAGTAATGGGTGGATTCTGGTAATTATTACTACTACACAGATAAGAAGTCTGACTGAGAGATCCATGACCTATATTCGTATCACCTTAGTCCATAGTGAGGTATATAGACACAGCTGGATTAAGGCTCTAGGGAGCCCGGGTACATAAGACAGGGGGTCCCCTATGGTGCAATATGGCTAGCATTTCAATAAATACACAGGCAATACTGAGTGTACTAATGTTGGGTGCACACAGCTCTCATAAGCAGAGCAGTACAGTGAGAAGCAGGACATACCTCCCTCCTTGCAGTTGGAACAAATCCTGACTAAGCGGCACAGTCACCCAAATTCCTTCTTAACTGACCACCAGAATGATGACAGTTGGCAGCTGTCCTGCCCTCTCCTACCTGTTCTTGCAGCATTCACTACTTGCGGCTGCTGATGTCTTTAGCTCAGTTGCTGCTTTTCTGAATGCTGAATTGTTGGGGCTATATTTGGAAAACAGACAGGTACATGAAATTTAGAAAACTTCAACCAGCCCCAGCGTTAAATCAATAGCACCGACGTTTAATAATTAGGCCTCTTTCCTTGCAGCCATTCCCAACATTAAATTAATAGTATTCACATTTGATAAATAGATCTATTTTCCCCCAACCAGTTCTGACAATTAATTATTAGTATTTACATTTAATAATAGAACTATTTCCCCCACAAGGCCCAACGTTAAGTTAATAACATACACATTTAATAAATATCCCTATTTCCCACAACCACCCCTGACATAAAACAATTAATATTCATATCTAATAGATAGCACAAATTAAAGGTCCCATAACCTCACCTTCAAATACTAGCCACACTATTAAATTAGATAGCCCCACCAAATATATTAATAGCAAGCACCATAAAATAATTAGCCCCCACCCACACTCCACCAAAAAAAAACAATAGCACACCTCACACACACATTACATTAAGACCCCCCCCCCCCACACACACACACGCACACACTACACCATTAAATTAATAGCCCACCTTCCACCCACATTACATTAACACCCCCGCCCTCTCTCACACTTACTTTCTTCCATCCTCACTGTTTGGAGAGACAGACTCTTCTGTCTGCCTCTCTTGCTGCCTGCACACATGGGACGGTGCCTGTTTTTTAATGTAGCACACAAATATCAACTTTAAATTTCAGTGTACAAATAAGCTATCAAGTATTTGTGTGCTACATGAAAAAACAGTCAGTATTTAACTTAATGTGCAAAACAGAATACTAATTTGCACCCCTTGCATTGTAACATGGTTTTGTCCAGGAGACTGAAATAAGAAGTTTCTTAAGTTAAGATCCTTAATGAATCAGGCCCAAGATCTTTACATAAATATACAGAAGTACTTGATGGATAGAACCCTACCTGCAAGAGCTTACAGTCTAAGAGCTATCCGTAATATACATAGTTAACCAGATGTTTTCTCCTTATTTCTGCTTAATGTGTGTGCTCCTTATACACGTATCAAACAAAATCAGGCTGTAATTTTCTTGGTTTTTTTTCTTTAGTGTGATGCTCACCTTGGTCACGTGTTCGATGATGGCCCCGCCCCTTCTGGACAGAGATTTTGTATCAACAGCGTTGCACTTACTTTCAAACCAAGTTAAACGGGACGTTCCAGATATTTCCTAGTATGGAATTAAGGGAAAGTTTATTTTTGTTGTACTAAAGAATTTTTTTTTTTCCTCTCTGGAAACCCCATGCAGTTGTATTTTGTATGGAACCTGTTGCCCAGTTGTTAATGTAGTGTTTTTTTTGTATGTGGACTACACAGCATCGAGGTGTATATTTGTATGTTGTGGAAATAAGCATGATTTTTTTAACAAAATTTCTATTTTGGTAATTCACTTTGTAAAGGAAGCTGTCGTGTGTGGACCCTGCTAATAATCATGTGGCCAAAAGTTGTTGTCTGTGTTTGTTATTCACTACAAGGGCTAGATTTACGAAACTACGGGTTTGAAAAAGTGGAGGTGTTGCCTATAGCAACCAATCAGATTCTAGCTGTCATTTATTTAGTACATTCTACAAGATGACAGCTAGAATCTGATTGGTTGCTATAGGCAACATCTCCACTTTTTCAAACCCGCAGCTTAGTAAATCTAGTCCCAAATGTTATATATTCTTTCCTGTGACTAGAGAGGATCAAGACAAATAATATACATTTTGACTGCTCTATGTGCTTTATGTTTACAATTCCCAATTCACAGATCAACAATATAAAATTTTATTAGATATATCTGCACATTAAATGTTAAAAGATAACTCTGCCCGAAACCTGAAAATTCTATAAGATAACCATAAATAAAAAAAGGTTACTTACCTGTGTTCTGTTGCTCTACCCAATCGGACAGGTCTGTCACTGTCAGGGTGGCTGCCTGTGCTCCTGTTGACCACATGGGCACGTATTCATGATGATGCGATTTGCATAATCAGGCCCCGCCCACCTCTTTGCTATGACGAAAATCATGTGTTTAAGACCCCACCCTCTTAATAAGAAAGAGAAGTTGATTCTGGGAGGGTGGTCTACTCTCGTGGGAGGACTTCCTGAGTTTTGGGAGAGTAGGCAAGACACTTATACAGGTCACAGAAATCTGCGGTGACTTCTAGTATCTATAGAAATTTACAGTTGGGGTGATTTATTCTTCATAAAAGTTTTTGTAGTGAACATTGAAGCAATGATATAAGAGATTTATATTATATGATTTACTCTACTTTATACATATATTAATGTCACTGGTATGTTATATAGGACCTAGCAGCAAATGACTTAGTAGCTCAAATAAGTTTCTCAGAGGGAGCCAAAATTGCAGCCAAAATATGCAAGACCTGTAATATGAATTGTCTGCAGGATCTCATGGCAGGTGTGACCCGCATGCACTTAATATAATTATTAATATGCGCCATCATTATATTGTCCTGAAATTCCTCATACCACCAAACTTGCCTAATGCAGAGACAAATATGTTTTTTCTTATTAAGGGGGGGATTTATCAAACAGTGGAGGTGTTGTCCACAGCCGAGCCTTTACATGTGGCCTCCAAATCTGCTGCTCCCAAAATGACTTGCAAGCAGAGATTAAGAGTGAATGAGAGCCGCTGGTTCTCATCATGTGACCTCCGCTGGACACTGCAGGAAGGTCACACAGCACAGCCAATCAGAGAGGAGGGGAGGGAGCTAGTAAGGTAAATTCTGGACTACATACCCTCCCTCATTCCTCTGTATGGGGAGGTGGCAAAGGGTCTGTGGCATGTGGGGGAATTTTGGAGAATGTGGGTGCATTTTGGTACGAGTGAGCAGGGGTGCTAAAGTCGTTTTGAAATTAACGGTAATGTGATACCAGTCTCCAGGTTCCTCATTTAAGTTTTGCAGTAGTAAAATTCTAAAGAAGACTAAATCCTTGTAGCTTAATAGCCACAATTGACTATGGGTGCTCTACTGGCGCCTCGATTGGCGACTCTGACATTTGTCTAAATGTCTGGGAATTTCTGAGCTGCTACACTTTTGTTTTGATGGGGTGGTCAGCCTCAAATTCCTACTTTTAATAAAATAAGTATGGGATGCCTTTATGTGCTCTCTACTTGTGTCCCCACTTTTTTATTAGGCTGGTGTTTTTGTGTCATTAGACACAGTTATGAACCATACAGAGAAAAAGGCTCATTAGTCTAGACATGTACACGAATGTCAGCTGGTAGGCTTTAGTCTTCACATGTAGTTCTGGGTCATGCCTGTTAGAAGTGGGATGTCCTTTACTGCTGCAATGTCTGGACTAAGCAAAGAAGAAGTCAAAAAAGGCAACAGAGAGGGAAATGCATGTGTTTGTCTCTTTATGAGGTTTGTTCATGTTTGTGTGTTTTTGTATTGTGACTGTAGACTGTGGATTTTATGTGTACAGAGTCTGTACTATGTGTGAGTACTTTTAGATTCCCTTATATTTGTAAAGTCAAACTTAGTGACATGTTGCAGTGAGATGTTTGTATAGATCTCCAATAAAGTCTTATTTGATTTAGGAAAGTAAATGGGACGCATGTCACTTGAGTAGTTTGTAATATTAAATACATATTAAATACATTGTTATATTTGGGGCCAAGTGCATCCTGTATGTTTAATACAAACAATAAGTCGTTTAAATTAGTGGTTAAATCCAACCCAGCATCTAAAAGTTAAATCTGTATTTAAGGTTTATTTTTAAGGTAAAATGTGAAAGAAAAATATCTTCCATGTAACAGTAAAGTTCATTCTTGAATTTGGGAATAAATTGTTTTTAATCTGGACTAAAACAAAAGTCTTCTTTCTTTACAAACAGCATATTTCAGTTTTTTTTTGCTGTTTCAGTGCTTTAAAATAAAAATATCACAGAGGATAAAATGTAGGAGTAATATCGCTGTGTGATCGGAATATTAATCATTACTTTCAGAGTTGTCAGGTGGGTATCATTCTGGAAGGTATAGCTCACACTCTTTTACCACAGTTCTTATAGCCATATGGAAATAATAAATAAAATCATAATTTGGTTGGATACTTTATTTCAAATTAAATAATTACAATTTAATTTTTAACAGATGAAATTTGTGATTGAATACAAATATTTGATGTGCAAAATAGACGGTGCGCGTCTTGATCAGGATTTCGAAAGGGGTATAGAGGTGTGATACGGGAGAGGGGGGGGAGGTTATGCCAGTAGTGTCTAAGTGAATTTATTTGGGAATAGTAGTGGACAAGGGAGTAAATGTGTAGTGTGGGGGGTGTAGTGGTGAAAGGTGGATAAGGACAGAGAGATGTGTGGGATCTAATGACACTGGTGCATGTAGGAGGTGGAATATTAAGAGTGATATTAAGGAATAATGTGAGGTAAAATGCATGACTGGAAGATGGTTTATCATCATCGCTCTCTACTATCGACTATGCTACCCACTTCACCTCCAAAATTGAGTCAATGCATCATGACATCTCCCAGCAGTCCCTTCTTGCCACACACTCTCCCCCCTCCCTACCCTGTTTGCCACCCTCCCACCCTTCTCTGTGGACACTACCTCCTTCCCCTCCTCCCCACTTCCTAGCCCACCTTCCTTCTTTTCCTTCACTCCGGTATCTGCAGGTGAAGTCCACACCCTTCTCTCCCGTTCAGCCCCCACCTGTCCACAGAACTCCATCCCCTCCCTCTTCCTCCGCTCCCTCTCTCTTGAGACCTGCTCCCACCTAAATCTAAAGGACACTTCTCCCTTATCCTTCTTGACCTCTCTGCTGCCTTTGATACTTTTGCCAACTCTCTCCTTTTGCAAACTCTCATATCTATAGACTTGTGTACCACTGTCCTCCTGGTTTTCCTCTTACCTCACCAACCGCTCCTTTTCAGTCTCTATACATGACTCCACCCCCCCCCCCCCCACCTTTTCCCTTACCTGTTGGCGTTCCCCAAGGTTCCGTTCTTGGCCCCCATCTCTTCTCCCTCTATACCTCCTCCCTTGGTGCCCTCATCTGCTCCTTTGGCCTCCAGTATCATCCCTATGCTGACGGTACCCAAATCTATCTTTCATCCCCTCCTCTTCCATCCTCTCCTTCAAACCTCACATTCTGTCCCTCTCAAAATCATGCTACTTCCACCTACGGAATATATCCAAGACATGGCCCTTTCTCACCATGGAAGTTACCAAAACTCTTATCCACTCTCTTGTAATCTCTTCTCTCTGGCCTACCAAACTCTCACCTTGCCCCTCTTAGGTCTATCCTCAATGCTGCTGCCCAACTCATTTGTATCTCCCACTGCTCTATCTCTGCTGTCCCACTCCACCAGTTCTTACATTGACTCCCCATGGCCTACAGAATTAACTTAAAACTTCTCACTCTCACCTTCAAACCTTTCACTTCCCCCTTCCCTGTATATCTCCAACCTCATCTCTACCTACACTCCTCGCCGCCCTCTCCGCTCTGCCAGTGACCTCCGCCTCACTACTTCACTGATCACCTCTTCCCACTCCCGCCTTCGGGACTTTGCCCTGGTTGCTCCCCAGCTGTGGAGTGATCTCCTACGCTCCATCAGGTTAGCTACTCTCAAAGGCTTCAAGCGGGTTCTAAAGACTCATTTCTTTATTCAAGCCTAGTAGCCTTCCTCCTAACTCCCAGGTCCTGGCTTTCACCCCCACTCCCCCAGTCGATACCACCCTATATCTGTTTCCCCTTTTCCTTTGGGATATAAGCACTCACAAGAAGGCCCTCTTTCCTTGTGTTCTCCTTATAATATTCCATCACCCTGTGTACCTCTTGGCCTGTTTCTCTAACCCTGTTATCTTAAACTTAGGCCTACTTCTCTCTGGTCACTACCATTGCTCTCACTCACTTCCCCACAATATGAGATCTGCATTACTATATTACCTGTATATTCATTAATTCAGTATGCCTGGTCTTTGTATTTTGTTCTTCATGTATCATGTTATGTGTTATGGATCACTGCTTTCTGTATATGTCATGTACGGTGCAGCGGACCCTTTATGGCGCCTTATAAATAAAAGATAATACTCACCATTGTTTATTTATAGGGTGCCACAGATTCTGTAGCGCCGTACAATCATCTTAAAGATATGACATACATCTTACAGATATGAGCATTAATAGAATAAACATAATAGCAGATACATGAATGTAATTCATGTATGTGAGACATAGGGTAAAGAACACCCTACCAGGGAGAGCTTACCTCCTAGTGGGAGGGAGGGGGTGTGTATAGAATGTACACTTAGAAGAAGAGAAGAGGGTGGACATGGAAATGGGAAGGAGGTTTAAATGGAAATTGGAATCCTATAGATAGGGCGATGAAAAAGAATGATACATGAAGGGAAAGATTTTTAGCTCACACCCAAGTTTACACTCTTTGCTTTCCATTTACTTTATCTAACTTCATTCTGTCATTTTGACCTCTTTTATTAAGTTGCTCAGTTTGAAAAGGTACTATTGTTACTGTAATATTATTTTATTATGTCTTGGAATTGTCCTTGGTATTACTCATCCTCTTGAACCTCTACCATTCCCTAGAAAATCGGTGTCTTTTCATAGCTCCATGCAGCTGTCCGACATCGCTTGACTGCAGCTCGTATCTGGCTCGCTGCTCCGTTCCAGCTTGGATGTTCTACCCCCTTTCAGTGTAGCTGGAGTTTTATTATTATGTACATAAAATTTATGTTATAGCTGAGCAGCCAGGCAGTCTGGTAATGGCAAACTGCAGTATACAACCGCCACAGCCTGCCGGCAGCTTATCACTAGATGACTTGGAGACAAGTGGGTGAGTAATACTGCTTTGCTAGGTTTTTCCCGAGGCAGAACATAATTTGATTGTAATTTTTAGGTGGAGAACACCTTTAATAATTCTTAGTTCTGTCTTCTCTCCCATAGAGAACTGGAGTTATATAGCTGCTGTATAGAGGATCTCAATTATGTTCATAACTCCAATATGTATTACTCCCTCCTGGGTCATTATATTACTCTTTATTGCCACAATCAATGTGTTCCTTTAATGGTACTGTGAGATATGTCCTTTCCCTGGCAATGTAGTAAAATATTACTGGCTGTACCATGCACCTTCATTGTGTAAAGTCACATTTTTCCTTGGTCACCTTTTGAGCTGTTGTGGTACATACCACCGCCATTATTTACTATGGAGCTGCCATCTAATACCTTATTTATTTTTCTACGTCAGCCACATATTATTGAGTATTTTGTTATTATTAGATATTTGACTGTTTGTGCTTATCATGCATTGAGTCTCCATTTTAGTGCATGTGCGGGTGGTGCGATAATATGTTAGAAGGAGTGTCTGTACTAAACAGTAACAATAAAAGTGTTATTATATACCAAAAGTCGCATTCCCTATTTGATAGATCAATAAACCACGTTTAATAATATATAAATATAATACATTCATAAAAATAAAAATGAAAAATAAAAACATAAACAAAAAAGAAAAAATAATGCCAAATGTGTCTGACAATGGCAAAGAACACATGTATCTATATACTCAGTATAAGAATATACAAATATTAATAACAATGAACCAATAAACAGCATAACACTTGCAATGCATGAGAATAATGTCAATATATAAAAAGATAACTGTAGCCGGCTACTAGCAATAAAACACAGACACAGACGAGTGGAAAAACAGTAAATGCACTGTGAAACGAGTGTACTAACACTTAATTGATTTGTAGAAAAAATTTGCCCATAGATGTTTATGTAAAATTCATAAATCTCCCAATCCTGTATATCGATGTGGATGGACAGATATTAATTAAACACTGAGTCACAAAGTGGATAGATGAAAATTGTAGCTGCTACAGACGAGGTATTACTGAAAATGACGGCCATGAATGCAACCTTCTATTAGCCTGCCATCTGAGCGTCCAAACCGCTCAGTGTCATTTATTTGTATCATGATCCCCTCAATGTGACTGGATCACTTATAAATAACTTATTTGTGGCTGGATCATGTAGAAATAATTTATTGTAGAAATGTATTTCAATCGGAGGTGCAGCACCAATGTATAATTTGAAATGCACTTATCATGTTACATTGGGATGTGTTTTGTATGCAAGTGTCATTGTTTGGGTTTGTAACTTTCCTAGAGGAAATCTGTTTGCTGATAGCAGGAAATGCTAAGTAAGTCTTTATGAGAAGTGACAGGCCGCTGCCTGGCTGTCTGGCGTGACTACATTTCAGATAATGCATCATTAAGTTTTAGCACATAACATAGTAGTGTAAATATTGTTAGCTTTGCATTGCATGTAAATCCATGTTTGGGAAACATATATTGTATCCTGATACTAAAAATAACTCAGACCTCAGGGGTTGGCTTACCCTGTGAGGCTGTGTCCAATCTGTATAAAAAGAGAGACCTTGTACACTGAAATGTATCATCATTCTTGTTCCATCTGACCCGATCACTGGTACCTTCAATCAGTGTGACTGCAAATAAACATAACTTGCTTGAAAGACCTGCTTGAAAACGTCTTCCAGGCTGAAAATCCTGTGACCTACAGATTAGACTCAAATTCCAATCAATTTCCAGCTATCTGAGGTTTGGACGCAACTCCCCAGTACCACCACTCTGCCCAATACACAGCAGCTCTGGCCAGTGTGATAGGCCAGAGAGGATCCTTCCACAGCAACCCTGATCCATAGCAAGAGGTCAGGGGTACCAGCCCAGGTGTACCAGCGAGGGGGTATCCTAGCAGTGACAATTACCCAGAAAGAATCTGATACTGGATGCCGGTAAGGACTCCAGTTGGCAGCATTTTTAAGCCCCTCCTACTGCGGTTAGAGGGCGAATTTGGGATAACGAAAGGGTACGGTGGCAAAGTAAGCCCAGCTGGTTCCCAGAAACAACAGACAGTCATAGTCCACACAGTCCTCTGGGGCCACTCTGCGATAAGCTTCCACTGCACGACCTTGTAGCGTGGGAACCAGATACTTTACCCACTCCTGTTTGGGCAAGTCATGGAGGCTACAAGACATTTCGGACACCTGCAAATGTCCATCAATGTTTCCAAAAGTGCCATCAAATTTGGTAAAATGGAGAGAGCTCAATCTGGGCGCATCTGCTGCTAGCACATAACAGAGAAGTGTAAATATTGTTAGCTTTGCATTGCATGTAAATCCATGTTTGGGAAACATATATCGCATCCTGATACTAAAAATAATTCAGACCTCAGGGGTTGGCTTGCCCTTTGAGGCTGTGTCCAAACTATATCAAAAGAGAGACATTGTACACTGAAATGTATCATCATTCTTGTTTCATCTGACCTGATCACTGGTACCTTCAATCAGTATGACTGCAAATAAACATCACTTGATTCAAAGACCTGCTTGAAAACGTCTTCCATACTGAAAATCCTGTGACCTACAGATTAGACTCAAAATCTAATCCGTTTCTGGCTGTCTGAGGTTTGGACCCAGCTTCCCAGCACCACCGCTCTGCTCGCTACACAGTACTCTGGTCAGTGTGATAGGCCAGGGGGGGATCAATCCACAGCAACTCTGATCCAGAGTAAGCGGTCAGGGGTACCAGCCCAGGTGTACCAGCGAGGGGGTATCCTAGCAGCGACAGTTACCCAGAAGGAACCCGGTACTGGATGGTGGTAAGGAGTCCAGTTGTGGCAGCATTTGTAAGCCCCTCCTACTGCGGTTAGAAGGTGCACTTGGGATAACGAAAGGGAACTGTGGCAAAGTAAGCCCAGACGGTTCCCAGCAACCACAGACAGGGTGGCATAGGCGGTCCATATTGTCACACTCACTATATAGTGATGCGTAATATGTTATGGCTTTATAGGTAAAGGATGATAATTATAAGGTGAGTTCTGATGTTATAATTTCATTAGGAAAACTTCTGCATTATAAGGAATAACCACCTTGAAATTTGGTGACCTATAAAAGCATATGGCTTTATTTTTGTGGTTGTATAAGGTCATAGGCTGCCCCATGCCTTTGCATCTACAAGTATGGTGCCTGCGCACAGAATAAATAATTTGTTTTTAATGCATTAATGTTTAAAATATTATTTTTAATCTTTAAAACAAATTTGTTTTTCTTTTAAACTTTATTTTATTTTTAGTAGGGTGGAACTGATGCCCAAATCTGGCTCACACATGAGCAGATCTGCAGAGAGTAGCCCGGCAAAGTGGTAAGTTAACTCTTACCGCTCTGGACCAGTATCACCGAGGCAGTTGAGTATTGAGGATCTGGGCTGTCCCTAGTCTCTGTAGGGGCTGCTCCGGTACAGAACCAGCACCTCGATTTCATTCACCACTGGCAGCAGAGAGGGGGGGGGGGGGAGCTCCAATCAAAAGTCTCAATATTTATTTTTTTTATTTTGAAAATTATTTATTGTAGTAAAACAAGACAGACAAAGCAATGTATACTGGACACAATCCGGGGGGTGGGGCTTTCCTAGTGCCTGGAAACCCCCCTCCAAGCCTGGGGCACTGTATAATTGAGGTGGATGGATCCTGCTCCCACTTCACACGGCTCTGCTTGAAAAGGGAGAGCTGCGTACACCTAACAGTAGTGCACGCAGCATTGCCTATGTATATTATGGGGATAGGAAGAGTTGGAGAGCAGCCAAGCACTGTCTAATATTATAGCCACGTCCCCATGCATGCTGGGAACGCCCACTGGTGGCGTGGTGTGGAAACCCCCCTCTACAAATAGTGCGTTTGCCCCTGGAACTGATGTATTTCAGCTAGCTCTCCCGGACTCCTGGGAGAGCAGGCGTTTCTCTCTGATCTCAACCACTTTCTAGTGGAGGAGACAGGATGGGGCCAAAAGGATGCGGCAGAATGCATCAACATTTCCATCCACTGCTCTTGCAGCGCGACCTTCCCTCTAGGACAGTGTTGGCTAACCTGTGACACTCCAGGTGTTGTGAAACTACAAGTCCCAGCATGCTTTGCCAATATATAGCAGCTTATTGCTGGAAGGGTATGCTGGGACTTGTAGTTTCACAACACCTGGAGTGTCACAGGTTAGCCAACACTGCTCTAGGATCTCCCAGGGGTGAGACTTTAAAAGTTGGCAAGTATGCCATTCATTTGTATTCCAATTATTGCCAGGGAATGTAATTAACTTGCTTATGTATGTAGCAGATAAACGTTTATATAGAAATACGATAGGACAAATTAATCTACAAGGCTAATCTTCGCCATGAGCGGTCAGACCTTGCTGTGTAATGATAAAAGGCACTTTCACTGTTTACTAATTTGTACTGTCATTAATAGTTAATGTTGAATTGTTTCAGAAGACATTCCTATTATCTATGTACAAAACATGAAGAAAGTCTGAGTTGGAAAGCTATTTGCAACTAAAATGACAATTAGCTGGTATGACACATTACGTAACTAAGGGTATTGTGATTTTTCTCCCACATATCCAGGATTCCATGGGAAAGACATAATTAAAAACACTGAACTAAAACCAAGGTACTCGTATTATATTTGGGGGTCTATTTATGACCAAACTTAAATTGCTCAAGTTCTTATCGCAGTGATAAGAAAAGAATTAACATGGACATTTTTTTAAAATTGATTAGCTGGGACAGTGGTTCCGATAGGAGTGTGTCCCGAGGAATAAACTATAGTAAAGTGAATGCAATTGCTTACAGTAAAGAGTAAATTGCAATTGCTTACAGGTTTCTATGGCCAGGCTGAATTTGCGATGGGGGGGGGGGGGGGAGCCTGTACGAGCGGGATTCGAAAACCCTTCTACTGCGAAGCTCTCCCCATAGGTTATAACGGCTAATGCCATCTTCAGATACAAGGACTAAGCTCCTTATTTGATAATTAGGGCATAATTGCAGTCCCCATAGACAACTATTGGGATTGGACTTGCTATTAAAGAGGCAGGGAAATTGTCGATATCTGCTGAGTTCCTCCATTAATAAATAGCCTTGTTACTATTTCTATGCTGCAGTTTTTGGAGATTAAAGCTTAGAAGTTGTAACAAAGCTATTTATTAATGATGGACAGCAGCAGATTATAGGTTGATAAATAGCCCCCTTGATGTCTAAGCAAAGGCTAAGAATTGTGCGAATCCTAATTTGACATATGGCTGTCTCAACCCCTTTCATGTTAATTGCGCAAGGTAGGGTCAAGGAGCTGAGATTATTGCTGGGCACATTGGCATGTAAATGATCGAGAAGAGCTTCCCTGGCACAATCTGATTTCTATATCAATATAGAGAGATTGGCACCTGTTAATCTTTTGTTTAGTTTTGTTTACTTACCCGGTCTGCTTCATCCACTAGATAAACATAATATTATCTCTACAAAGAGTTATTTTCATTAGGTTATAATGCTTAGCCCAGGGTGTGTGTCTGTACTGCAAAGTAATTACTAATTGCTTGTTAGATGAAAGCGGAAGCTAATGTGGCCTCTAATGAGTGGTGAGCAGGTTATATGTATTCATTAATGGGAAGTAAACGGAGATACTGAAAAATAAACATGTACTAATGTACATGACTTCAGACTTTCTGCTCACCGTAGGGCAAACAGGATGGAGCTCAGGGGCAAATGCAGGATTTGTAGAGGGGGGTTTCCACACCACGCCGCCAGTGGGCGTGACCAGCATGCATGAGGGTGTGGCTATAATTTTAGACAGTGCCTGGCTGCTCTCCAACTCTTCCTATCCCCATAATATACATGGGCAATGCTGCGTGGACCACTGTTAGGTGCACACAGCTCTCCCTTTTCAAGCAGAGCTGTGTGAAGCAGGGGCGGGGTCCAGCCACCTCAATTATGCAGTGCCCCAGGCTTGGAGGGGGGTTTCCAGGCACTAGGAACCCCCGCCCCCCTTCCTCGGTTTGCCTATGGAGCTTAAACACAAATGTGTGTAAGAACCTTTACGTATATATTTGGAATGTTTGCAAAGAGCTCTACTGTTAGAGGCAGCAATTTTGTGGGTTGAACAATATGAGCTTGGCGCTTATCCGTTAGCTTAGATCAGTAGCAGCAAATTGGAGAGGTAAAAATCAATTGAAAAGGTGCCCTGTGGAACAGTGGAACCGTCACATCCAAAGACCAACCTTTGGCCATTTTAGAACAACCCCGTTTAACAACATAAACTTTTCAGATTTTGCCTGATAACAGTGTTTGGTTTATCCTAATTCATGTCTTAATCATGAGAGTGAGAGAACATCTGGACTGGTTTTTATAGTTATGACACATTTGTGTGTTTGCAGCTTTGTTTAACTTTGGGAAAAGTGCGCATGGGAAAACGCTTGTCCACCGAGATGCAACTGGAAGGTCGCAATTTACATACCATTAAAATGAAGGATGAGACCCGATCACTGCCAGCTCAGATCTGGTGCAGAAGTCAACTGTAAATGGACGTTCACCCAAAGAAATGCCCCTCTCCTTGTTTAATTATGTTTAATTATACATAATCTGTCCTCAAAACTAGGTGCATTGGTTTCCTTTCTTTATACAGACTCCGCTCAATGCCACTCAGCGGCTGGTGCCAACGTCTGCACCTCCACCGCTACCGCTATCTTGTTCCATAAACGGAATTCTAGGAGCACTTACGCTAATCCAGGTACATGGCCAATCATAGTGTTTGACCTGACCATGGGCACAATGAGCTGCTATTTCAGAAACGTAGATTTATTTACATAAGTAGGACTATATTTATCCTCACATAATTGATTAAGGGATTACACAGTAATGTATTATGTGGCACAAGAGCTTTTTTTTTATTTTTAAGCAACCTCATAGCAATGACACAAATACATAGAGTAACACAAAACAAGATTTTGTCACCCAAATTTTTTTTTTTGTCATTTATTTTGTATTGTTACTGTAATGATGCAATATTTATTTTGTGGCATGATGTGTCCATATAACACAAAAGTCATATGATATGAGTTTTGTAGCAAATTTAAATTTTTACACAGATTTTTATGACAATATATATTTTTGTAGCAGAGCATTGATTTCGTACTCCTCCATATTTGGCACAATAACGATTGTATGACAACAGTTTTTAATTTTTAAAAACAAATATGAATATCCACTTAAACATATTCCACATAATCATAAAAGATAGAAGACAGAATGTATATACATATATATATAAATTATTATCCTGATAATGATTACACGATACTCATCAAGTTGACAGAGAGCTTTCGGTACACTCCTCTAAGCACAAATATGTGTTTCTTAGTAAATTACTGACTGGGTCACAATTCCAAATGGGGAGGGCATTCTTCTGAGAGACGGGGTGTTCCGTCTGTACCCATAGAGTCCATTGTAGCCAATTACCGGTCTGATAGAAGATAAGAACATGCCATGGCCTCTGGCGTGTTCTGCAGAATGACCTGGACAGGAGAGAAAGGCTGATGAAATGGTGCGTGATATAGTAACGGGGTTGGGTACGCTTTACTGATGTCCACTATTCCGACATGGAGAAAGCCTACAAACAAAATCCGAAATTATGAAAAACCGATTGGAAAAGAAACAGACTTACCTTCAACCTGACGCTGGAGATCTCCGATGGGAGCACCAAGCTGACAGCAAGTGATTTCGAATGGAGAAGTGTTCGGCAGTGCAGGCTGACATCATCTCGACATCTGTCAATAGAATTTTAAAGCGGCAATGTCGGGTTAAGTGTTTAAACACTTAACTTTAGGGGTCCCCACATTGCCGCTTTAAATTTCTATTGACAGACGTCGCGATGACGTCAGCCTGCAGTGCCGAACACTTCTCCAATCGGAATCACTTGCTGTCAGCTTAATGCTCCCATCGGAGATCTCCAGCGTCGGGTGGAAGGTGAGTCTGTTTATTTTCCAATTGGTTTTTCATAATTTCGGATTTTCTTTGTAGGGCTTTTCCATGTCGGAATAGTGGTAATCGTAAAAACGATTACCACCATAGTAACACACAATAACCTGATTGTATCAATAAAAGTTCAATCAATAATACATAATGTGTATTGTATCAAAGTGATAGGAGGTTTATAGATCCCGACCCTATTTCTAATCTGTTTACTTACTAACAGTCATTTTATGTAGACAACATCGCTAAAGCTGGGTGCACACTACAGAAACATATCGCAGATGCGATTTCTGGAACAATTTTACTAATGACTGAAAGTCCAGATGAGCATGTAGATTTATGGGTGCACACCTACATGGTTTACCATCAGGTCTGTGCTCTTCATCTGTCATTACCATCTGCTATAAAGATAGTGATTCTGTAAAGTCTATAGAGGTCTGTCTACACTGCTGGTTGTGAGTGCGTACACACTTCCACATTTGCCCGACATCGTTCAATGGTTGATCGTGATTTTTAGTCATTTTATAAAATCAAACAATACAATATGCTTTGGTACGATAAAACATGATCATAGTTTAATACGATATCAGACCGAACAGTTATTTATCGTGTGATTGGCCCGATACTCGAGTGAAACTCCTGTAGTGTGCACCCAGCTCAACACCAACAGACCCACACATATTACACAGAGACTCCTGGAAGTGAGCTGATAGTGCTGATAGTAATCAGCGCTAGGTAGACCTGAGAGTCACAGACTTTCTTGGTTATCCCAAGAAAGTGATGTTGTTATACTGACTTTGATAGGAATATTAAACAGAGACTCCCTTTGTACAGTGACCCCATTGCTGACCACATAGTAAAAGGAGCTTATAGCCCCCATATGGAGTCACACACTTTCCAGCCACACTGCACAATGAGCTACATTGCATAGATTGGTTAGTCACAGCGCACAGTCACCTCCATGGCACAACACCCTTGTTTAACAGAGGCCACTATAGTCACATTGCGCAGACACTCACCGCACAGATATCCGCACTGCTGGCCAGACTGTACAGAGACCCCCTCCTCTAGTGTGACCACTAAAGTAACAAAAAGGGCCTGTGTTCAACCTTAAGTACAACAGATCTTACATAGAATAATTTCACCTGAGCTGTAACAAAATGAAACATAACAACAACAACAACTAAGCTGTACTTCAGCACTGCACTGAGGATAGCAGGGTCAATGCTAGCTGCATATAACAGCAGATATTAAGATGGAAGCTGGGTCATACACGGTAGCCGGGGATCCAACAGGATCAGGTTCAGGTAACAGGAGCAGAGCAAACAAAATACTGAGCAGAGGCTTATTCTGGAAGAGTCTATATATAGGGCCAAGCAGGAAATGGCCAAGCAGGAAATGGGAACCAAGATGGATTCATATAATAACAATAATGTCTTAATCTTTCTTTTGTTTTCATTTCTTTTCTTTTTTTTTTTGAACAATAAAGATTAGGACATTATTTTTGATAGATATTTTACCAATTTGTTTATTTTTGGATCACTAGGTCATCTTATACAGCTCAGAGCCCATATTCTCTGTTCCCTCTTAGTATATAAAACCAGGTTGTGCAATACAAATGCTGGTGTTTATATCCAAGCATTAATAAGTGAAACGCTGTCATTGTTCTACCCAATGCAGTGTATATGTCCATGTCTGTACAATGTTTCCTCTACCTCCCCTATCTCAGTTTGCTGGATCTCTTGTTTTGCAGTTGCAGTCATTCCTGATTATAAGGCTTTGTAGGACAGAAATAAACAATTAAACTAAATAACATCAAAGGGTAGATTTATTAAACCCTCTATTAAGCAAAAGTGGAGGTGTTGCCCATAGCAACCAATCAGATTCCACATTAGAATGCACTGGATAAATGACAACTAGTTTGTTTTCCTCTTAGAAGGTTTAGTAATTCAACTCCTTGAGTTTATATCTGAAACTACTGTACCTGCTCCACAGTTATTCCTGGTTAGTAAGTAAAGAGCAGCAGCGCCTTTATACTGGAAACGGTCGGCGAGCTCACCGTGGATCGAGGTTCCTCCGTTTGACTAGAAGAACAAAATGGCTCCATATTTGTTATGTGATAAAACCACACACATGTTGTCTCACATTCCGATTTGTTACTGTGAGTTTCCTTTAACAGACATAACAGATATTTTCTCTCTCCAGCATGGAGAGAGGGTTACATTTCACATCTTATGAAGAACATCACACACAACATCCTCAGCATGAAATTTACACAACAATAACAACTAATTTAATATAAAAGGGCTCTTGTTAGGTGCTGAATGCCACACATCTTGCCTGAAAGTTTAGTAAAAGTCAATGGGGACATTTATTAAAGCTTTTGCACAAGAAAAACAAGTGCAATAAATTGCTGGGCACAACATGCAACACATTTAACATGGAAGATGCACCTTTTATTTCCTCCTTTGCGAGTGGAGCAAAAAAAAAAAATTTCACTCCTGTTCGTAAAAGGGGTGTGGCTTTGGAGGGGCTTCTCAGTGCCCATATAGAAAAGCAAAAGTGGAGGTGTTGCCCAATGCAACCAATCAGATCCTAGCTATCATTTTCCGGAATGTACTAGATAAATGACAGCTAGAATCTGATTGGGTTGCCACTGTTCCTTTTCAGAAGGTTTGGTAAATCTACTCCACGGTCATCAAAACGGCAACATTTCTTCAAACCCCAAAATAGACGCAATGATTAATGTGGTTATAGACCTAGTGTAGAGCAGGGGAAAAAGTAACAAATTGATAAATGCCATATTTTATTGTGACTGGGTTTAATACAAGTTCCCCAATGACAGGAACCACTCAGAGCCCATAAAAGGCTAAAAATAGAGAACAATACTTTACACTCAGCTACACAGGACTTGTGAAACAGGTTTGATTTTGTGACAAAATTACTATCATATTGCTACATTTAGCATTTATTGTTCTCAATACGGGTTTATCAAACAATTGAAAACTGAGAACAGATTTATTACAGCAAAATAAAACACTCTTGGTTTCTGATGATTGTTTAATATCACAAATGAAAAACTATAAATCATAATGGACTATAAACTACAATAATCAAACACACAATATAGATAGAATTAAGAATTATGATAAGATAGTTGTTTGTGTCAGATTTTAGAAAAGATTAAATATCACATATATCAATATTTCTTATCACCAATATTATAAAATCTGACTTCAGCAACTGCCTTGATTCTAAGAACAAAATGTTGCTTGTGATGTGTATAAAAGTTTATAGTGTCGTCAGATTTATATATTTTTCCTTTGTGATAATAAATATTATACTAAAAAAAATGTTTCTTCAAAATACATGTATATAAAAAGTAAATATTGCCACAATTTATTATATATAGTGTTACTCTTAGCTCTAAATTTATTTTAACGGCAGGAACATCAATTCTATTTACCTTCCTAAACCAAATTGATTGCGATGGAAAATCTCACATTAAATAAGATTTACCTTAATGTATTCCCTGGATGGAGATAAATCTCCTTGCAGAGGAAAGGCTTCCTGTTACCAGTGGGCATTGTCTGTGCTGTAAGTCTGCAATTTTTTATAATGACACCTTTTCATTAGTTATTGAGTTGTAATAAGTAACTCACTGGCAGGGCATGCTGGAACTTGTAGTTCCAAAACAGCTTGAAAACAGCTCCAGAGGTGACCTGAGCCTGCCCTGGTGGATGAGGTAACCGACAGGCCATGAAAATATTTTGCACTGAACATAACACTTCCCAAGAGACATGCAACACTGACAATAAATAGAGGTAAGTCCACACTCACCTGTCCCGTCCTCCTAAGTAAAGGAGGTACAGGTCTGTGGCGGAAATAGCCGTTTACATGGGAATCCTTCTGGGCATTGTAAGGAGGGATAACAGAGCCTAGTTTTGGTAAGGAGAAGCTGTAGTCTTTTGCGATACTTTCAGTTGCCACACAATCCAAAACAAACCTTTTTTCCTTCATCTGGAGCTCAGCTAAAGAAAGAGAAGGGGCAAAGCGACTTAACTCGCTTAATTTTAATTTCCTCTGAGACCCAGCGGATGCCGCCATTGGACCAGCTTGGAAAGTGAAATATTTGAGGCTTTGTAGATCTATCTGCCTCTTGAGGAATGCACAATACTCATTTGAAGGCACAGTCAGGATGGGTTGCTATAGACACACACTAACACAAGTACATGCCTCTTTTACTAACAATTACACCGTGCTATCTGTACAAGTCTCCCGAGCAACACACAGATTAGGATCCACACACCAAATGTGTTACACCCTGGGACAGCTTGTATACTAGCAAAAGTGCTGACCCAGGCATTTATTCAGAAGGAATATGAAGCAATATGTGGAACTATCATTCCCTGTTTTTAATATAGAAAAGTATTTGGTACAGCATTAATTATGTGTTTGGAGAGTGCAGAGTATCCCTGTTTTCTTGTCTATACAATGTGGGCAACCCCCTCTTGCACCCCAGTCTGTACATGGTGAGTGCAGAGGACCTATGTCTGTTTTTGTTTATACAATGTAAGTCCCATGACTCTTGCACCCCATTCTTTACATTAATTAATTCCAACTTGTGTCAGGTGAGTCCCAGGTCTCCCATGGCTGCTAGTGCTTGGGAAAGACTTGCCTTTAAAAGCCGTGTGCAGGAAAGCCTTAAGCCCAGATAAAATAGCATAGCATTTGATCATGTTAGGACTGATCAGAATGGGAAGACTTTGGCGTGAGTTGGTCAGCTTAACATATATTTCAATATGTGGAACTAACATTCCCTGTTTTTAATATAGAAAAGGCACATACATAGTATTAGAAGCTAAGATTAAAAGACAAATTAGATTTTGTAATGCATTTTTTATTTCTTGTGCAGTAATATTTGGTATGTGCAGGTGAAACCTTTTAGGAAGGTAAATGTAAAGTAGGGTCTTATCTAGGGCTGAGCAATAGGGGTGACCGCCCAGGACACAATGCTGAAGGGAGGGTGCAGTTTATGAATATTTTAGGTTCATTTGGTTAAAATTGAGGACTAAGGGGGTGGTATTTTTGTTTCTCACCTCAGGGGCGCTAAAAGTTTAAGTTACGGCTTTGATGTACAGATATGTGGATGGTTAGTCACATAGGTTTGTGGTGGGGGTTCTGTATGTAGGGCTGAATTTAATGACTATAGTGTGAATGTTTGTAGTATAGTGTGGATACTATGTGTGTTGGCAGCGTAGTATAGGTGACAGTATTGCAAGCAGTGTATGTGTAGTGTTTTTGAAGCATATCCGCATACTTGCCTAATATTTGGACTTCTCTCCAGGAGATCTCAGATTGGATGTTGTCAGTATTTTGTGTATTTAGTGTAGGGCATTGTGTTTGTTAGTAATGTGTGGGGCTGTAGCACAGTGCTTTTCCAGTATTATGTGGGGTGACAGCAGGGCCGGATTTACCATTAGGCAACCTAGGCACTTGCCTAGGGCCCAGTGGTCCCCAGGGGGCCTGGCAGCAAAGTGGGTGGTGGGGTATGCCAGACAATAAAAAACATTGTGTCCGAGGAAGTAAAAAACAAAAACAAAAAAATCACATGATTACACCAGCCCCAGGCAGCCTCTTCCCCTCCTCCCTGCTCAGTTGCGTTCCACTGGATGTCGGGGTGAGTCACGCCGTTTGACGTCATCACGCCCGACATCATATTCAGAGAAGACTCATTGTGCAGCGGAGAGGAGCAGCGCACGTGACGGGGCAAGAACGAAGACAAAACAGAACAGAAGATGAGAAAACAGAAAGAAAAAAACAGAAGAGAAGAAAGCAATTGAAAGGTATGCAAACTAACGGAGGCACAATAGCACACTATGATAAAGGGTAAACAAGTTGTTTCAAACACAATTATGAAGGAGCACCATGGTGATGTGAAGGGCACAGAGGTGATGTAAAGGGGCACAGAGGTGATATTATGAAGGGGCAAAGGTGGCAATTAAGGAGCATAGTGTTATGATGGAGGGACAAAAGTTACAAGGGGCACATGATTGGATTTATGCATATTATTCTTGCAAACAACTTAATAAGGATTTCTGTCCTGATTTAAATACTTATTAGGTTGTTTTGACCCAACTACTTAAAAAACGAGACTGCTCTGTAATTATTTAGTGTTGCCTTTTTCTGTAGGAGGGTGGCCTAGCTCTTTTCACGTTAGGTACGCCCCCCAACGATGCAAGTCACACCCCCAATGGTATGGCCACCCCTCCTTTTGCGGCACATAGCTTCCCTTCTACTCAACTATAGGGGTATATGGTATGCTACAAAAATATAGTGCTATGGATTGTTTTAGGTAGGGGGCCCCAAACCAGTATCTTGCCTAGGGCCCCATGAGGTCTAAATCCGGCTCTGGGTGACAGTGTAGAGAGGGTTGTAGCATAGTGTAGGTCAGCATGGTGCAAGTTGGCAGTGTCTATGCAATTGTGTGGTTGTCACTATAGTGTTTGGTAGCAGTGCATTGTAGTTTGACGTAAAGGGTGTGTGTCTGTATTGTGTGTATGTAGTTGGATATTGACAGTGTCATGATTGTAGGGCTTAGAAGTGTATTGTAGATGGCAGTTTATTGGCTGTATAAGCTTACAGGCTTGCAAAGGTCGATGACAGGGTATTTCACCAGGAACACAGGTCACAGTGATATTTGCTGTCTGACTGTCTGGCTTGTGAGTACACCTCCACGCCCCCAGTGTCGAATGTTATAAAACATATAATTCCTTTTTTGAAACAATCTCGATTGACTTTAAATCCCTTTGTTTTTGCATTCAGCAATTTCTCACATTTCTACATTTCACATATAGTAATAAAGATCTTGGGCCTGATTCATTAAGGAACTTAAATTAAGAAGTTTCTTATTTCAGTCTCCTGGACAAAACCATGTTACAATGCAAGGGGTGAAAATTAGTTTTCTGTTTTGCACATAAGTTAAATACTGACTGTTTTTTCATATAGCACACAAATATCTACTTTAAATTTCAGTGTACAAATAAGCTATCAAGTATTTGTGTGCTACATGAAAAAACAGTCAGTATTTAACTTCTATGCAAAACAGAAAACTAATTTTCACCCCTTGCAATGTAACATGGTTTTGTCCAGCAGACTTAAAAAGAAACTTCTTAATTTAAGTTCCTTAATGAATCAGGTCCCTGGTGCCTAGGATTAAATTTTTTTCTGTTAGATTACATTTAGACTTATTCAGTTGTCTTGATCTAGCATATTATAAAATCATATATACTACTTTTTGAATTTACACTGTGCACCAGTCCCTGTTCATTCTACTTTGTTATTAGGATTTTAATTGAACTGAGTGAACATAAACACAAAGTCCCTAAAGTAATAGAGAGGCTTTTCTGTGATGTTGGGTCCACTGAGTAACACAGACTATGCAAGTGGGCCTGAAGAAGAAATGTGATAATTTTATAGGGAGGCAAAAGAAAGTTGGGGTTATTAACATAGTAAATTTAGATTTTTCAGATTGCTTCCTATCTGATAACAGTTACATAGTTATATAGTTAGTAAGATTAAAAAAATACGAGGACCCGGCAGCTCTATAATGTTAAACTCTTTGTAAAAAAACATTATAGAGCCGGCAGGTGCTCGCATTGCCCCATTAATACAGCAATGTAACTGTCACTATTTAACATGACGTCACTCTGAGTGCCGGCATGTTCTACAGTCTGGGTTAATAGCAGGGTCGCCGGAATAGCTGTCTGTGTCTTTTTCAGTAAGTCGCTATTTCCTACTTATCTAAATTACAGCAATCAGCATGCTGTTGTCGCAGTTACTCATGTCGGAAAGTTGGTCATCGCACCAATGTCTACCACCGTGTGACAGTGACTGGTAGGGAAACACGTAAGATGCGGTGAGAGATCCGAAGATCCCTCTACTGCAATGATCTCCCCATAGGCTTCAATGGCTAACACCAGCTTCAGCTGGCATCCGCCACCGGGCACAAGTTCTGAAAATCTTTGATCTTCAGAGCTTGTTAAATAGAAACCTATGGGAACTGCTATTGCTTATGATGATAACAGTGGGACTGTAGCAGATATCTCTGATATCTGCTGCGATCCCCTTGTTATATGTAGAGGTGATACTTACATTTGTGGCATTTCCAGGGGATTTCATAAATAGGCCCCTAAGGGTATCTAGCCAATGTCAACTGAATGGAGTATCACATAAAGCTCTTTGCACTGCTCTGTTCCAACAATGACATCAGGGAGTAAATGTATCAAGCTCAGAGTTTTCTGGCAGTTTGAATAACCAATCAGATTCTAGCTATCATTTATTAAGTACATTCTACAAAATGACAGCTAGACTCTGATTGGTTGCTATAGGCAACATCTCCACCTTTCAAACCCGCTGGGAAACTCTCAGCTTGTTACATTTCCCTCCAGGAATGCCAAGTGCTTCTCTGTGCTTGAAGGTAGAGAATCTGCAGAATAGCTCTACTATAGAGGGTAGCTAGAAAACCATTAGCCGTAGCATCAGGATTATATTTGTAGAATAGACCCATATGGTCTATTTTGCACATGTAAGACCTTAAAAAAGATCACAAAGTGGACTTATTCTTTGCATAGAAATGTATCGAGCTGAGGTGCATAAGGCTGATAAGGCAGAAGTAAGGTGTGGGTCCATACATTGTAATAGATAGCAATGTTTAAATAAATATTTATGAAAAGACAAGAATATAAGGTATTTGCTTAGTATGCAATATCTATTTGTACTATAATAATTAATACTTTCCAGTATAGTTTTGCAATGTTTTTTAGTGTGTGAAATCTATTTAGGATTGGATTATTCTGAATAGAATAGTTGGATAATCATCCTTCCTTCCTATCGGAATTAAGCCATCTAATCCTGTTTGGAGACCATGTGAAAACCGATATATATTCAGTGTTAATACCCACTTGGGACTATTTATATGTGGAATTAGGATCTTGTTTGCTCTGTACTTGTGAGGACATACATACTGTTATTCTGAAATGTTAAATAGTGATTTAATCACTGCACCTGGAATGATTTCTCATATCTATATATTTCCATTTGTCATTTTGACATTTATTTATTTTTTAAGATTCCGCTGCTTGATGGCCTTAAGGTCATACCGATTTTATATACCCAATGTGTTCCCATAGATATTATTATGGAAGTATGTTGACAAGCTTTGAAAAGGAACAAGCAGCCTCCAGAAAAAGAGCCGCAAAGCAGCCACAGACAGCCGCAAGTGTCAACACAAATGGGTACGGATGCTTTGAAGAGTAAGAGTTCTAATATACGGTTTATGTTTTGCACTTCAGCTAAAAATGTGAGTCAGGAGCAGCATTTTTACATCAGTGGCTAATCAGGGTGTACTTTGCTAAGTGCAGACTAGGGGTGGGCCTAGTTGTCTACCTGCGCAAAGCCAGATTTTGTTTTGTGCTGCAAAATCATTAAAATGAGATAAAGGGGTATAGCACTTTATAGAGTTATTCCCTGGTATGGGGAAGAGTGCACAGGGATTTTTACTCCACAAAAACACTTGTATTTGCACCAACTCAGCGCTGGCAGAGATGATGTCTTGTCCTATACTTATAATGAGATGCATTTTGCACCTTCCAGTTGTACTGGGGGAGAAAATCTTAGGTTTCCTTTGTTCACTGAAAAAAATAAATAAAAAAAAATGAAACTCAAAAACCTGCCATATGTAATATAGATGCTCTCAGCCCCCTCACCCATGATTCATTTGAGCCATAAATGAGGATAAACCATTAATGTTTATGTTATTTTAGGAACGTTTGATGTAATAAGGACTGGTAGTAAAGTGATCGGAGTTTGGACTCTGATGTGACATTTACACTTTTTGTGCACACTGGGGAAGATTTTTTTTGCCTCCCCACAAGCCTCCATGCACACGTAGATTAAAGAGGGTCCACAGACCAGAAAGTGGGCGAGCACCTTAAAGGGCCGGAGTGGTCCAGATAGACACTACTGCAGACCTAAATGCATCCTGTATACATCATAAATCACCTTCACTATGTTCTAGTCCTCGGACCACCCTACAGCCACTACAAATGCTCAGGTGTATTATAGGCTTATTCTCCAGAGGGATCAATGCTCCCTATTATATGGGTGGTTTATTCTCTATTCCCCCTGCAGTGATTAGGGCAGAGTTGCAATGTAATATGAATGCTACATTGTGTATGAACCCTTGGAAGGTGCACAGTTAAGATAATACTTATTAAATGTTGGTAAGCATTAAAGTGCTGTTATTGGAACACTACTGATCTAGATGAACATCGACAATACAGAAGATTCCCGTCATTGGATGTAAACAATTCTTATACAATGTATCATTGGAGAATAGTGACAATGCTGTAACATTGTTTCCAATATCTAAGAGCTTCCTACATATCTTCACATGTAAGACTGATCCCTCTGTAGTGGTGCAGAGTAAAGCAATAGCAGGTGTCAGTGTAATTATAATAAATCTTATACCTAAGTCTCCCATTAATTATCCTGACACTCTAAAGCCGGTTCTTTTCCCAGATTATAATAATTACAGCCACTTTCTCCGTTCCTGTCGATGGATTCTCAGGGCTGAGTGTGATTGAAAAGATAAATAACGTAGCACAGGATCTGTGTGCACAGCAAAAATAGCAGCAGGTCATCAGGAGCCATAAGATACTGACAACTGCCTGACCTTCAAAAGGGGCAAATTCAGTCTTATCATTAGATAATCAAAATAATAGAGACAGCCAAAGGTTCTGAAGATTTGTCCCTGTAATGGTCCCTATTTTCCAGAACTGTAAATAACAGTGCTCCAAGGATAACGGACACAAGACCGCGTGTGACGGGTCTGGATGCTCAGGATCAGCAGCCGTGTTCCGGGAAATTATTTTAGAATGTTGGCAGGTGAGCTGGAACATAATATTGGTGCGGTAGAGCCGTACACTGTCGGACCGCACGCTGGTTGTGTGAGACAGCGGCTTCACCCTTACACTGATCAAGTGCAAAGAGATGAAACTGCTCCTTCTGGGAGTAATAGAAGAGGGACATCAGTGACGTGTGGCTGAGGGCGCCTTCAGTGTGTGCAGTCTCTGTATACAACATATATATTTTTTATTTGCTAACACTTATTGATATAGCGCCTACATATTACTCAGCACTGTACAGAGAATGTTTATTTATTCACACCAGCCCTCATGTCATTGGAGCTTACAGTCCATGGGGTATATTTGCTAAACTGTGGGTTTGAAAAAGTGGAGATGTTGCCTATAGCAACCAATCAGATTCTAGTTATCATTTATTTGGTACATTCTACAAAATGACAGCTAGAATCTGATTGGCTGCTATAGGCAACATCTCCAATTTTTCAAACCCGCAGTTTAGTAAATATACCGCTAAGTCCCCTACTACCTGGCCTTACATACACCAGAGCTACTCTTGTTAGAAGACAATTAATGTGGCAGTATTTATATAGAGGGTGGGAGGGCACACAAGGGGAGAACATACAAAAACTTCATATCACCTGTTCACAGACAGAGCAAAGCAATAATCCACTCGTATGATCTCCTTTATAAATGTCCTGGTGCGAAAAACATCACTGAATTATAAGCAGCCCTGCTCTGTCTGTGGACAGGTGAAGTGTGACCTTTTTTTTTTAATAAACTGTTCTGTTTATATCTAGTTTTTTGCCTCACACTTCTCCATAGAGGAAGCCATATGTCTTTCTACAATTCTCACCATCGTCACCATTCAGCAGCTGCCACAATGACATACCTTCCTATGGTCACCTGTATCTGCAACTATTCCTAATGCTATTGTAGTGTTAAAGGCCATTTAGTTATGTTAACCCCCAGGCACAAACTTACAAGTTCTCCTTAGGATCTGTACGAATATCAGCAATATAAAAAACAGTTAACTTTTGGCCTATGTTATTGTTTTGTTATGTCATTTCTGCAGAGCAGTGTAATTATAGGAGACATTATGAGACTGAGAAGCCACATATTAGATATATATTCTAAATCTTAACTGGCTCAATGAATGTAGCATATAAAGAGAGGTGTAAAATATCGTGGTCTGGCACTGATCAGGACTTTAATTACACATACTACATTGCCCCACAAGAGGGAGCCAGAGAGTTGTAGGAAAAAATAATTATATATATATATATATATATATATATATATATATATATATATATTATTTTTAATACAACTTCCCTTCCAAAAAGTAGACAATTAATTTTACAAATATGACGCAACAAGAGCAGAGCTCAGGAGACTGGAGCGACATCGCCTGGCCTCTGCCCAAATTTTGCTATGAGGACTATACACTGTCCCCCTCCCCCAGTCTGTGTGTATTTGTTGGTGCAATAGTGTTATCCTGTAAAGGTGTGTCAAGTCTGGGTTTATTTGCATTTAATACTAGTAGTTATAATTGTGGAAGTGTTTATCCCCGTCTGTGCAACCTTCTATATGTACATAACCATATGTGTATAGCCCATGCATATATCACATAGTATTCACATCAGTGTTAGTACCTACATTGCCCATTTACCATTGCTAGTCACATAACCAGATCTCATTTATAGCCCCTTTGTACTAACATTATTGGTAGCCAAATAATTAGACCCCATTACACACACGCTATTGGCAGCCACATTACACAAATTCCATTGCTATCTCATTATACAGACCCCATTGAACAAACCCTATCGCCAACCACATTGTACATATCTTATCGCCAAACACATTGCACATACATTATCACCAACCACATTGCAAATACATTATCACCAACCACATTGCAGATACATTATCACCAACCACATTGCACATACTTTATTGGCAGCCATATTGCTAAATTGAATAGTCCCCATTGCACAAACCCTATTGCCCATTTTCCATAGCATAATGTCCACATATTCACTGCTTAACAGCACTGCACAATATTTTGCCACAAATGTATATTAACAATAATAATAATAATAATAATAATGACAATAACAATACTACCACTACTACTAATAACAATAGAACAATCAGCGATATTGAACAAATTGATATTGTCAAGCACAAATGTATTTGCCAGCCACATGTAAGTGGTTGGGTTTAGTTGGCCACTTTTGAAGGGATTTTGTTTTGTGAGCAAAACTTAGTCATGATTTAGCCTCCCAGGAGGAGAACACCCGTCCAAGCCTGAGAGAAGGGGCAGTAACAGATATAGATAAGGGCAGGCTGCAGAAGACGCTTTATGTGGGGAAGAAGTAAAGGGAGGTTGTCAGGTCTCAAGTGTCTATATGTGGATAGAAAAACATAGCAGGTTTATGTAATAAAGTGGGATACTGACAGGGGATAGATATGGATAGGGACAGGGCATTCTGTGTATGGGATAACAGCAGGACAGCAGATTGTTGAAGCAAAGTAGCTGTCGTAAAGTGGGATGGAAATCACAGTGGATCCGTGTGGGAAGATACCTGGACTGTACTTGTATAGTGGCAGAATTGTCTCTTAGACCAAATGTTGCCCTGTTGGACACAAGGGGCTAGATTTACTAAGCTGTGGGTTTGAAAAAGTGGGGATGTTGCCTATAGCAACCAATCAGATTCTAGCTTTCATTTATTTATTACTTTCTACAAAATGACAGCTAGAATCTGATTGGTTGCTATAGGCAACATCCCCACTTTTTCAAACCCGCAGCTTAGTAAATCTAGCCCAAGGTGGGGAATATGAATTTCTAGAGGAGCTAATGACTAGCATGTATTGTTCATTTCTGTGTCAAATTAAATGCATAAAGGACCAATAAACTTGACATAAATATGCAACATCAATAATAATAGCACAGTCAATCCTCCACAAAGGCCGCTATCTTGCGCCACAAGTCATGTGAGATCTAGAAACTTACAAAAGTTGAGGTGCTGAACAGTGGACTTTTACACTTCGAAATTTACTTCTATAATATCTATTTATTACGATTAAACATTCTTTTCTGCAGGGGATTGACTTGAATCGCCAGACCCCTCAGTGCCACTGAATATACCCTACTTTGTGATCTCAGTAGTAGTCCACGCGGACCATTGCAGTTAATAAAATAGCCACAAGGGGGTGCCAAATAACAAAGAAATAAAAAAAAAAGAGTCTGTTTCCCTAACATAAATAAAGGTATTATAAATTTGTTAAAATGTTTACTTGTGTTGTCCGTTTTTTATAACAACACATACATTGTTTCTCTGTCACCCTCTCCTAGAAGCAATGTTTTCCCTAAGTAAACTTAAATAATCTTAATGTTGTGCCTGGAACACAGGGAATCAAATCAAATTGTTTAAACTCACACTGAACTGAAATTCGGATAAGAAGTGAGGTCTCAAACAAATCACTGTGTCACTGTTATAGTCAGCAGCAACAATCAATCCTCCCCTGATGTCCAATTCAGGTTACAGGCAGGGCCATCTTAACAACATTATGGGCCCCCGGGCAAAGCAGTGCACAGGGGCCCCTACATATATATAGATATAGATAGATAGCTAGATAGATGTACTTGCTTAGTGACCCTTGAAGGTTTGTTTTGCAGGATTATTCTAATTAGGAGCCCTGCCTATGGGGCTCCCTTGCCCGTGGGGCCCCTGGGCACCTGCCCATTGTGCCCAATGGAAAAGATGGCCCTGGTTACAGGTTTCTCTGGAGCAGTCATCCATATTTGCTGCAGTTACAGGGTAAGATTTACTAAGAAGTGGTTCTATGACAGCAGCTTAAACCACAATTATTTCCATGTTTTTTAGATAAATCAAAAACCTATTTATTATTTAACCATTTGCAACGTTTGCCTGAAAATCAACGTCAGATTTATCAAAGGATGAAAAGCCCTATAATCAGTTAAACAATAGTTTACACTTTGAGCTATAGATGTAAGGCGTTATGGCCCCCTTACACTGGCAGTAACCCTGTCGCAGGAAGGCTTACCCTTACCTTTACATGTGGAAGCCTAATTTATCAAGTATGTATTCAGGGAATGCCACTTGATGGTCATGTTTTTTTAGTCTGGAAGTTATAAAAATGAATCGCCCCAACTCCAGAATATAATTGTTATTCATTGGGGGGAGGGGCGGGGGAGATATAATAAACACTTTATATTATAACTACCATATTTTTTTATATAAAAATCTTGTTTTATTTTTAAAAACGTTCATTTATTTTTTTCTCTAAACAGCGGAACTGGAAGCTCCTACATAGGTGATAAAAATAACACTGTTTACCAAGATAGATAAAAGTTTAAGAAAGGAGCCTCTAATGGCTCTGATCATCAAAAGACCAACAACTCTTTCGCCTTTGAACATGTAAACGTGTCTGATAATTGTGTCCTGTAAAATTACTCAATACTAATATTTGAACCTATATATAACGTACACCATGACATTTGTTATAGTACTCTGATATTTGCTATACAGTAGGTATGTAATAATAATATAGTGTATCTCACACACCCAGATTCAACACCTGGTGCTATACAAACTGTTGTATAATATTATGTACATCACTGACAATATCACCCGTGATGGTGCTTATCTGAGTCAGACTTATTCACAATATTTAAAATCCAATGAATCCACGTAAAAGAACATATTAATGTATAAACAAGTATATAAAATGGAAATACCTGGGTAAATGAGGGGCAGCGGGCATATTTAAGCAATGGCTTCCATACAGGCGTGGTTCATGCATTATTAAGCAAATAAGATCCCTGTATGGTCAGGGTTATGTATAAATATCCTAGAGGGCTCTGGTTGCCTATACTTATGGCTACAATGGCTGCAAGAGGAGACCTCAATAGGGGGTAATATTTGGGGCTCATTGGGCAGGTGCTTTAGTGACCAAAACAGCTCAAATTCCTAATGTTTCACAAGCCATGGTGTCTAAAGTGATGTCAGCAGAGATCTCTGCAGGAAAAACATGGTCAACAAAGAAGAATAGTGGGTGGAAGCGTACACTCCAGGACTGGGATATCCTTGCACTAATTTGCACACCTAGTCAAAACTGATGAGCAACTGTAGGTGAAGCGACTCCAACCTGTGGCTCGAGGTGCCAGTTTCATCAACATGTTCTGACGATAACTCCACAGAGAGGGATTTCCTGTTTGGGTTGCAGGGCATAAATCACTTATCAAACTTGAGAATATCAGTTCATTGGTGTAAAGAGCACAGGCAATGGGCAGGATGGGGATATGGTCAGATTAATCATCCTGCAACATTTTCTTGACAAATTGAGGAATTTACATGTAGTAAAAGAAACTGAGCTTCCATTTCTATCAATCAAAATATGTCCATCCTCTGTTCTCTATTATTGTCACCTGGGCGTCAATAATTTGAAATCGCAGCTGACTTAGGTTACGTTAAAAGTTTAGAGACTGGAAAGTCAAAATGATACTTTATAATGCAGTATATATATTGGGTTATAGCAGCATAGCATTTGGTTGTTGTTTCACCCAAATACACAAGTACAATGAAGCAGACATAGGTGTTATAATTTACTTTACAAATCTGCTCTGTGACCTGTGGTTTAGCCATGACCCACTGGTGTCAAATAAATAATCTATATCTTTTGAGTCACCTTATCTTATATGTTGTTTTACTGGGTTGTACAACTGTGCTACATAGCCACACCTCCCCTTATGTACACCTGTGTACAACCCCTGTTACATAGCCCCACCTCCCCTTATGTACACCTGTGTACAACCCCTGTTACATAGCCCCACCTCCCCTTATGTACACCTGTGTACAACCCCTGTTACACAGCCCCACCTCCCCTTATGTACACCTCTGTACATCCCCTGTTACATAGCCCCACCTCCCCTTATGTACACCTGTGTACAACCCCTGTTACATAGCCACACCTCCCCTTATGTACACCTGTGTACAACCCCTGCTAGATAGCCCCACCTCCCCTTATGTACACCTGTGTACAACCCCTGCTACATAGCCCCACTTCCCCTTATGTACACCTGTGTACAACCCCTGCTACATAGCCACACCTCCCCTTATGTACACCTGTGTACAACCCCTGTTACATAGCCACACCTCCCCTTATGTACACCTGTGTACAACCCCTGCTAGATAGCCCCACCTCCCCTTATGTACACCTGTGTACAACTCCTGCTACATAGCCACACCTCCCCTTATGTACACCTGTGTACAACCCCTGCTACATAGCCCCACCTCCCCTTATGTACACCTGTGTACAACCCCTGCTACATAGCCCCACCTCCCCTTATGTACACCTGTGTACAACTGTGCTACATAGCCACACCTCCCCTTATGTACACCTGTGTACAAACCCTGTTACATAGCCACACCTCCCCTTATGTACACCTGTGTACAACCCCTGCTACATAGCCACACCTCCCCTTATGTACACCTGTGTACAAACCCTGTTACATAGCCACACCTCCCCTTATGTACACCTGTGTACAACCCCTGCTACATAGCCACACCTCCCCTTATGTACACCTGTGTACAAACCCTGTTACAGAGCCACACCTCCCCTTATGTACACCTGTGTACAACCCCTGCTACATAGCCACACCTCCCCTTATGTACACCTGTGTACAACCCCTGCTACATAGCCACACCTTCCCTTATGTACGCCTGTGCTACATAGCCACACCTCCTCTTATGTACACCTGTGTACAACCCCTGCTACATAGCCACACCTCCCCTTATGTACACCTGTGTACAACCCCTAATACATAGCCACACCTCCCCTTATGAACACCTGTGCTACATAGCCACACCTCCCCTTATGTACACCAGTATACAACCCCTGCTACAGAGCCACACTGCCCCTTATGTACACCTGTGCTACATAGCCACACCTCCCCTTATGTACACATGTGTACAACCCCTGTTACAGAGCCACACTGCCCCTTGTGTAACCTGTGTACAACCTCTGCTACATAGACACTTCCCTTATATATACACTTCTCATGTTTTACCCTCATTCTTCATCATCATTATCATCAACATTTATTTATATAGCACCACCAAATTCCGTAGCGCTTTACAATTGGGGACAAACACAGTAATAAAACAATACTGGGTAATACAGACATACAGAGAGGTGAGAGGGCCCTGTTCACAAGATTACAATCTATAGGACAATGGGAGTTGGGTACATGAGGCTAGGTCTACATATTGCATTTCAGTCCAACCAGATTGCAAAGGTAAAAAACAAAACCATAAAGGATTAGTATGCTATATGATGCAGGCACACAGCAATATTTGTCAGAGGATTGTTGTCTTGTGTGAATTGTGTAATGGGTGGAAATAGGGTAATCTAGTGAGGTTAAGAGGGTGGTTGAGGAATATTATAAGCTTGTCTGAAGTGGTGGGTTTTCAGAGAACACTTGAAAGTTTGTAGACCAGAGGAGAGTCTGATTGTGCGAGGGAGGGAATTCCATAGAGTGGGTGCAGCTCAAAAGAAGTCCTATAACCGGGAATGGGAGGAAGTGATGAGAGTGGATAAGAGACAAATATCTTGTGCAGAAGGGAGGTGTCGATTTGAAATAAAGCACCTAACAGGAAGGAGACAGTACGGCTGCTTCTATTTATATAATATATTGGTTTATATCTGGATATCTATGTACATCGTTACATGCTTGCAGGATAACTTAGTAAACGTTTCATGGAAACCTCTGCGTTCCAAGTGCTGATCCTTTTGCATAACATACAAGTCATACAGTACAATGTAAAATCAGGAATGACCACAACTCACCCAGGTTCACCTACGGTCTTGTGAAAAATGTTCTCCTTCTGTATTTCTTTGCATGCAGGGCCAAATGCCAGAAGGGCTGATGGCTAGATGGGCCGGTCCGCATGCCCGCCCGACCAGCAGCACCTCCAGCGTGCTGCTCGCCGGACGGAGACTCAGTGACAATGCAAGTAATCACATGGGACGGCACCTGTCACGTGGTACCGTCCCATTGCATAGGTAGCAGTCACTGACTCTCCGTTCACCGAGCAGTGCACAGGAAGGGGGTGCTGCTGCTTGGGCGGGCATGCAGATGGCTGGATCAGGTGTAACAAGGTAAGTGTGTGTGTGTGTGTCCATGTTGCTATAGTGTGTGTGTCTGACCCCATGTTAGTATAGTGTGTGTGTGTGTGTGTGTGTGTGTGGCCCCATGTTGATATAGTGTGCGTGTGTGTATTTAGCCATGTTCACATAGGGTGCATGTGTGTGCTTGGCCATGTTCGTATAGTATGCGTGTGTGTGTGTGTTTGGCCATGTTCATATAGTGTTTGTGTGTGTGTGTGGCCATGTTCATATAGTGTGCGTGTGTCTGTATGTTTGGCCATGTTCATATAGTGTTTGCGTGTGTGTGTTTGGCTATGTTCATATAGTGTTTGCGTGTGTGTGTGTTTGGCCATGTTCATATAGTGTGCCTGTGTGTGTGTTTGGCCATGTTCATATAGTGTGCCTGTGTGTGTGTGTGTTTGGCCATGTTCATATAGTGTGCGTGTGTCTGTATGTTTGACCATGTTCATATAGTGTTTGCGTGTGTGTGTTTGGCTATGTTCATATAGTGTTTGCGTGTGTGTGTTTGGCCATGTTCATATAGTGTGCCTGTGTGTGTGTTTGGCCATGTTCTTATAGTGTGCGTGTGTGTGTGTGTGTTTGGCCATGTTCATATAGTGTTTGCGTGTGTGTGTGTTTGGCCATGTTCATATAGTATGCGTGTGTGTGTGTGTGTGTGTGTTTGGCCATGTACACATAGTGCGTGTGTGTGTTTGGCCATGTTCATATAGTATGCATGTGTGTCTGCAGTATTTTAAATATAGTTTGCATGTGTACACGCAGTATTTTAAATATAGTGTGGGTGTGCGCGCACAGTATTTTAATGTTGTGTGCATGTGTGTGCGTGCGCAGTATTTTAATACAGTGTGCATGCGTGCAGTATTTTAATATAGCGTGCATGTGTGTGTGCTCACGCAGTATTTTAATATAGTGTGCATGTGTGCAGTATTTTAATATAGTGTGCATGTGTGTGTGTGCGTGCAGTATTTTAATATAGTGTGCATGCGTGCAGTATTTTAATATAGTGTGCATGTGTGTGTGTGCGTGCAGTATTTTAATATAGTGTGCATGCGTGCATGTATTTTAATCGGTTGAATATGTGTCTGTTTTTGGGAGGGGGGCTATTTATTAAATGTGAATATGAATTATTTATTGCCGGTCATGGTTGTGGAAAATGGCTATATTTATTAAACTTTAATGCTATTTAATTTATTGCTGGGACTGGTTCGAGGGAAATAGGTCTACTTATTAAATGTAAATATAATTTTTGTGGGGACTGGAGGGAGGCCTAATTATAAAACGTGAGTGCTACTGTTTTAGCACTGGGGCTGGTTGGAGTTTTCTAAATCTCATGTACCCATTTTTTTTTTAAAACAGGGCATCCAATATTCCAGGATCAAGACAAGAAGGAACTGAGCTAAAGAAACCAGCTGCTACACGTGGTGAAAGCGACCAAGACAGCTACCTGTATGCCAACTGTCCTGAATCTGGTGGGGCAGTCCTGAATTTGGGTGACTGTCTCATTTAGTCAGGATTTGGTCCAACTGCAAGGACAGTTGGGAGGTATGTCCTGCTTCACAACGTACTGATTGGGAAGGCAGAGCTGTGTGCTTCTAACAGTAGTGCCTGTGTATTTGTCTAAAATGATAACTATGTTACATAATAGGGGCCCAGCTGTCTTAAATACCTCGGGACCACTGAGCCTTAATCCAGCTCTGGTAAGGGAAAAAGAACTGATAGCTGCTCCCAGTTCCTGACCAGGACACAGACTGCAGAGCAAGCCGAGGAGCTCTAAGTATCACAAGATTTGGTAATCTCGTGAGACAAAGAGTTTCCATGCTCACTCTACAGAAAGTTCCACCCTTATGGATGTCAGCAGCACCAGAAGCATAGATAAGTACAGTCGGCTGGGGGTGGCATAATGTGCCTGGGCGGATGGTGTGATGTGACTGGGAGGGAGTGATAAATGTAATGTTTTATTATAATGTATGTATCAATGCCCCATGTTGGCCACACCCACAACACAATGTGTCAACGCCCTTTTATCAGCGGTATCACAAACGGAATCCAATCGCCAGGTAGTTCTGTAGTAAACAGGATTTATTTTGATATACATATAAATCTCATGTATCCAACAAAAGAATTTCAAAGTCTCAAGGCAGATAAAGGTCTGGTAGAAATATCAATCAATTGCAATCCAGACTACAAGAGGAAGCAAGGTTCTGTGGAAGCATCTAGTACAGATACAAACAGAATACTTCCTGTTTTGAAGCAAAGGCTTCAAAACAGGAAGTGCCTTTTCCATAACCAAACAGGAAATGAGATCCAAGATGGAATCTTCTTGAGTCAGGGATAAGGGCTATTGTAAGAGCAAGTTCATAACACACCCATTGTGCATGCTCAGATGTGTCACCGTGCTCTGCTCTTTTGACAGAAAAGCAGGGGGTCCAGGAGGCGAGCACGCCATGTCCGGGCTCCTACCTTAATATTGCAACAATTAAAGATCCGTAATTTTAACTATCTCACTAAAGGATACTGGAAGTAAGGATAAAATAATATAGCAAATGGGAGATCCAGATTAATCTTCCACAATCGTGCAATGTGTTTAATTTATAAACAATAGTGGTTACAGAACATATCATAGGATATATTAACCTGCTGATGGTAAATGTTCAGGGAAAATCCAAATTTTGGAAAATTTTCGGTACACGATAATATAACTTTGTAATATCTTAAGCACTTTTGGGTTCCTCTAGTAAGACGAGCAGGAAATGTTAGAGAATAGTAATAATAGAGGAGGTGATTGACCAGTTCACCTCACTATTCGTAGTGCAGGCTCCAGGTAAATGGTGAGATACATCACAGAGCTGTAAACAAACAACTGTTTAGGGGTAAAGAGTCCCCCCATTGATAACACAACATTCCACTTCTTATTACCTTAAACAGCTACAGTGATTACACCATATCCCCTATAATGGTGGCTTAGTGGTTAGCACTTCTGCCTCAAAGCACTGGAGTAATGAGCTTGATTTCTGACCTGGCCTTATCTGTGCGGAGTTTGCATGTTCTCCCTGTGTTTGCGTGGGTTTCCTCCAGGTGCTCCGGTTTCTTCCCACACTCCAAAAATATACTGGTAGGTTAATTGGCTGCTATCAAAATTGACCTCTCTCTCTCTCTCTGTGTATTAGAGAATTTAGACTGTAAGCTCCAATGGGGCAGGGACTGATGTGAGTTCTCTGTACAGCGCTGCGGAATAAGTGGCGCTATATAAATAGCTGCTGATGATGAATGATTCAGAATCACGATCCGCTTTCTGTTAGATTAGATCTCAGCTGCATCACTTGTGCTGTTGGTATAGTGAGAAGAAAATCTATAGTAAAGATCTGAAAGTAAGTGGAATAACCGTCTCCCCTACAAAACTATCCTCACAATATAAATTAATACTGACGCGTTTCTTCACCTCAGTGACTTTTTCAAAGATCGCTTTTCTGATGTGCCCTGCCCCAAATCTGACAATACTGACAATATACATATTGTTCTATAGAAGAACTAAACACACAGTTAAATCTTCACCTAATAAGTAATTGTTCATATATGTAGGGCATCATCTTGTTAATGGTACATTAACCCCCGAATATTATCCTTTGTATATAGCCTGGTGGAGCTCTATTGCAGCAAGAAGATAAGAAGGTCAGGTGCTCTTCTGCTTTAGAAGCTGTGATACATGGCACACTGGTCTGGCCATCCCAGTTGTTGGAGTCCTTGGAACAAGAGCAACTTTTCCCACCAATCCCACCTATGAGTTAACCGGTCAAGATGAAGATAGACCTGAAGTTGGGGCACCTTCTAGTGAAAAATATAAAAGGTATCAGTGTTATGAAGAAGAACCCTTTCCCCTTCTGCTTGATATCACCTGATAGAGATCTATTGAGCTGTAAACTGCAATAAACATGCATTTCCCACTCTGAACATTTAGTGCTTGTTACCTTGACTCTTAGCCTGACTTGACATACAGGCTGAGCCTGAAACAAAACCCCAGGGCTAACAAAAATACAATAGTAAAAATGTTATGTCCGCAAGCCTTAAAATCCATGTCATGATATTTTGGGTGTCAAATAAAGTGAGTCAGTCTACGTGGTGCACATGGGTCATAATTCCAGCTCTCCTCCTTTAGTGTTTGATGGGGTAATGGAGGACAGATTGAAGCCCACAAGGAGGTCACTGATCAGAGAAACGACGATGTAGTACTCACGGACGTGTAGACAACTAAGATCCCAGGTCATGGACCGGGGCACAGTAGACCATGATCTTTATTACTGATGGATGTGGGCACTGTATTGGCCACCAAAGTCTTTCATCTCCATGTGAGCAAATTTTGGGTAGTGGTCTAGGGATGTCATACTTGCCCCATGGCCCTACCGCTCTCAGGCTCAATAGAGCAGAGCAGGGGCCTCTTCAGAGCGTCAGCGGGTCCTGCTCATGCACCACTCATATGAGGTCCCAGAGTGGGGGCCACTGGGGGGGCAGCTGCCCAACCCACATCACCTCCTATTGCTACACCCCTGGTATAGGGTCACTTCACTTGTCGTCTCAGGAGATATTCATACTATACCGCCAGTAACACTGTACACACATTTCTATAGTGTCATCTGGTCCTAATTCTGGAACCTCCAGGTCTTCAAGAGTCTGTGTTCTGAGAAAATAAGCAAAGTGAATTAAAAGATTTGTCTGCAGTTAAATATGTGCTGCTTTTCTTTTGTCCCATTGTGTTTTGGAGAACACATCACTTAAGGTAAGAAGCCCTACCCTTCCAATGCTTTAATGTGCACAGGTATGTGAAAGGCAATACCACACCATTCAATAAAAAAATGTTAATGAGGATTTAAATCTTAGAGGGATTCACACAATGCTCTGATAGAAATAACACTGACTCCTGATTGGACGACTCTTTCCCTTGTCCAATCAAGACCTGGGTGTCATTTCTACCAGAGAATCCGACACCGCGGCTTTCAAACAGTGGTCTCGAAAGCGTAAGTATTGGGGACAAGTGCACCACACAAATGGTCCCAGAGAAGCGGGGTTCTGTAATTGTAACAAGTCTGTAACAGCATCTATAGGAAATTGCTAATAGGCATTGTGGTTGGTCACAAATGCTGCAATAAGCCAGTGGCCTGATATCAGCTGTGAGTACATGGCCTCTCTGCTGCATCTGACACAGTTGACCACTCTCTTCATGGACAAACACTACAACTCACTTGGTCTTTAGGACACTGTCCTATCCAGGTTCACTTGATCCACCACTTCTCTGCTTCCTCGTTCAGATGGATGGAGTGCCACAAGAATTAGTGGTAGGCCGTTCCTCTTCTCTATTTATACCACTTTTATGGAAACTTACTAAGCTCCTTTGGATTTCAGTATCACCTCTATATGGTGTAGATTTATCTATCCTCTCTGGACTTCTCACCATCTGTGTTGACCCACGTTACTGCTATTTCATCTTGGATGTCATCTGGCCACCTCAGACTCAGTCTTTCAAAAACTGAGCTAATTATATTCCCACCACCCACCAGAAGCTACCTACCCAACATATCTATATCTGTTGCAAACAGAACAATAAACCCCAGCACTCAAGCATGTTGCCTAGGTGCCAGCTTTATCTCAGGACTGTTCTTGCTTCCCCACATCCAATATGTTTCCAAATCCTGTTACATACACCTAAAAACCATTTCCAGAATATACACATATCTCACACAATACACTGCAAAAGCTTTGATTCATAGTCTCCTTCATTGACTATTGTAATTCCTTTCTTACTGGTCTTCCTCTTACCTAACTTTCACCCCTAAAATAGTTTGAATGAAATGAGTAGAATAAGTTTCTTTGAAAAATGTTCTTCTACTGCATCTCCGCTCTGTCATTCTCTAAATTGGTTGCCTGTATTTTACAGAATCCTATATAAAGTGCTTCTGTTATCGTACAAAGCCATTAACAAAACTGCACCAACTTTCATCTCCTCACCTGTCTCAAAATATCTCCCAACTCAACATTTCTGCACTATCCAGGACCTGTTCCTCCCATCCACACTCATTACCTGTTCCCATTGACAATAACAGGACTTGTTCAGGCTGCACCTACTTTGTGGAATGTCCTCCCTCATATAAGACTTTCCCCTAGCCTTAAAATCATCAAGTGTTCTCTGAAATCTCACCTCATTAGAAGCTTATCAAATTCCCAAACCATCTTCTTATCCACTCAAGGCAATTCGACCCGATTACCACCATTCTAAACAGTTCACTCAAAACTTGAATTAAATATCCACCCATACTCAAATAAACCTGTGTGATCCCAAATCAACATTGCACTGTGACTGGGTCAAATAACCCCACCGGGCTCTTTTTCCAAACACCTATTTTCCAATATATCCTATATGTTATATACAGTATATACCTCTTACCTTTTTGTCCATCTGTTTAATGCTCAATATTATTTTATTATTGTGTTTGTTTCCAATTGTAAAGAGCTGCAGAGTATTAAGGCACTATATAAATACATGTAATAAAAACATTAATAATAATAATAATAATAATAATTAATAATCATTAAGAATAGTTTTGATTATGTCATACAATCAATAGAAAATAATTGTCTAAAAAAAACCTAAAGAATTTATGAACAAGATGCAAGACAGAAATAAAAAAAATGCTAAAATATATTAACTGGAATAACATACAAATATGCATATTTTACTGCATATACCAGCAAGGGCAGAGCAATAAGGATACCTATGGTAGCATCTATACGCTGGCCAGCCTCTGTGTGGTGGCCCTACTGTAACCCCAATATGCTCTGCAGACTGAGGGCTGTTTAGTTGATCCCTGTGTAATTGCAGAGCAGCCTGTGTAGCAATGGGGTTTTCTAAATGGGGAGAACTGCACAGCGATCCATCTAGAATTCAGAACTATAAAACAGACAATATCTACTAAACACACCACACTGATCTTTGGGGGCCCATTACCATTATTACATAGGGTCCACATGCATTTAGACACACCAGACCTCATTTAGAGTCGGATGGAAAGTCTGTTTAAGAAGTGTAGGAGTGGGAGTGTGCCTCAGCTTGGTAGGGTATTAAGAGTGGCAAGCAACCCCAGTTGTATCCCACTCTTAATACCCTATCGAGCTGTGAGCAGTTCCTGCAGCTAGCTAACGCTTGCGCCACCTAAATCCTGCCGCACAGATTTAGCCCTGTTTTGACGTGTGTTGCGTCTGCGCCTCACTGCGACTAGCATGCATTTACATGGTCACGCCTTCACAAATCCGTGTTCCTCCCATTCTCTCGTAGTGAGTTGCAAGCTGCCGCAAGTGTTAATTGCGTCCAATATGCAGGCGGATTTGGTGCTTTCTGCACATGCGTGGTAGTGTTTTTTGGTTGGATGCGCCTAAATCGGACTTTGCGTCCGACTCTAAATGAGGTCCACCATGTACACCAGCCTTAAGAAACCTGTAGCTGGCTGGCATGCTGGGACATGTAGTACCACAACTGCCAGAGACCCACAATCTACCTACCTCTGAATGTATTTATAATTTCGTTTTGTAGTATTGAGGAAAATAATAATTTATTTACTAGATTTACATCAGATGTATTATCCATGCTCATTTTACATAGTTTAAAAATATAGTTTTGTTTAATCTATCTTATTTTATTTTGTTTAAATATTCAGCACTTTTGACAGTGTGATCCCGATTCTGAAATCTCCCTGGCAAGGAATTCAATTCACTCGCTTAATAAAGTTCCTAATATGTATCTATTCTTTGTTGTTTTACAGATGGATTTGATTCAAAACAAGTGTGGCCAATTCTATACTATTGTATCATGATTTTGCCACTGAAAGCAATTTAGTAACTAAAGTCAAAATATTTACAGAACAGCTACCTAACATTTGTCCCAATAATCATCACTAACTCAGATAATAAAATGAAAGTGAGATAACAATAAACACCCGATTACGTTTATTTTGTAAAGTTAAACATAATTTATCAGACGGGCTATGTGTAATTTAGAATATCCTACAATAGGGAACCTGTGTCTCACAAAAGCATGAATCCACATTGTGCCTGTGTAGGGATGAGGAGACGTTCCCAGCATTTGGGAGACCTGAGGGCTACCTCGTACCCAGCAGGTGTATAACGTGAGCCATGTTGTGTAGTAAAAGCAAACTAACAGCAAGCTGAGAAAAGAGCATAAATAGAATTGTCAGTGACCATGTCCCGGTGCCTTTGTCAGGATCAGGAGTGAGGGGAGAATAATACCAGGACCCCCCCACCCCCCCTTTCCAGGCGTGCTCCCCAATAAATCTCGCGTCATTCATAAAGTCACAGATTACCTGTTCCCCTTGTAAAGTGCATGAAAACCATCAATAAGTGACCATATCATTTGATTTGCTAGGCAATCTGCTGAGCCATTGCACACCATTTATAATGTTCATTGAGCATTTTGCTTAATTGTGTCTGTTGGTGAAAGGGAAGCTTAGCCCCCGCCTGGCTGCAGGGCGCACAAGTGTTTAGATTCCCATGTATTGCCTCATAGTGCAGCATGTTCTCCAGCAGGGTGACCGCCCTGAGCCTGCCCGTCTTGTAGCTGCTGAGAATAGGACCCAGGTACAAGCGCCATCTCTCAATGCCATTTTTTAATTCACAACCGGCAGTCCTTGCAGGTGTTGCTTTTGAAGGCCTCATTAAGTCATCGCTGTTCATTTCTTAGTGTTCACTTCCTAACCCCAGAGTGCTCCTAATTGTTCTGTATGGCAGCCTATGAAACACTGCTTTAATGGTTTTGGTTACTGGGGAGAAGAGCATTCGCTCTGCTTGCAGCCTCGCAGAACACAAGCAGAGGGTATCTCACTCCCTTACCCTTAGGGGGAGCTATTCCCGTCAAGCCAGTGACTTATAACACGATTCAGATATATTGTATACTTAATATAAGGACAACTATATCCATCCATGCTGAAACGTATGGGACGGGAGGGTATTCTCCTGAAGCATAATAATGATATTGCATAAATGTATATTATATAAAGCTATTTATGCTAATGTACTAAACAGTTGTGTTTTCTCCTGTCTGCTATTCGCCACTGTGCACTTCTATAAGACATATATAATAAGGTAACAGAGAGAAAGAGAGATCAGATAGATATTAGATAGATAGACATGGGAAAGATAAATATTATATAGAAGAATGATTAGATATATATTATATATATAATAGATTGATTAGGTAGATTGATATTATATATAAAATAGGTTGACTAATTAGATAAATATTATATATTAGTTAGATAGAAGATTGATTTTTATATAGATAGATATAAGATAGATTGATTAGATATAGATATGAGACAGATATTATATACAGTATATGATTGATAGATACTATATAGGTTGATAATTATATAGATAGGTAGACATTATACAAATGGATAAAATCAGTGTTTAATATGTAGATAGAAAAGAGGTGGAATGAGAGTGAGAAAGAGCGAGAAAAATGGTTTATATATATATATATATATATATATATATACACATAATGATATCAATAGGTGGGCATTATGTGAATAGATGCAATTAGTGTTTTATGTGTAGACAGAAAGGAAGTGGAATGACAGAGAGAAATAGATATATAGATAGATAGATAGATAGATAGATAGATAGATAGATAGATAGATAGATAGATAGATAGATAGACATTATATAAATAGATACAATTAGTGTTTTATGTGTAGACAGAAAGGAAGTGGAATGACAGAGATAGATAGATAGATAGATAGATAGATAGATAGATAGATAGATAGATAGATAGATAGATAGATAGATAGACATTATATAAATAGATACAATTAATGTTTTATTTGTAGATAGAAAAGAAGTGGAATGAGAGTATATATATATATATATATATGAATGAGATAGATAGATAGATATACATGATTATATTTGATTGATTGTTAGAAGGAATGAGATATATAGATATTTCATAGATAGTATATATAAGTGAGTTATTAGATAGATAGATAGATAGATAGATAGATAGATAGATAGATAGATAGATAGATAGATAGATAGATAGATAGATTGACATAATTATATTTGATTGTTAGAAGGAATGAGATATACAGATATTTGATAGATAGTATATATAAGTGAGTGATTAGATAGATAGATAGATAGATAGATAGATAGATAGATAGATAGATAGATAGATAGACATAATTATATTTGATTGTTAGAAGGAATGAGATATACAGATATTTGATAGATAGTATATATAAGTGAGTGATTAGATAGATAGATAGAGATAGATAGAGATAGATAGAGATAGATAAAGAGAGAGAGAGAGAGAGAGAGAGAGAGATAGAATAAGATATAAAGATATTTGATATATAGTATATCTAAGATATACTTTAAGATATCTAAGATAGACTGATTAGAGAGAGAGAGAGAATTATATATAAGATATATAATTGAATAACACTAACCCTGTGGCACATAAAGATCAGTGAAGCATGACATAATTGTATATGCAGCATTTATTTTCTCATCCATAGCTTTAATAAGGGAACCTCCCATAATTTTAATATGTCTGGATTATGTATATTTGCCTGATGGTGGGACAGCCATGTTTAGCTTGTCATTTCATTTGTCAGAAAGCCTACAGATCGATTGCACCTCATTTGTTCCCCTGACTGGCTGTTTTGCAGGCGGTGGGGGGAGAGAAGCACAAGTGGTTGGATTCCCATGGATGGGCCGGCTCTGCAGCTTGCGCTGGCACCCAGGGCTGCAGTAGTCCCCGGGAGGGGGGGGCAGACACAGTGACCTCTTCCATCTTAACATGAAAGAGACTGAAAGGAGGTTCTTTATGGTACATTACCAGTAAATCACACAGGTACCAGCTCCCTGTATAATGTATGTGTAGCGCCTGCCCGGCGTGCAGGTGCCAACTAGGACGGAGAACGAGGTTAAAGAAAGGGGTAACTGTGGCATCATTGTGTACAGGGCCATGAGCCCAGCCGGTCACAGGGGGCTACAGCACAGGCCCCTTCCTCTTCCCATACAGCAGATGTATCATTTATATACTAGCCCTAAATATATCACAACTGCCCTAAATGACCCAAAAATTAGCGTCGCAGCTTTTGGGGTAATTGTGTGAGACGCACCGGGGAAAATGAAATGGTGGCTGCTTATTAACAAGCTTGTGTCGCTCCGGGCTAGAGAAAACAGTTGGTATTGATATTCTGTTAAGTACACTTGACATATAAATAGATTTTTTAGTTACATTTTTTGGTTTACTTGCTTCAAGAGATCGGCCCTATACAAATGGTGACAATACAGCCAGCGTATCTAGAATACGTATAGATACTGTAACAGGGAGATATAGCTTGTAATCCCCTATATTAAAATTGTTGCATCATTTTTCACTGTTGACTTTAATAAATTCTCAGAACCATTACAGTTTGTTACATCTGATTTCATTGAGTGTACGTTTCACAGTTAGGACCCTGAACACATGTTGGGGTGTTAAAGAATTGGGAAATATCTAGGCATATATATCATTTCAAGACACTAATTACATAATTACACAAAATTACTATAATTTATTTATACTAATGATAGTATTTGGGGGATCTTTAATAGTTTTAAAGTCTTTTGGAGGTATTTTGTTTTAAAATATAGATTAACTTACATATTACACCCCTTTACCCAATGTATATGCAAAAGTAAGCCAGCTAATGCGCTCCAGCTTTTTGTGGAACCACAAGTCCCAGCATTTCCTAGCTAGCAGGCCGCCCAGAAAGACCTAGCTGCAGGGGAGCAGGTTGCTTAAACTTGAATAGAGTTTTGGAGATGACAGTTTGCAATATGGTCACGTTTCCAATATAGTTCTGCCAGCCAAACTAACCCAGAGGTGATGCTGGTATTTCATGGTTTATATAAGCACATTGAATGCTATATTTATATTTATTTAACTTGTATCCATCCAATCAGTCAACAAACATGTTATTATATTATACATTTAAATCATATGCTCTCAAAAACCTGTCTGAATTTATCTTCATTTCACTCACAATTTTGCGAACAATTAATGACTTATATTTTTATCGCATTATTAAATGCAAACACAACATTAAATGCATCATACATTGTAAGTTGCAGAATCCAGAATATAAAGCGAATTCAGGGACTGAAATATAATATTCAGACCCCAAATCATTAGTATAGAGAAGTGGTGTCACACTATGTCTGTGTTACTGATGGGCTGCTGGGATCCATGTCCTGTGCAGTTAAATAATTCTGGATTAGTGAACTTTCTGATCTCTCATTTTACTACTGTACATTCACAGTTTACATTGTATTAATCATTGTGTGCCTGACCTTGGGGTGTATTTGGTGATGTCAGAGAGATGCGGGGGCCCGATGTTTTAATCAGGTACTGTGAGCTCCTGGAATTATGTTTATTACAAGTAACCACATCAAAGAAGGAAAACGTGTATCAGTCAACTGAATATCCCAACATTTCTGTTGTAACCAGGAACAAACACAATTAACCTCATACATATATATAGAACACTGCTATTACTTCTGAACGTACGTTTTGTTATATTAAATGAATTTTGCTGGATTTGCCGTTATTATAACATTAAATTATATTACAGAGAATAAAGCAACGTTATAAAAGACAGACATAGGGACAAATCGCTTTCAACTTTACATAAGCCCCGTAGAGTGTAGTCCTATACGTTGCTGAACTTACTGCTATTGTGCTATTAGTTAACTCTGTGATACTACCACTCATATAATACAAAATATGGTACAGACTCAAGGTGTTAGGGTAAAGTAATGATATTATGTTGAGACATTCTGTAGTAATATAACCTGTTCAGGTCAACCTATATCACTATTTTATATTATACATATTATACAGATCGCAGAATAAAGGCAGTGTTGATAGATCTTGTCTGGGGGAATGGTTAAATGGTATGTTCTCTTAGTGACACCTAGAAGCAACATGGTCAGTACAGGACAGAGGTCACCGTCAGATAATGTCCTGGTCACAGCAGCTTACATCCCCAGATCCTCAGTATTGACCACACATCTCCCTCCACTTGTTGATTGATGAGGACCCTGCGTCCTTTATCTAGTCCACTGAAAATGGTGACAGTCATTAGGGTTAATTGTTTACAAATCTCAGATAGACTTTGAGAGCAGAGGCTAATAAGGTGGTCTCAATTGGGCAGTTAATTTGGGGTCACGTTTCCCTAACTGCCAGTGTCATAATTTAAGATTTAAACTACACCCCTCAGCTCTCAACTTGACTCTTATAACTGTGATAGTAAAAAAATAAATGATAAAAGATGAATTAAGGATCCATTTGGATCGATGTGCATGGCCCTGTATGTACTGTAAATCAGAAAGCAAGTGGACATATCCATCGGACCTTATTAACGTGTGGGACTTATCCTGTCACCATATACAATAATCTATTCTGACAGGCGAACCCCTGATTCTTACAGAAGGTTTCTATCCTCATGAAGAGGCTCTGGAAACCTCTTGAATTAGGGAAAAGACGACACAATAATTGTCAAGGACATGTCACCTGCTCATAAAGCATCAGCCATAGGAAAAACAGACAGAGGTGTCAAAGCTATTGGTGTGAATGGACAAAGGAGAGACAATAAAGGAAATGCAATCTGTTTAACAATGAAAATATATAATAAAATATTATGGTTGTAATATGGATGTAAAGGAATTATATTTTTACATAACAGTTGATAATACTCCAAGCTATGTGCAGGAGAGATCGATGTCTGCTCTGTGTAATACAACAGTTGTACTTGACCAGATTATTACAGTCTGATTCCTATATGTAAAATACTGTCTATTGTATATTACAAAAGGTGAATGGTATCATAATAAACTTACAAATGAACATATACCTGCACCCAGGAACGTTTCCTTATTTGCTGGGATTATGCTTCATAACGCTGATTATATCATACTACAATAATACTGATCCTTATAAATATGTAATTCACTACATTGTAATGCAATAGAAACATGTGCATCACACACATAGGTGACCTTAATATACTATATTGAAAATATGAAACACTAAGGGCTAGATTTACTAAACTGCGGGTTTGAAAAAGTGGGGATGTTGCCTATAGCAACCAATCAGACTCTAGCTATCATTTTGTAGAAGGCACTAAATAAATGAAAGCTAGAATCTGATTGGTTGCTATAGGCAACATCTCCACTTTTTCAAACCCGCAGCTTAGTAAATCTAGCCCTAAGTTTCTATCATTCTGCATAGTGTCAGCTTTCCATTAACTAACCCAATACTTTTTAGATAGCAATATACTTGTAATGTGATATATATATATATATATATATATATATATATATATATATATATATATATATATGAAAATGGTGTCTACCATGGGATATACCGATGCTGATAACAATGTAACACGTTTTCTGATCACTATGTTCTTGTTCATTCAGTTGTTTCATGTTATTCTCAGTCATACTGACTAGATCTTCTATAGCCCTGGATAGAATAGTTATACTTTGTCTAACATGGAGATGCATGAAATCAGTGGCTGGAATAGCCACAATGTATGCGCACTGCCATAAAGCGGGACAATGTCCAGAATGTATTAGGGCGTGCAGTCCAGGACTGTACAAGTTAAAGAGCCTTTATATGGTGACAGTTAGATTTGTGAAATCCCAGTGTGCTCATTGTCTTCTATACAAGCAGCGACTGGCTGTTGTCTTTCTTCTTGACCTCCCTCGTATGCTAGGAAAGGGATGCACGGAGGGAGCAGCTGGGCGTCCGAGCTGCAGCTACCTGTGTGAATGGGGAGGGGGGCGTGGTGGGCTCTGTCCTCCCAGCACATGTAGGTGTTTAAATGGCCAGGGGGTGCAGCCCTCTGATTGGCTGTGGGCTGGGGGTAAAGGCACGCGTCTGTGGATGTAGTTATAAGAATCCTCGCGTGTCTAGTCTTTAGACCAGCAAGTCCTCAACCTGCAGAGAACCACCAGGGACCAGACCACTGCTGGGCAACAAGGGGCCACCATGGACACAGTGCTGGAGCAGTTCACAGGGCTGGAGTCCTTCCCTTCCCCTTACTTTAATGAAGATGACTTCTTCACTGACCAGTCCTCCAGGGACCCCTTGGACGCAGATGACTTCTTAGAAGATGATGTGGACTTCTTGACTGGTCAGATCCAGGAGTACTATAAGGACAGCCGGATACTCCATGGGGAAGACTACTGTGATCCAGGCAATTTCTCCTTCTCCTCCTCCTCCTCGGGCGGCTTCCCCTATGACAGCGGAGACCTGTCCCCAGGAATGAAGGGGGGCAGCTCGGCTGCGAAGCGGAGACGGAGGATCAGGTCTGATACGGAGATGCAGCAGCTGAGACAAGCAGCCAATGTACGGGAGCGCAGGAGAATGCAATCCATCAATGATGCCTTTGAGGGACTGAGATCGCATATCCCAACGCTGCCCTATGAGAAGAGACTCTCCAAAGTGGACACTCTGCGTCTGGCCATCGGCTACATCAACTTTCTCAGCGAGCTGGTGCAGTCTGATCTCCCACTGAGGAACCCCAACACAGAGAGCTCACTGCAGCCTAAGAAAGTCATCATCTGTCACAGAGGCACAAGTGAGTACTGGGAAGATTAGGCAACCTGTGGCTCTCCAGCGGATGTGGAGCCACAAGCCTTATGGCATACTGTGACTTGTAGTTCCACAATCGCTGCTTAGCCAATATTTGTCAAAGCCTGTATTAAATACATTCTCTAGTTATATAGTGTGGCCTGTGTATCCACCCTTCATGTCTGGTAACTGATCATCACTGCTCGCAAAGCAACTAGAGATATAATGAGTTTTTTTTAATCAGTTAATGTAATTGTGTCAAGCAGCTGGATGCTGACAGTCTTCATTTTAACGCAAAGTAGCATTGTAGCAACATTGTAATAGTGAGCTATAGAGGCTGACGACGATCCTTGGTCATGTTGAAGATGTAATGATAAAATATTATATTAAGGCTTTGATAACTAACGTGATGTTTCTCTCTTCCACCCTCCCAGGGTCGCCATCTCCCAGTGACCCAGATTACGGGTTGCCCCCTCTAGCCGGACATTCTCTTTCATGGACTGATGAAAAGCAGCTCAGAGATCAAAATATTGTCAGAACGGCCAAAGTGTGGACCCCTGAGGACCCCAGGAAATTAAACAAATCATCACTAAACAACATTGAAAACGAGCCCCCTCTGACAATGTGCCTGGACATTTGAAGTGCACTTTCTGAAACCCATGTAAATCCACGCATGTACATAAATCTGTTCATAATTTATATTGTGCAATTTAATTTATACTATCTGTATCATTCGAATGGCAATCAAGTTTAAATTTATATATTTATTATAATCTGCTTTGATAGACCTGGAAATTGAATGTATAATTAATATTTTATTTAATTTGATATATGCAAAGACATCACCTGTTGTTAATAAAATAATTTATTTTTTATATTTTTCTCTTTGAATAAATGTGTTTTTTTTTATAGTATACGAGTTTGTGTTGGCTTTAATACTATCTGAAGGTATAAGGCACCGTGGTAAAGTTGTGTTCAAAGTAGGGAGTAGGAGAGGACTATAGAACACTCAGAACGGAGGGAAGATTTGTAGCTCTGGATATATTGAGTTATATACAGTTGATATCAGTTGCAGAATAACTTGACTTACGACTATAGCTCCACCATCGCCATCTCCTAACCTTTGGCTATGGACGTGGGCACATTAAATGCACTCTATCTAATTTATATTTAGGGCTAATTATGGATTTAAGAAGGGTATATTGTCATCTATTTCCAGTAGATAAAAATCTAGCAGATTTGCAGCTATATTCACTGCAAAATATCTCCCTCATCCTCACTTCTCACTATGCTGCAAAACAATAGTTATCTCTAATGTCACAAATTATCTGACAGTGTGTCTTTAGCTGAGAAGGTCTGCAGTAGACCCAGTGAATGGAGCAAGATGTATTGTTAGGCAAGTCTTGATTGCTGTGATGGGATATTAATAAAACAGAAAAAAAAGAAACTAGATAATGTATTTCTGCAACATTGTTTTAAGTACACTAGCCTCTAATCTATACAATATATAGGGGGTTATTTAGCAACAGTTCTCTTTTACCTGTCTAGTGGAAGTTAGTTAGACAATGAAAGCTAATATCTTATTGGATGCTATGTTTTTAGCACATAGTTATGGGCAGCACGGTGGCTTAGTGGTTAGCACTTCTTCCTTATAGCGCTGGGGTCATGAGTTCAATTCCTGACCATAGTGTTTTCTGTGTGGAGTTTGTATGTTCTCCTCGTGTTTACGTGGGCTACCTCCGGGTGCTCCATTTTCCTCCCACAATCCAAAAACATACTGGTAGGTTAATTGATTTGAATGAGTTCTCTGTACAGCGCTGCGGAATCAGTGGCGCTATGTAAATAAATGGTGATGATGATGATGATAGGTTAATTGGCTGCTATTAAATTGACCCTAGTCTCTCAAGTGTCTGTGTATGTTAGGGAATTTAGACTGTAAGCTCCAATGGTGCAGGGATTAATGTGAGGGAGTTCTCTGTACAGCACTGCGGAATTAGTGGCGCTATATAAATAAATGAAGATGATGATAGTTGCACTTTGAGCAATGTTAGTAAATAGCTCTCAATAATATTTGTTTTCATGGTAGTGTCCCTTCAGCCTGCCAAATGCATTTCTTGGACACCTGTATGGAACCAAATACATTGAACATATATAGCATAAGCCCCACAAAATGATCATGTTAAAAATAATCATATACTATTTTAAAATGAAGTCATTGTGATCTCACTTCACCATCCAATGAGTTAATGGCCAGATGCACATATCAAGGGAGGTGTGAGAGAGATGAAGACTTAGGGCCTGATTCATTAAGGATCTTAACTTGAGAATCTTCTTATTTCAGTCTCCTGGACAAAACCATGTTACAATGCAAGGGGTGCAAATTAGTATTCTGTTTTGCACATAAATTAAATACTGACTGGTTTTTCATGTAGCACACAAATACTTGATAGCTTATTTGTACACTGAAATTAAAAGTTGATATTTGTGTGCTGCATGAAAAAACAGTCAGTATTTAATTTATGTGCAAAACAGAAAACTAATTTGCACCCCTTGCATTGTAACAGGGTTTTGTCCAGGAGACTGAAATAAGAAGTCTCTCAAGTTAAGATCCTTATTGAATCAGGCCGTTATTGTATAAGTATACATTGTATCTATGAAAATATACAGTGACGGCTGCTGAAACCTTGTTTTAGCGATACTGGAGCCATGTGACAGCTTACACTTCTTTATACAGTAGTTACAAGTAGAAAGAACAATATGAACTGACTTACACAGTATATCAGGGTAGATCAAGAGATAAAAACAGGTGTAGTAAATAGGTAATAAAAGGGTTAATTTGAATGGTATATGTCACTTGTCATATTAGTCCCCATGCTCTAGTGGCAGCTAGACTACATCTGTATCTGTAAGATGTGTTATAATTACAAGTTCATATAGTATTAATAAAAGCACCATTTAATATACACTATGGGTCTCATGTAGAGTCGGACGCAAATTCTGCCTAAAACACAGACAGAAATTTACATGCAATAAAAAGACAGATTTTACACGGGTATGTTGATCCAGACGCATCTCAGCTGATTGTTATCACTATCACGTCATAACTTAACTTAGTGATCGAGCACTCACAAGTTTCCTGTCTCAGGACAGACGCCTGTGTGTCTGAGTCTCAGTCTATATTAGTTGCAATATGCCCCAATACACCCTTATACGCCCCACCATCCCTGTTCCGCCTCTTGAGTCATAAGAGGCCGCAAGCGGCCATAATTCCTAGATGCGATGTTTCTGAACCGTCTAATATGCATTTATGGTATAAATAGCTCTTTTAAACATTATGTTGTCATACTTTAAGACACTAGGCTGGCTAATGCCTGATTGTGGGTGATAACGTTGTGTGTGTAGTGACTGGAGAGTGGTATATAGGCTTGATCATTTGCTGTGTTTGGGATCTCTCAACTTAAGTGCAGAACGGGCGAGAAGGTAAGATTCCTGCAGCGGCACATGGAACAAGAGCTGGACAGAAGAGGACGCTGTCTTAGGTGCAAGGCTTGGGGTGCATATACATCACAGAACTCACTCAGTTTGAATTGTTTTGGATACCAGCAGGAGAGCTATGCTTCTGGTATAAGGTCTGCTCTTGAGTGTAACCAGCAAACACGATTACCTACTTTTTAATAGGTTATTATATGTATTTCCGATCATGAAACATGGAATTATTGTGCACAGTACTAGGACATGTGTATTTGTGGAGGAAGAGTATGAGAAAAATCCATTATACCTTTTTGCCTTGGGTGGCAAAATACTTTGCCCTGACATAAGGTTGCAGAGCCATAACTGTGACAATGTATGGAGCTGTGTGTGGTGGCTGAGATAATTACTGCACTATGGGGTCTATTTATGACCCTTTGTTTTTTTCTGTAGAAACTTTTCAATCCTCATCGCATAGATGCGGATTGAAAAGTTTCTCATATGTATTAAAAATCAACACAGGAACAGCCGTTCCGAAAAACGGCTGCTCCTGTGAAGTCTTACACTTACCTAACACTGTATTCTTCTCTTTTCCTCCCTCTGCGGTGCCGATCGTCCCTCTTTCAATCCCTGTGCGCATGCGCCAACCGGTAAACTCGGGCATGCGCACAGAGATTCGTGTCTGCAGGAACCTAAAGCATGTGATGGAGGGATCATGTGATCCCTCCACACATGCGCTGTGCAGCTCTGCTCGTCAGAGCAGCGCTGTTTTCAGTGTAAAGTTTCAATTATGTTAATGTATGCCAGCTTCAGATGGCGTACATTAACAAGTAAAAAAAAAAGAAATATTTCACCTGCCAGTTTTTAATACATAGCGTTACTGAGCACTCCCCATACATTGTTATGGGGAGTGCTCAGAAAAACGCTAATGGGTGCAAAGCAGCAGATATCTCCGATATCTGCTGCTATGCTAGATTAATACATAGGGATTTTAACGGTAAAGCCCCGAAAACAACGTTTTCGGGGCTTTACAAGGGGGAAAAACTTTAATAAATAGACCCCTATATCTTTTCATTTCTATGGATTATAGGATTTAGTTTAGATTTATTAATAGTAGACTCAATAAAAAAAGAGTTGCCGTGGCATTTATAGAAGAGGACGTGAGCAAGGGATCTGGGTGGATGGGTTGGTGAATAGTTCACATGGATAAGTATGGATAGGTTGGGAAATGTAGTAAAGAGATATGAATGTATAAGGTAGGGATTGTATCACATAGAGATGTATGTATAGGTTGGGAAATGTAGTAGAGGGAGTTGTATAGATGGGCTGGGGAATGTTGAATAGGGAGATGTATGTATAAGTTGGGGAATGTAGTACAGGGAGATATATGTATGGATAGGTTGGCCAGTCTGTGAATTGTAGTACTTTGTAATGTATGAATAGGCTGGGGACTGTAGTAGATTGAGGTTCGGAAATGCTGTAGAGGGCGATGTATAGATAGGCTGCGAATGTAATACATGGAGAAGTATGTGTATGTTAGATAGTCTGGGAATATATGGATAGTTTGGATAGGGTGAGAAACGTAGCACATTATAATGCATGGATAGGTTGGGGAATGTAGGCACTAAAGGGAAATGCATTTATAATTTGGAAAATGTGCTACAGGGATATATATTTATATGTTGGGGAATGTGAGATGTGTGAATGAGTTGAGGACTATGCACAGGGAGATGTATGGATTGGTTAGGCAATATAGTACAGGCAGATGTATGGATAAGTTAGGCAGTATAGTACATGGAGATGTATGGATAGGTTAGGCAATATAGTAAATGGAGATGTATGGATGGGGTGTGGAATGCAGTAAAAAGGGATTTATGGATAGGTTGGGGATTATAGTACATGGAGATTTATGGATAGGTTGAGGAATGTAGCATAGGGATATGTATCGATGGGTTTGGGAATGTAGTGCCAGGAGATATATGTAAGTTGGGGAATGTAGTACACGGAGATGTATGGATGGGTTGTGTCAGGCGCCGTCTCCGCACTGACACTTGATGCAGGAGATGGACGCCTGCACCTTCTCAGCAACCACATCCTGTTGCCTAGCAGCGGGACGCTATCTCTGCTCTCCTGTCTGCAGCCACCATGTCTTACCGCCAAAATCTCCCTAACCCTATCAGGAGGCACCTTAGGGTATATAAAGCAGCCTCGGACACATGTCTAGTGCCAGAGAATTTGGTCTTCAGCCTTGCTCCAGCGTTTGTTCCTGTGTTGCTGTTATTTGGATTCTGACCCCGGCTTGTTCCTGACTTCTCCTTTGGTTCCTCATTCTGGCTTAGAGTGATATTTGGTATTGACCCGGCTTCCTGACCATTCTCCTGCTTCTGATAGTAAAAGTATTTTATATTGGATTCGATAGTTTTATGATAGGCATGTGTGTGAAGTGAGGAAGCTCTATAATGGGCATTTGTGTGGAGTGATGAAGTTCTATGATGGACATGTGTGTGAAGTGAGAAGTTCTATAATCGGCATGTGTGTGAAGTGAGAAACATCTATGAAGGGCATGTGTGTGAAGTGAGGAAGTTCTATGATGGGAATGTGTGTGAATCGAGGAAGTTCTATGATGGATAGGTGTGCAAAGTGAGGAAGCTCTATGATGGACATGTGTGTGAAGTGCGGAAGTTCTATGATGGGCATGTGTGGAAAGTGAGAAAGCTCTATGATGGACATGTGTGTGAAGTGAGGAAGTTCTATAATTGGCATGTGTGTGAAGTGAGGAACATCTATGAAGGGCATGTGTGTGAAGTGAGGAGATGTATGTTGGTGCAGCTCTGTTGATGGTCTTGTAGGTTAGTAAAAGTATTTTATATTGGATTCAATAGTTTTATGATGGGCATGTGTGTGAATCGAGGAAGTTCTATGATGGATAGGTGTGCAAAGTGAGGAAGCTCTATGATGGACATGTGTGGGAAGTGCGGAAGTTCTATGATGGGTATGTGTGGGAAGTGAGAAAGCTCTATGATGGACATGTGTGTGAAGTGAGGAAGTTCTATGATGGGCATGTGTGGGAAGTGAGAAAGCTCTATGATGGACATGTGTGTGAAGTGAGGAAGTTCTATGATGGGCATGTGTGTGAAGTGAGGAAGTTCTATGATGGGCATGTGTGTGAAGTGAGGAAGTTCTATGATGGACATGTGTGTGAAGTGAGGAAGTTCTATGATGGGCATGTGTGTGAAGTGAGGAAGTTCTATGATGGGCATGTGTGTGAAGTGAGGAAGTTCTATGATGGGCATGTGTGTGAAGTGAGGAAGTTCTATGATGGGCATGTGTGTGAAGTGAGGAAGTTCTATGATGGGCATGTGTGTGAAGTGAGGAAGTTCTATGATGGGCATGTGTGTGAAGTGAGGAAGTTCTATGATGGGCATGTGTGTGAAGTGAGGAAGTTCTATGATGTTGCATGTGTGTGAAGTGAGGAAGTTCTATGATGGGCATGTGTGTGAAGTGAGGAAGCTCTATGATGGATAGGTGTGTGTGAAGTGAGTAGGCTGTAGGCCACAGAATTGTATGAGATGAATACAGTGGTAGATTATAGGGAGTTTGGGGCCGTAGTCCAGGGTCAAGGCTGTGAGGGAGATTTCCCAGAGATTCCACTTTTACAATCAGTGCTGCAATTCTGAATTGGATAAAACATAAAGTAAACTTTGCTATAAATTCCAAGAGCAATATTATAAGGAGAGGCAACCAAGCTTCTGACACTTATGTCATATGCATTAACTGCATTATGTCATCCCTTTGCCTTCCCCTACTATTATTATTCCTTATGGTATCGGCTAGTTTCCCTTTGTGTTAAGGAGATATTGATGTGACTTCACCATATCATGTGACTACTCCCATCACATGATACACAGACTGCAGGTAAATAAAAAGGCATGTGGGGCAGAACAGATGAGAAGGGGCACAGACTGGCAAGGGAGGGGCACGCTAGTCACAAATGTGTAGAGTGGGCATGTGAGTTACAAGGAAGTGAGGAGTAGGCATGTGGAGCAGAAGCAGGTGAGAGGTGGGCATGTGAGGCACAGAATGGTGAGGAGGGGGATGTTCCTTACAAGCAGGTGAGGATGGCATGTGGAGCTTAAGTATGTGAGGAGGCATGTGGCTGTGGGGCACAAGCAAATGGGGAGGGGGCATGTGGGCACAAACTAGTGAGGAAGGGGCATGTGCAGTACCAGTTAGTGAAAATTGAGCATATGGGGCACAAGTAGGTAAGTAATAGGCATGTGGGTAACAAATATTTAGTTAGGGACTAGGCATGTGGAGCACAAACCAGGGAGGAGTGGGCATGTATCCACAGAATGGTGAGAAGGTTACATGTAACCACAGAATGGTGAGAAGGTTACATGTAACCACAGAATGGTGAGAAGGTTACATGTAACCACAGAATGGTGAGAAGGTTACATGTAACCACAGAATGGTGAGAAGGTTACATGTAACCACAGAATGGTGAGAAGGTTACATGTAACCACAGAATGGTGAGGAGGGATGTAGGGTAGAGACTGGTGAGGAGGGGTCATATAGGGTATACAATGGGCAGGGAGATGTGTGGAGTGATAAGTTTAGGGCAGGTGGATGTTTTTAGTGAGTAGGTTATGTGGTATGAATGGTTTGTACACAGGTAGCTGTATGTGGTGAGTACGTTCCATGGCAGGGAGCAGTGTAAAGTGTTTAGGATACAGGACAGGGAGCTGTACGGAGTAAGTAGGTCACAGGGCAGGGAGCTGTGTTTAGTGAATAGGTTATGTGGTATGAATGGTTTGTACACAGGTAGCTGTATGTGGTGAGTAAGTACCTTCCATGGCAGGGAGCAGTGTAAAGTGTTTAGGATACAGGACAGGGAGCTGTATGGAGTAAGTAGGTCACAGGGCAGGGAGCTGTGTATAGTGAGTAGGTTATGTGGTATGAATGGGTTGTACACAGGTAGCTGTGTGAAGTGAGTACGTTCCATGGCAGGGAGCAGTGTAAAATGTTTAGGATACAGGACAGGGAGCTGTATGGAGTAAGTAGGTCACAGGGCAGGGAGCTGTGTTTAGTGAGTAGGTCACAGGGCAGGGAGCTGTGTTTAGTGAGTAGGTCACAGGGCAGGGAAGGTCACAGGGCAGGGAGCTGTGTTTAGTGAGTAGGTTTGGCTAATTAGGAGTTATTTGGTGTAAGTGGGTTACATGCTAGAGAGCTGTATGTAGTGAGTAGATGGCAGCCCTGGTAGCTGTGTGGAGTGAATACTTTGCATTGAGTGGAGTGATAAGTTTAGGGCAGGGAGCTGTGTTTACTGAGTAGATTTGGCTAGTCAGGGGTTATGTGGTATAAGTAGGTTTTATGCCAAGAGCTGTGTGAATTGAAAATAATCCTTTGAATAACGAGGGTCATCGTCGTTGAATATATAACAATACACATTGGTGTTTGCAGTGTTCTGTCTGTGTGTGCTACACATTACAGCTCATACCATGCTCCTAGTACTACCTCACCACGTTCAAGTTCAAGCTGAGTTTCCATCTCTCTAAAGACCTTTCTGACGCTTCAGCTAATTGAAACCAAGTTAAATTGTAGCTTTTAGAAGAAAGCTAAACTCTAATTCGATTTCTCCATACATTAGGCGCTCATTAAACACAGTAAGCCGCTTCTGTACAACTGCTTCCATCAGGCATGAAATCTCATTACGCTCATTACAAAGTCAAATGTTACTTACTTGGAGTTCATCACACTATATGGAGGTGTTACCCTGTGTAAATCAGCTGTCTGGACCTCCCTTTCCCAGCTTGCTGAATAGTGGGCTCTTAACCCCTATCAAACTAGGGGACAGTGTAAGGGTTACAATAGTACAATAGTGGCCAGTATCCCCCATCATTGGCTGTATACTTGCACTAATTTATAATCTTATAGTATGGTATAAATAAATAACAAAACTACACTCCAGTAAAACCAGGGTCTATCTTTCAATACACGTTACTGTCTGTATTGGGCATATGCATTTAAACCATGACCCCAAAAACCTGAAGATTTTATATTAAAATATTGTTCTCGAAATAATTATTAAATAAAACAGTTTTGAAAGATAAATGACGCTAGATTATAAAGCAATAGTTATGTCTGCCCCTGTACGCAGCATGGGAAGCTCTCCAATGCAGGAAGAAGCCCAGCGGCATATGTGCAGGCTTCCCCATTTGTAGACTTATGCCAGTTGGTATGTCATACTGGGCACTCCGAGGCTGGCTTGGGTCTAAACTACGCTACTCAATTATCTCTATTCAGGCTGCCCCTTTCCTGCCAACAGCAAATATTCCAATATCAAACATAGCAGATCATTTACAGTCACTCTGTACAGCTGCCAAAACCACAAGGCAGACCAATGGATAAGGAGACATTTCATTTAATAAACAATAACATAATAATATGCTTCAGTCTATTTTAAATGCATCCGTTTGTAACTTATTTCAGGGATTTTACCAATATATAAGTTATAAATTCATTGTTGCTGATTGGGTCCAATTACATGTAATAATAATATTATTATTATTATTATTAATAATTATTAGTAGTAGTAGTATATATTATAATAAATAAAAAAATAAACACTAATTGATTGTAATGCAATATTAATATTGCATAATATACTAAATTATTTTACATATGTCACTTTTAACTATGCTCCAAAAACAAAATGTATTCTACTGAATGTGCAATAATGCATTAATCACGTGATTAGCATATGCATGTAGCCCTTTCACTTGAATGTGTAATATTACTAATAAATGGGTCATATTTTTATAATATCAACGTATATACTATATATGTGATTATCCCCTAATGTGTACCAAGAGGGAAGACAAAAATGTGTTGGAACAATTCCATGAACTTCCACAGTGCCAGATATAATATGCTTTATAAAGCGCAGAGACTTGTAGTGCAATAAAATGGCGGCCATATAAGACAGAGTCCTGTATTCCTTTATATCTGGATTTCAGAAGAGATGTGCTGTACACTCCACCCAGAGACCTATGCGCAGGGAAATGCTTTCAGTCAGTGAGAAGCAGCCTCAATCTGATTCCCATGCCTTCTAATCTGCCAATAGTGGGATTAATATATGGGGTGTGAAACCTACTAAATCCATGAACTCATCCTATTTTCATTAATGTATCTTCCTGTGGCACCGACTACCAGCTGCCAACAAACACCAGTTGAATCCACTCTAGTAGAGAACGAGAGAAAAAAATGCCTGATGGGTAAATCTCCCCTGTTCCAAATGCTTTCTGCAAGCTTGTGGGAATGGCTCTAAATAATTCCACAAATAAATCGCACTGGATATCTGGAATCGTATGGGGTTAACGATTCCCACGACGGGATGTGAGGTCTGGCCAACAGGTGTTCGGATTTGGCTGAGGGAGACTCTGTCTTGTAGGGGAAACCCAGGGAGGGGAGAGTGTTGTGCTGCCAGAATCACACTGCCCAGGCGCTCTACGCTTTACATGGCGTGCAATCCCAACACAATCAAAATGATATCTTTATAGCTAGGTTCATGTCCTAGGCTATAACATATCAATCCCTGTCTTGGTTCTCTGGGATGCACCTGGTATTTCAAACTTGTCCTTTTTGTTTTTCTGGATCCTGAATTGCAGCTGCCTAAAACAAGCACAAGAGAGGGGCCCTTACAATGTCTCCAAGAAGTGTTGGCATGGTTTGCTTGTCTTTAATGTACCATTAACTATTGTCTTGACACAATATGGGAACTGTAAAGCATGACATGTGTTATAATAAAACACATTTTCAACTATACACTTAGACTGGAAGCCGAGTTGCAAGCAAACAAACAGGCCCCAAAAAAAACATGTTTTGTCTGCCTTGCTAAGCTCACTGGCAATTAAACTTCAGACCATTTCTTCCCTGATCAGCCAATTAAATTTTATGTCTCCTAATTTTTCACATAGAAAAAAAGTCTCGGTGCTTGGCTCATAGACACATTGATTTTCCTGCTATCACCTGGCGCTCAGACCGTAGTTTCATTTATCAAAAACAGCAATGTCAGGCGTTACATGAAGTGACTCTGTAACCATAAGGCTCTCACCATCCTGCTCCATTGTCCTCCCTTGTTAATAACTCATTACCAGGATTTAACAAATCAACCATTACATATGTTTTGTGTCTCCATATTTTGATCCGTACGATTAAGCAGATGTTACGATTGAGATTTGAAAAGTCCAAGGCTGTTCCAGGCTGAAAGAAAGAGGGCAGGCTCAACAACAAGCTCACAATGAAATCCAGGAGATCTTCAGAAAAACATTTACTACCAATAAACCGACTCCAACCTGCTCCATTTCAACCATTGTGCCGATTTTGAATAATTAAGTTTAATAGGAATAGGTTTGTAGACTTTGAATGTCAAGACCACAGGTGCAGGGTGGCATGATGAATGATTTGCTTGATTTTTGCCAAGCTCAAGGGCTCTTCTCTTGGACTTTCAAGCAGATAGAAAATATTGTCATTTCTTTAATTCACAGCATTACTTTCAGCCAGAACAAAGCCGGCTGATGAAAAGCTTATGCTGTAATGAAACACGCTATGTGGTGGCTATTGGGCTTCCCATAGAAAGGCCAAATCAATGGCACAAGCGCGCTGCGTTTGTGCGCAAGTACTCACTCTAAACCACACAAAAGTCCTTTTCTAGCCTTTAAAGACTTCATTTTTTATCTTTTCAAGCCCATAGAGCTTTATTCATGAAGCATACGGTGCTCCAGCAGCTTTCATTTGCATTGCCAAAGGCTGCAGACCTTCTACATCCCTTAATAAAAACTTAGTAAACTTTGGTAAACTTTTCGCACCTTCTCTGGCACAGGAGTTTGCAGGAGTGCGCGCATGCGTAAGGCACTTTTTTTGGAGCTATTTCTGGTCTTTTAAACTTTGGATAGTCCTGTCAAGGAGCCCAGGAGGTGGCACTGACCCTTGTGGAAAGTTTGACCTATCCATTTAAATGTTACCAGCGAACTATTCCTTACACTGCTCTGTGACAAGTGTAGTGTGGAAAGTTTGCTGATTACGCATGGAAAGACTTCAGCCAGCTTTGGAAGCAGGAGATAAATAGGTCTGAGGAAGCTCTGACTAACGGTATAGCCCAAAGGGTTACCTACATCTGAGTGACTTTATTATACCCCAGATAACAAGACATCTTTCTACAGCAGTTTCATCATATTAATACATATTAAAACTACACCTAACGTGTCCAATTTGCCATTCAAAAATAGAACTTAATTTTAGACGCACAGGTATAATCTACTTACACGTGGGTGGAATTAACTTGCTTTTAAATTGAAAAACAAACAAACAAAATGACTCCTGTTTTGTTTGACAATAAACCTTTATTTCCTATTTTGCCGACTTTGGTTTCCTTGTAACGACTGGATTAAAAAACTGTTACAGTTCTCTGACCGGGCATCGCTTTGTAGCTTTTATTGGAACGCAAAAAACTTCTTCACAGCACCTACTGCCAATAACTTGTTGCATTAGGCTTCCTGTCCTCATTGTCAAAAAAAAATGCACAATGCTACATGTCTGCGATATCCAAATATGTTCAAGACCAGAAACGGAACTATTTCATATACCATTATTAAATTGTTATTGCTGAGGATCCTTGTGGCACAGACTAGAGTTGGCAAAATGATTCTTGTCCTAGTCTGAATATTACACTGATGTAAAAACCGTGAATATTAACTAAACTACATCATATAAACCATATAACATTTCATTATCTTATATATATGTATATATATATAGGTATATATATATATATTTATATATATATATATATATATATATATATATATATATATATATATATATATATATACACACACACACACACACACCAGTGGTACTGTCTGTTGCTGCATGTATACAAAATGAAGCAATAATCACACTGACTGGAAAGCTTTGTTTATTTGGCATTCAGGGTGTTACACTACCAGGTCGATCCAAATTTCCAAGGACCACGTGTGAAATTCCAATGGTTCCGCCACAAAAAAATAGGATGAACCAGTCTTCGAGGCGAGAAGATGCTAATGCTTATATATAATATATAGTCACAGTATATGAATATTGTTGTGAGCTACAAGTGCACACTACATTTCAAAAGATTGCTTAGTATAAGGAATGGGGTCTAAATGTATTTTCCAGACAGTTTAGACATGGATACATAGATGTGTAGGTCTTTAAATCCATGACAAATATGAATCGATATACGCTGGAACATTAAACACAGTCACCCCAAACTATACTCCAACAACTTCTCAGTTCTGTTAATGTATGTTGGAAAAAAAGAACGTACGTGAACAGTTTTGGAAATCGGTATTTTCTGCAGGTGTAAAGAGCAAGTTAACAAGCATTCAGAGCGTGTGCCCCCCAATGGTGATAGTATGACAGGGACAGCTGGCTCAGTTTTCACTCTGAAAACCCCCCCTTGGTGGACCAAACATAACGACACTGACCTTTCTGCAAGGGAATGAGAGATGTGCATTTGGCTGAATTAGCCACAAAGACGTCTTGCTATGACATTTGTTCCTTACCAAAGCAAAGAAATATTGCGTTTAATATGAGAAGTATTGTTCACAGCCTTCCACCGGCCTTTAAGAAATATTAGGCTGCTGTTTATATCCTACCAGTCTTTCCCCCCAAGATGCTGCACTATGTGGGGCTATAGGAAGACGCATGTTCAACAGCAGTCGCAATAAGTATTTCTAAAATGAATTTACTCATCTGTCAGCTAATCAGAACTGTCAGTTATATCAGCCAATCAAGAGTAGAGCTATAAGTTAACTGAATATACAAATGTCACATTTTAGATTGGTCATTATAACGTTACCAAAATTAAATAACACGCTCCAACTGGTGCCTGCTAACTTTTCCCATTCTTGGAAAAGGGAAGGGCTTTTTTTTTCGGATCTAAGGATGTTTAATCCATCTGACAAAATGTGACGGATTCCCAATATAAGGAATAGGTTAGTCTTTTTAAAACCGTATTTACTTTTACTGCAACTTTTTTTGGGAAATGCCAAGCTGAAATTGCAGCCTGCAAGAGAAGTTTTGCTCCCAAACTCTGTCATTTACATTTTTTCTTGGTAGTTTCAAAGGATTTACTATTTGTACAGTAGGTGCTTAACAATGATCACATGATCCATATTTAACTAAAATAATCTTATAAAATGCATGGCATACTTTTACTGGAGTTATTCCTTATACAATAGCGTCAGCGATAACAAAGACTAGCATGGTCTGTTGTATCCTAGGTTCCTGCGCTCTCCCTTTTTTTTTTAGTGAAACTTTTATTTACATAGCAAAAAATGTTCAAGACAAATGTGATAAATTACAGATATGCAAATTTCTTTCAAGTGTGTCTAGCTGAAGCTGAATAACTCCATGCAAGCCGATCTGTGCGCACTCAGGACCCCAGGGAGCTGATCAAAGCACCCATTCTCTTTCATGCCTAGAATTCCCCTCCAAACTATCTCTATACAATATGTTTCCATCATGCACTTAATGTGCTGGGACATAGAACTCATTGCAATCTAGCTAGTTTCCCGACCTCTTTGTTCTGTGGCATAAAGTGAGAAAGGAAGGACAGCCATGCCTTGTTGCCAGCTTAGTGAAATGCTAAAGCATGCGTCATTTTTCACTAGGTTTCTTCTTGATATTTTCAAAAGCCAAACTATAAAACCGTCCTCCGCTCCTTTTAGCATTAATTACTTTGCTGTCCAACCGATCTCTCTTTTTTTTCCATCCTATTATATGCAATTCACAGCAGGGAATTTTTTTGCAAGCCTATTGCAGCTGGGAATGAAGCTATGAACCTATTTTATAAGTGGAAAATGAGTAGAAACACAAGTCAAGAATATAAAACACATTTAGCATAATCTTGCAGTTTGCACCAATATGCAATGCTCACGTCTACAGAAACACATACATACAAGGGCTCACATTTTGCTTCAAAAGTTAAAATCCTAAAATTAACTTTTTTGTTTTTTATTACTATTTTGCATTCCATTGCTGAACAATAAAAACACAAAAGTATTTTGGGATTCCCGGACGCACCAGCCACATACTCCATGGCCATATGTTAATACACATTAATGTGTGTGTTTATATGCGACAGTCCCGTGTAGGTTTAGACAATTATTGGCTATGGCGTGAAGCCAGTTCTGGGAAAGATTCCCGTACTGACTCCTATTAACCCTCTCTGGTTTAACTCTGCTGGAAACCAACTCACCAGCCATTGCCATTAATCTACTTACTAATTAAGCCAATTCATTTCTAAAGGGGAAAATTCCTTTCTTTGGAAAGAAATTTGAAAGAAGCGCCAAACTGTGTAACTGTAATTGAACCAGAGACTTCCAGAACAAGGTGTTGATATATAGCAGTTTATTTAGGGAAGTTAAACAGGTTTCTAGGGCAACAATGCTGCAGAGACTGGTACTAGGCATGAGAGATGTAGGGGCTGCTGCAGACTTAGCAATAGCTTGCTGTGCTTTACAGTTCACTTAATATAGGCATTTAGCAACATTACTTTAATTAGGTAATGTGACAACATACAGTACTCATTTTTTTCTGTCTAGAAATAAAAAAACATACCATGTTTTATAGTGGTGGTTTGACAGAAACATTAGTATCTCATAGGTAGCTCTGAAATTTGTTGAGTTATATTAGGGAGTTACTGGGATTTGAGAAGTTAAGGTTGGAGGAATGGATTTATAGAAGTTATACTGTAATAAAATGACTCCTTTCTCCTATTACTGCTTGCCTGTTCATCATCATCATCATCACCATTTATTTATATAGCGCCACTAATTCCGCAGCGCTGTAAAGAGAACTCACTCACATCAGTCCCTGCCCCATTGGAGCTTACAGTATAAATTTTCTAACACACAGACAGAGAGATACTAGGGTCAATTTGATAGCAGCCAATTAACCTACTAGTATGTTTTTGGAGTGTGGGAGGAAACTGGAGCACCCAGAGGAAACCCACGCAAACTCGGGGAGAACATACAAACTCCACACAGATAAGGACATGGTCGGGAATGGAACTCATGACCCCAGTGCTGTGATGCAGAAGTGCTAACCACTAAGCCACCGTGCTGCTTGTTTCAATTAGGTGAGATGTTGTCACTGCCTCCATGATCTTGCCAGTCATGTGTATAGTTGTTGGGTGGTGTTATCCTTTAAAGTGTGCCTAAACTACAGTGGAGGCAGACATTTTGTGGGAAGAACGAATACTCAAGCTAACAATTCACTAGAATCTAGTCACATCACCGAGGCATGCGGCACAATGTACCTCTTGGCTCAGTGGTATTAGTAATTCATAGTAAATTGATGGGCTGCATTCTTATAAACTGGTTTAGCCCCAAAATATCTGCATGCACTATAGATAGGCCACCGGTATACTTATAAGACATAGACACTGTAAGAGACATGAAACCAGTGTATGCAAATTTTGCATTCCTCTAAAGTGTGGGGTTAAAAGCTACTCTCTGGCTTCACCATCCATACATTCTGTGAACTTCCTTACAGGAACACAGGTGGATATATCACATTGAATCCTGTAAGGAAGTTCACAGAATATGTACGTGTGACCAGAATTAGAATTTTGACTTGTAAAGCCCTGGTTCTTCAGCCTTCTTGGCTCTTGGGAAGCAAAAAGGCAAAAGTCTAAAGCTGGTCACTCACACTGCTAGCCAGTCAGCCATTCGGCACAAATTCCACATATATAATGGCCAAATGGTCACAGATCTGGTAATTTCCATGAGGTGCTGGCCACACACAGACCACTGCCATTAGGCAACAAGATTTTTTTTGGTCCCATAAAAATTTATTCCAATAGGATTTTGTTGGGACCAGCCCTGTCCGGCAAAGTTGTCACAAATCAAATGTGTGTGGCCAGCCTAAACCAACACACTGGTTCAGGAATTGTGTGGCTATTACTCATGCAACAGTCATGTGCATTTAGGTTTAAGGTTATCAAATCCTTGATCCACTGCTGTATCCTGGTTTTATTTTATTTTTACGAAAAGCGGAAGCAACTTCTAGTTAGGGCTTCAATAATAAATTCAGACTGAAGCCTTCACTCAGGAAGGTGCATAAGGTTTCCAAGTGTTTTATGCAGCAGTGATGTAGCTTCATCTCCCAGGCACAGTAATAGAGTTCTCCTCAAAACATCCTAATGTAGACTCAGAACTGAAGCTCATTGAGAATGTATTCTACTAACTGTTGAAATAAGCAAATACACATTTAATCTGTGAGGAGTTTGTATGTTCTCCCCGTGTTTGCGTGGGTTTCCTCCGGGTGCTCCTGTTTCCTCCCACACTCCAAAACCATACTGGTAGGTTAATTGGCTGCTAACAAATTGACCCTAGTCTGTGTGTGTGTGTGTGTGTGTTAGGGAATTTAGACTGTAAGCCCCAATAGGGCAGGGACTGATGCGAGTGAGTTCTCTGTACAGCGCTGCGGAATTAGTGGTGCTATATAAATAAATGGTGATGATGATGATGATGTAACAGTTGAAGAATCGGAGGTACGATAGCTGATCATGGAAGAGAAAGAGTGTGAGATTAATCTATCTTTCTTCTCCTGCGGACACTCTATTTTGTGGTTCACTGGCTCATAAGCATGTCAAAAATAAAATATCAGCATTAATTTATGCCCGTAGTGAGGCACTGTCATCTGCTTCTGTGGTGTAGAAATCAAAGCCCAACAAAGTGAGCATAGAGCTTCCTGCGCAAGACTCCTCAGGGGTGGCGGAGTGATGTTCCACGCTCTAGCAGTGACGGAATGGTTAGCATACATTTTAATTAGTACCTACTTAGGACCAGCAATCATTTTCTCCCATTTTTGTCTTGTGGAACCCGACACCCCTTGGGGTTCCCGAGAAACTCCGTTTCAGAAACGCTAATGTAGACGGATATGTAAACTGCCTCTTAAATATATTGAAAGTGATAAATCGTATGTGTGCACACCAAAACAGAACATTGTGTCAACTTACCTTTTATGCATTTTTTATTATTGCTTCAATTGCCTTTGACACAACTCTGCGCGTCTCCCATTATTTACCCAGGTTACTGGCGCTTGGAGCAGGGTACATCTTCCGATCTTCCGCGTGTTTCCATTATTCTTATAAATTATTGTACTTTATTTGGTTCTTTATATAATGTTTCTACTTTAACTTGGAACTCTATAATAGTTCTGTAATGACTCTACAAGTGTTCCAGATACTTTTCAGGGCCAGGAAATATGCCTGGAGTAAGTAACAGAAAACTGATTTTGCAATGGACGGTGATCGAAGGGCATTAAATATTTTTATTTTCTTGGACAGTAATGGCCTGGGCTGGTCTACTACTTCGCAGTACCGTAGAGGAATTGTATTCTCTTTTTTTTATGGCGTGCTTGGTATTGTGTAAGTCCACCCTCTGATAAATATATCTTACTTGGGACATGTACAAACCGATGACAATATGAGTCAAGCACCAATGGTATTATATGTACTTTGCTTTTGTTTTCTAAACCTGATCGTCAGTTCTGAAATATAGTTTTGTCAGTAAGAGTTAGAAAAAAATCTCTGCTCTTGAAGCCCCTCCCCCCCCAGTGTAAAATTTGATCTTTGAGTTTGAAAGTCATCTTGCCACACAAGATTTGAAAGGAAATAAAGTGATAGGTGAGGAGCCATTTAATGAGGGAGGTAGCAGCTGAGTGGTTGGCTGAAGCTTTGGTCCAATAAAGAGCCACCATGTCCTGAAAAGTCCCCATCATATCTAATCTCCTGTGTCTCAATCACTGCCAGATATGGCAACCTTGCCAACAAGCTTTACAGTGTGAAGGTGAAGGAACTCTTTAATCCCAGTCCATTGGTAGGCTACAGTGTAGCAAATACATTTTGTCTTTTTTTCAGAGGCAAACCGATGGGTCTCTCTTAACTAGAGGTTATTAAACATATAATTGCATCATTTTATTAAAAAAGAGGTAGTCAACATTCAAGATCCACGCCATACAGCTCCATGTAGATAATACTTCACATGTTGATCCAAAGCAGTTTAACTGGAAGTCATTTTAGAGCAAACATTTTAAACAATTAATTTGTTGAGAGATTCCAAATAGATTTTACAACTTGGTGACAGTCAGGTTTACCAAGATTGTTACATGTTTATCACGTCGTTTTCTTTCATTCTATCAGAAGGAGGGGGTGGCAGCGGGGGGATTCCTCCCAGATCTTCTTCAGTGTCTGAAACCACCTGCAATTCTAAAATAAGAAACAGCCACATTTTATTGCCACAGAATAATCCACCTGTCAATCTCCCTGCACCGAGTGCCGACATTCTATCTGATTAGTAAAATCCCTTGTTGTGCAGGCTTTATCCGGACATGCTCTCTCTGCATGCCTTAGTACCAACTAAAAGGATTAACGATTTATACACTGGCCAAAAATAAAAGCCGAATCAATGATGGCTTCCTAACAGAAACTAATCCGTAATAACAGTGTTATGATTGTAAGGGTCCTATTAGCACGGAGGACTGTGTGAAATATTTGCATATGAAATGATCCCATGTTTGAATGATCCCATACACATTGTCTGTGTTTTTCTATTGTGCAATGCTATAATTGCACTCCTACGTATGGCATTGTGCTTCAAAGAACCCAGAGGAAGTCTAAGTAGAAAGAAAAATGATAATGATGATGATGATAACGATACTCAGACAAGACTTCAGAAAACCAGAACCGATTGTGTTTCTTTCTATTACAATTGAAGTTAGGAATTATGAATTTGGCAGATCCAAGCAGGGCAGGACTAACAATTTTTACCCCACTTTAAGGCAATGGTGGGCCCAGATCAAAGAACACAATAGTGGGCCACCAAACTATAATACATTGGTTAATTAACAGGTTTTCTCAAGGAAACAGTACAATGAAAATGATAGCGAGAGAATAGATTAGTTAGGACTCCATATAATTTTAGACCTTAAGCAAGGTTACTGCTCAGACATAGGCTTGAAGAAATATTAGTTCAAGGACTAAAGTTGGGCTAATGTTAGAGTAAGAGAGAAGACTATTAGGTTGAGGTTAGTATTTATTTTACACTTTTAGACATGACCCAGAAGATCTTATGGACAAACAACTCACTTGAAAGAAGAGATTCACACTGTGCAACAAGAGGTTTCTATTATTTCTCAGGCGCTAAGATAGAAGAACTATTAGAGCCTCTCCTATGGACACTCTATTATTAAAACTGGTGGACCCAGTGCAAATACTTTTTTATGCCCTTTTTTATGCCCTTAATCAAAATCACCAAAGTTCCATGGAACCTCATTACATCTGCATATACATTTTTCCAGTGATTTAAAATGACCATGGACTTTTTAAACTGGTAGACAACATCTACTCCCCAACCCTAAGTAGTATACACCTATAAAACAATAAATAAGAAACATATTGACACACCACCAAGTAGAGTGTTGGTAATAATGTGGCAAAAGGTTGAAACTGTAAAGATTTCTAAGTATCTCCAGTTTCATTGGTATTAGGGTTATCTTACTAAAAATCTGCCATAGCAGGTTATGTTTTATCTGTATAGATCATTCTGGTGTTTTAGCCAGGAGAATACTTAAAAAAAAACCAAACTATTAAATGGCTCCAAGCCAAAAGAGCTAGGGCAATTGGTAGAAATGGTCAATAGCCAGGCGTAAAAACCTTTGATGAATTCTGTCCGAGTTTGGTCTATTGACTTAACATAGAGGGACAATAAGTCAGCGTCTAGACAGGTCTCTTGCTGTGATCAACAGTAATTGTCCAATGAATGAGAAAGAAAAATAGAAATATCAGTGTATATAAAAATAAACAAATAAAGCACTGATGTAACAAAAAGCCCCAGCATACACGCTGCTCTAAAAGTCAATTACTTTTAGTACAAGCAAAAGGAAAACATAACACACACAAATAGCAAAAATCAAAAGCTAAAATAAGCAGCAAAGTGTTTTTCTGGTTCCAAAGCTCATTCTGTTGCTTTATAGAGGAATCCATCAAAGTAATATATTGTCATTTTACTTAAATGAAAATCATAATTACATACATTTTCTAAAGCTAAATATTATATTTAATATTATCTAAATATTTTGTTCTATCATATCAATTATAATTTTATTCGATCATATCAATTATAATAAATAACGGTACCAATTTTCAGTGTCAAATCAGATAGGTATATAAAAAAAAACACAACAACATACCGGACATGTTCTGTCTATAGCAGTACAAAATACTTTTTACAAATTTCAACCATTGTTAGTCTATAAAATATAAAATGATGGTAGCTCAGAAATTGAATATACATGACTATTCTCTTCAAGTTAATAATGATAAAGTAAATATACTATTAAGATTGTAAGCTTGCGAGCAGGGCCTTCTCACCTCTTTGTCTGTTTTACCCAGCTTGTTTATTAGTTTACTGTGTTTGTCCCCAATTGTTAAGCGCTACGGAATATGTTGGCGCTATATAAATAAATGATGATGATGATGATGATATTAGGACACCAATTACTAAGCAAAAATCTTCCTAAAAAACAAATGAACTGAAATGAATAGTATTTGTTTACAAGGTATATAGTGTCTTTAGATACAACAAGGCCTTGAAAATACAAAGTATATATATATATACTTTTATACCACTGATAAATTAAATATAATAAACATCTTGCTGCAGAAGCTGTATACAGAAAAATTAATAAAACCGCTAGCAGCCATGCACCAAAGGACTCTCTGCATTTCACAGGTAATAATTTAGAAAGAAACACTTCCACCTTTTCTGTGCTAACAATGTGAATTTTAGTAAACTACCATAAACTGCAATTGAAAAGCACTGATCTTACCATCCCCAATCATTTTTTATACTGATCAAATGAATGCAGATACTCCCATTTGGGAGGGGCGACATGACATTTCATTCGACTCTTGTAAACAGGTCACAGACCTTTCACAGACCCTAAGGCAGTGGGAGGGAGATTTTTGCTAAACCGTGTAACCAAATCAAGCCAATGGTTACCTCTTTTCAATACCCACTGGAATGGTCTGCACAATGCTATTCACATAGCTGCACACTGGCTCTGAAAGAACGGTCAGCCTATATCTTATTCTCTTTCAAGTAACGGACTTCTTAGAGCAAAAGCATGGGCTTAACGGGAGCGCTGGATTCCATAAACTAAACTAGAAACAAACACACAACATACAACTAGATCATCATCATAAAACGCAAACTAAAATTATTAGTATTCTCTAAAATGATGCTCATTACGTGGCTCGATGCGGTTTTGTTTGAATCCGAAGACACAAAGACACAACAAGACTGCCCTGGAGATGACCTATTGCTTTCAAGTTGCTTAAGCACATCAGAAATTCCATTGTTAGGTTTGATTAATTGAAACTGATAAGTTACCATGAATAAAGATTGTTTTTCTGTTTAATGTGGTGGGACTGATTTGGTAAATGCTTATTCATGTCGCAATGCAGTGCAGCATATGGCCGAGGTACATTCAGTATTGCAAACATATACAATTTATTATGCTTGTATGGCCACGGCCAAAAGGCTTTTCTGCTTTTAATGGTGAAGGGTGAATAAAAAAACCCTCCATTTAAAGAGTCACTAGTATCATTACATGGGACGACAATGTAATGCTTGACTGTGTCTGCGTCCGTATGAATAAGGGACAGGAAAAAGGGTGGACAAAAAACCCTTAAAAGTACATGTCAACAAAAGTGCTCTTGTGTATTTTAATACACCGGACAAAGAGAATGTAAGTCAATGCCGAGCTGGTTCATATAGTGGCCATATTTAGCAAATCTCATGTCACGTGTCAGATTAGCCCCATTAACTCAACATTTATTTGAAAGGAAATATTTAAAGCGGGGGGGAGTGGGCCCACTAATATACTTAAACATTCATTTTCTTTAATTACATTTCTTGCTTCTGCAGTTACACATGTTCTGGGTGACCACTGTTGGAATCCAACAAAAAAAAATAAAAAAATCTAAATTAGCAAAGGTCCCAGAACCGCTGTTTCTCTTGACTGCAGACATCAGATGATGTATTATTTCTGGTGCCATAATTATGTATAAACAGGAAAACAGTAGCACAATATATTCATGTAAATGACAACATGATGTAACAAAATATTGTTACATTAATGATTTCCTTGTCGTGACTTTACCAGTTACATGTACTTAGGTGTTTGCCAAGTGGCATAAAAACAGCCATAAAAGTAGCATTAAATAAAATGAATAAACCTGAAGGAAATAATATAAGAGAATCAAATAAACATTAAAAAGGCTCCACTTACCTGTAGTGTAAGATTTTATGGCCGTATAAATATTGGCAAACAAGGTGGATATGTGAAGCTTTTTGTCAGGCGCCGTCCCCGTGCCGTGTCTTCGCACAGGGACGGACGCCTGCTTCTGGTTCTCCGTCGGCGGCGCGTCTCGTTACCTAGCAACAGGACGCTACTTGCAGATTCAGGCGGTGGTGTTCAGCGTCACCACCGCCAATAGATAGGCCAGCCCCCTTGTTCTATAAATATCTGGCTCTGGCACCTAGTGGGTGCCAGAGTATTAGGTCCCCTGTACTCCAGCGCTCCTTGCATCTTTACCGTGTATGTTAAGCCTACCAGTGTATGACCCGGCTAGTTCTCTGACTACTCTTCTATTTCCAAGTGATTCCTTGTGTATGACCCGGCTTCGTTACTGACCTCTCTCCAGTCTCCTGTGTTGCTAGTACCTGACCCGGCTTGTTATTGGACCTCGTTGTCGGATCTGCCTTTTGGCACCTCTCACTAGCACGGCTTGACCCGGACCGCCTGACTCCTCTTCCATCCACGCTTCACTGGTTGCTCTCTCTGAGGACCGCGACCTGCGTGTCTCCGCAGCAAAATCCATACTCCCTTGCGGGGGCCCCTGGCGAAGACCTGGGATACGTTAGACTCCGCGCCTCTTTGCTGAGCAGCGCAAAAACCAGTAAGCTATACTCTCCATATTTCGTGACACTTTTGTTACATATAGGTGTGTTTAACATCACACCAAATGTAACAGCCTCATATCGCTACTGCTGGAGTTACCGCTTAGACACGGTAGGACTCACGTAGAGTTGGATGCAATTTCTGTTTAAAATGCAGAAGTAAACATGCGTATGATACACTGAAAAGAAAGTTTGTGCCCAACTGTACAGGAGCCCCTCAGATTGGCTACATGTTAGCCTGACCTCTCACCCTTCACATGGACATACGGGAGCTGGATATGCTGTTGATCTGATTTACTACAAATAGTTCTAACAATGGTAACTTCAAAACTGTTACACGTGGACATGCAGGAGAGGCAGAGTGAATAACGCCTTAAAAATGACCCACTTTGTATAGACGAACATTGAAAACGCATGCAAGTACATGTGTAATGTCAGTGTAAAGCACAGGCCATAACTGGTATTACAGTGAGGGTGGCAGTATAATGCGGGTGACGTAGAATAGAATCTTAGGGCAACTCTGTATAGTAAGACGATGTAATCAGGTAAAAAAGTCATAGTCTGACGTACATTATTATCTGCTAAATGGAAAGTTTGTCCATTTATTATAGTTAATGACTACACCAGTGATGGGCAACAGGCGGCCCCAGGACAAAGCCTCCACCCAGGGCCATCTTAGCAACATTATGGGCCCCTGGGCAAAGCAGTGAACCGGGGCCCCTACCTATATATATATATATATATATATATATATATATATATATTATAAAATCACTTGTTTTTTAAATGCACTCGCTCAGTGACCCTTGAAGTTTTTTTATGCAGGATTTTTTTTTTTGCAGGATTATTTATTCTAATTAAAAGCCCCTATCTATGGGGTCCCATTGCCCGTGGGGCCCCCGGGCACCTGCCCATCGTGCCCAGTAGAAAAGATGGCCCTGCCTCCACCTGTGGCCCCCAGATCTGCTTTATTGTCAGATTTGTTCATTATAGCTTATAACACTTGTTGAAAATGCCTGCTGATATGTTATTATTGATTAAATGTATTGTTTTATCTTATTACTGAGATGAGGGTAATGTGCGGCCTTTCTGAAGATTAGAGGGCGCCCAGGTGGCCCCTGCAGTGAATTATGTTGCCGATTTCTGTACTACACTGAGACTTTTGCTAAAGCTCAGCGACAGGTCTTAGCTATGATTGGTGTATGAGCTATGACTGGTGTATGAGCTATGACTGGTGTATGAGCTATGACTGGTGTATGAGCTATGACTGGTGTATGAGCTATGACTGGTGTATGAGCTATGACTGGTGTATGAGCTATGACTGGTGTATGAGCTATGACTGGTGTATGAGCTATGACTGGTGTATGAGCTATGATTGGTGTATGAGCTATGATTGGTGTATGGAAGAGGAGAGGATACAGACTCTGCCTCTTCCATAAGATCCAGCTGGGTGTAGTAAAGATCAATAGGAAGCATGAGAGTCCTACACTCCTCTCCTGTGTCTTCTCCATGTAGCACACAAGGAAGTCTTCCAGTTAGTGATAGAAAATAATGTAGTCAGTGACAAGCAAAACTCTACAACAGTTTACAATACTCTTTCTGACTTCGGGGAGTAAGTGCCTATACAGAGACACAGCATCTGCACTGAATGTTAATCTTCTGCTAGCTCAGATAGTATTTGTCACAGCGATACTACACATAAGGGCCTAATTGATGTTTGGACACAAGTTGTGTTTAAAAAAAAGAAAAAAAAAGAGCACAGAACTTGTCAGCATTTCCGACCATGTTCAAATTTAAATGTATTTCAAAATACTTTTCCATATGAGTCTGGGTGTAAGTGCAATCTGCCTAAATGTTACCTGCCCTATGTAGATTTGAGATGCTCGGGCTCGGTTTTCTGAAAACCTAACCCACCCGAACTTAGGGGATTCGAGTAGGCTCGCAAGCCGTCCTCGCATCTAAATCAAGGCAAAATGTCATTGTTGCGTTGTTGGGTTTTGGATTCCATAAGTACCTCACTCCCCAGGAGATCCAGCGCCATTGTTCATACAGAAACAGGGGTAGCAGTGTTCTTGTCACTCTCCAGTGACATTGCTCAGTGCTATTGCTCACACAGAAACAGGAGGGGTAGCAGTGTTCTTGTCACTATCCAGTGACATTGCTCAGTGCCGTTGCTCATACAGAAACAGGAGGGGTAGCAGTGTTCTTGTCACTCTCCAGTCTCCAGTGATATTGCTCAGTGCCGTTGCTCATACAGAAACAGGAGGGGTAGCAGTGTTCTTGTCACTCTCCAGTCTCCAGTGACATTGCTCAGTGCCGTTGCTCATACAGAAACAGGAGGGGTAGCAGTGTTCTTGTCACTCTCCAGTCTCCAGTGACATTGCTCAGTGCCGTTGCTCATACAGAAACAGGAGGGGTAGCAGTGTTCTTGTCACTTGACAAAAATGGACTGGAAATGACTGTAAATTAATGTTATTGAGGTTAATAATAATGTAGGGATAAAAAAAAAAAAAGAGGCAAATTATGTGATTTTAGCAAAAAATAGGGATCCAAAACCAAAACACTCAAGGGCGGTTTTGCCAAAACCAAAAAACAAAGTTAATCCAGATCCAAAACCAAATCACGGGGTTCAGTAAACATCTCTAATGTAGATACACACAACAGAGTGCAGTATGCACACAAGCATCTGTGCAATATAAGGTCACATCACAACACACAATAACAAATTTATATTATAAAATATATGAAAAACTTTTCTTATATATATATATATATATATATATAAATATGGATAACCATCCAAATAAAGAGCTTGGCAAGTTTAGGAGAAGCTCTGGGAAATTAGTCATTTATTGCTCAAATGGAGCTCACAACCTCAGATAAAGGTAGATCCACCACAGATTCCACTGCAATATGGGTCCATGGACCAACAGCAAAGCAAAGGTTGAAACAGCCGGGTGTGTGTGAGCGTGTGCAACCCTGGCCTGGTACACACCAGAGGCTACAAAATTCTCTTTAATGGCCAGGACAGCAAGCGGAGTACGTAGATGAAAGGTTACAGCTACTGAAGAGTGGCCGATACATTTATTCCATGGACGTGATATACAGAGTTTTGTACAGGATGGACTGGAGAAGTAGCACAGATCATCGGCCTGTAAACCAGCAATTATACAAGGAGCAATCATGGGTCCCTTATCCATAATCTCCGATTCACAAATGACAAAAGTTTTGGAAAGTGCGTCTCCCATTTTATTTTTTGAAGTAGCCAGTCAGAGACAACAAAGGCCAGTAAACGAGAAAGGACAGATGAAATGCATCACTTTCCCTGAGATGTTAATAGCATCAACTTGCACTTCTGCCTCACAGCACTGGGGTCATGAGTTCCCGACCATGGCCTTATCTGTGAGGAGTTTGTATGTTCTCCCCGTGTTTGCGTGGGTTTCCTCCTGGTGCTGCGGTTTCCTCCCACACTCCAAAAACATACTGGTAGGTTTATTGGCTTGATTCAAAATTGACCCTAGTCTGTGTGTGTGTGTGTGTGTGTGTGTGTGTATGTTAGGGAACTTAGACTGTAAGCCCCAATGGGGCAGGGACTGATGTGAGTTCTCTGTACAGCGCTGCGGATTTAGTGGCGCTATATAAATAAATGATGATGTTCAACTTGCACTAAGAATGGTAGGCTTATATCTGGATTTGAATGAAGACCTGAACAATAGATGAAGAACATTCTTTTTATTTTGTTGTTTCTGATTTAAAATCATTTTTCCATGTGCTACTTTATTGTAGAAGTGCACTGTAAAGCATGTTGACCTTTTGAACGCATACTTACTGCATTCTTTACCAGGCAAATGCACTCAGAGATGTGGTAAGGTTGTTTTTCTAGGACAGTGATTTCAATTTAGAATACCATTCAGACAGGCACCCACCATCAACAATTACAATTAAGCAGACCTAAAGAAACATAGTTGATACATTCATGGAAGACTCTAGGAGCATTATAAAACCAGAAACATACACAAAAATAAATATATATATATATATATAAATCTTTTTAACCTTATATTTAACGAAACAGCTCAAAGACAAGGATGATTATTTTTAATGCTAGTTGTGAAGATCTGTGTTTACTTGACGATATTGCTGCAGAGCTTCAGGCTCAGGAATCGACGACGGAAAAAGATGACCTCAGGGAGGTGTAGATCTAACGGTGGTCACACCTGTTACAGTCTGATCATTATATATGGAATCGGTATAGAATGAACTTGTGTGGGTGATCTAATATGATTTAATGCAGATGGCCAAACTGATCGTTAATCTAATCAGATTTGGTGAAAATGTTCATCCAAAAGGATTGTATTATAAAAAAGGATTGTATTATAAAATGTTTATTGCCATCATGCGATTGAAGTCTAACAATTCTACAACTTTCTTACGAAGCACCTGCACAAAAAATGTTTTTCTAATCTGCTAAATTAAAATTGTAATGTGCGTGGAACAATAACTCATTTTGTGATTGCTAAACGGATTTACAATGATCAGATTGGAAATGACTGGAATATAAATTGTGTTCTTCAATTACATATTGATGTAACTGTACAGAAATACAATAGCTATTTAAAAAAATAATAATAATGTTGCACAACAAGACACAGGTCATCTTTCCAAAGGTTGTACAGACAAGGAGCAATAGAGTCAGGAGACAATGACCCCCAGATTATGAGGGGTCACCACTCTGGAACGAATTTAAGTTCTTCTTTAATGCAGTGAATCTCCAACATGTTTAGTAGATCCCCTCACAGAAGTATACAGATGAGCCAGTTATCCCAAAAGGAAATTTAATAACAGATACAACCAATATTAATATAAAAGCTATTTATTTTGTCATGCACTATCATACTCTTCTTTCAACTAGGGATACAGCTTAGCAAGTGGGTTCAGTTAATTATCTGGTTTAGATAAAGATACATCTGAGTTAGATATATCTGAAGACGGATGAATTATATCCTTTGCAAAATGACAAGTTCATTTTTGCTCCTGTGATATGTCCTTAGGGAAATCCTATATATAACTATTTCTACCTCAATAGTTTTTCTTGCAGTGCTTTGTAAACAGGACCATCTACCATTCCTAGTGAACCGATAGGCTGCATTCTCAGAACACTGACAAAATAGCTGCCCGTTGTGAACATCAACCGGTACACTTTAAAATTAAAATTCAGCTTACACTAATGGGGGTGGGGATTCAATTGGGCGCGTTACGGGTAAAAGTAACGCGGCATGCGCATTATTACCATTAGTACAGTAATAATGCGCTTTATTACAGTTATTACGGTAGTTTCAATGCCAGCATTTGCTGCGAGCAGAAAGCCGGGTTAAGACTACCGTAATACCAGTAATAGTTTTAACACCGTGCAAATTTGGGGGGAAATGAATTCCCCCCATGAGGTCTGAAAATGATGAAGTATTCCTTATTTTATTCCCACCACTGTTATATTAATGCTTTAAAAAAAAAATATATATATATATTTAGTGATATAATAGTGAAGCGTGAGCACTGGTGAAGTCCTCGCCCCCACCAGACAGACAGATATATTATCAGGGGAATGTGTTAAGAAAGGGAAAACAATGTAATCTACGTGGATAATATGTGTGACTTCTGTGCATCAGATACTGCTGTTTGAGCTTTCTTCTGCTAACAAGCAGGTAAAGGATCCCTGTTACCTTAAGGGCTTTATCTTCAGAATTCCTGTCTTTTCTGCTCATTAAGAAGGGTTTTAATGATTACTATGTCAATAGCTCCAAATTACAGGACTGTGAGAAAGGTCTTCTTGTGTATATAGAACCAAGTGAAGCTTGTTAAACAGTCATAGTGCAACTTCTGTCCTGCAGAAGGGATTTCTATAAGGCCAGTCTCTAGGTATGTACTTGGTTAGAATTACTAGTTTGGGCTAAACAGTAAATAAACTAACTTGTCTTCAGATTGCAATTCTGGCTGTTCTGGATGACAGGTGCCAAGCCCAACAACCGGGTACAAGATTCTGCATCTCTGTATCTGATGATGAATATACACATGCAGCGATAGGATCCTGCACCTCTGTATCCGATGATGAATATACACATGCAGTGATAGTATCCTGCATCTCTGTATCTGATGATGAATATACACATGCAGTGATAGGATCCTGCATCTCTGTATCCGATGATGAATATACACATGCAGTGATAGTATCCTGCACCTCTGTATCTAATGATGAATATACACATGCAGTGATAGTATCCTGCATCTCTGTATCTGATGATGAATATACACATGCAGTGATAGTATCCTGCACCTCTGTATCTGATGATGAATATACACATGCAGTGATAGGATCCTGCACCTCTGTATCCGATGATGAATATACACATGCAGTGATAGGATCCCGCATCTCTGTATCTGATGATGAATATACACATGCAGTAATAGTATCCTGCATCTCTGTATCTGATGATGAATATACACATACAGTGATAGGATCCTGCACCTCTGTATCTGATGATGAATATACACATGCTGTGATAGTATCCTGCACCTCTGTATCTGATGATGAATATACACATGCAGTGATAGGATCCTGTATCTCTGTATCTGATGATGAATATACACATGCAGTGATAGTATCCTGCACCTCTGTATCTGATGATGAATATACACATGCAGCGATAGGATCCTGCACCTCTGTATCCGCTGATGAATATACACATGCAGTGATAGTATCCTGCACCTCTGTATCTGATGATGAATATACACATGCAGTGAGGATCCTGTATCTCTGTATCTGATGATGAATATACACATGCAGTGATAGGATCCTGCATCTCTGTATCCGATGATGAATATACACATACAGTGATAGTATCCTGCACCTCTGTATCTGATGATGAATATATACATGCAGTGATAGTATCCTGCACCTCTGTATCTGATGATGAATATACACATGCAGTGATAGGATCCTGCATCTCTGTATCCGATGATGAATATACACATGCAGTGATAGGATCCTGCATCTCTGTATCCGATGATGAATATACAAATACAGTGATAGGATCCTGCACCTCTGTATCTGATGATGAATATACACATACAGTGATAGTATCCTGCACCTCTGTATCTAAAGATGAATATACACATGAAGTGATAGGATCCTGCATCTATGTATCCGATGATGAATATACACATGAAGTGATAGGATCCTGCATCTATGTATCCGATGATGAATATACACATGAAGTGATAGGATCCTGCATCTATGTATCCGATGATGAATATACACATGCAGTGATGGTATCCTGCATCTCTGTATCTGATGATGAATATACACATGCAGTGATAGTATCCTGCACCTCTGTATCTGATGATGAATATACACATGCAGTGATAGGATCCTGCATTTCTGTATCTGATGATGAATATACACATGCAGTGATAGAATCCTGCACCTCTGTATCTGATGATGAATATACACATACAGTGATAGTATCCTGTATCTGATGATGAATATACACATACAGTGATAGTATCCTGCACCTCTGTATCTGATGATGAATATACACATGCAGTGAGGATCCTGTATCTCTGTATCTGATGATGAATATACACATGCAGTGATAGGATCCTGCATCTCTGTATCCGATTATGAATATACACATACAGTGATAGTATCCTGCACCTCTGTATCTGATGATGAATATACACATGCAGTGATAGGATCCTGTATCTCTGTATCTGATGATGAATATACACATGCAGTGATAGGATCCTGCATCTCTGTATCTGATGATGAATATACACATGCAGTGATAGTATCCTGTATCTCTGTATCTGATGATGAATATACACATACAGTGATAGTATCCTGCACCTCTGTATCTGATGATGAATATACACATGCAGTGATAGGATCCTGTATCTCTGTATCTGATGATGAATATACACATGCAGTGATAGGATCCTGCATCTCTGTATCTGATGATGAATATACACATGCAGTGATAGTATCCTGTATCTCTGTATCTGATGATGAATATACACATACAGTGATAGTATCCTGCATCTCTGTATCTGATGATGAATATACACATGCAGTGATAGGATCCTGTATCTCTGTATCTGATGATGAATATACACATGCAGTGATAGTATCCTGCATCTCTGTATCTGATGATGAATATACACATGCAGTGATAGTATCCTGCACCTCTGTATCCGATGATGAATATACACATACAGTGATAGTATCCTGCATTTCTGTATCTGATGATGAATATACACATACAGTGATAGTATCCTGCACCTCTGTATCTAAAGATGAATATACACATGAAGTGATAGGATCCTGCATCTATGTATCTGATGATGAATATACACATGCAGTGATAGTATCCTGCATCTCTGTATCCGATGATGAATATACACATGCAGTGATAGATCCAGAGGTGCAGGTTCCTAACACCTAACATGCACATATGATGATGGAGATAAAATTGAGTCAGGTTTCTATTATACCTTAACAAATCTGAGCATATAAAATCTGACTTTATCATCAGATAAAGGTGGAATAGAGATGTCTAAATTATATTTTCTATTCAAATAATGTATTATTTTTTTTACTTTTCTTTGTGAACGTCATAATTTACCAGGTAAATGTATAATTTGGGGTTTATTTTTGATCATAAAAACTGGCCAATCCAGGCTAATACATTCCATGATCTTCATTTCTCAGAAGAAGATACACCAAGCTACTCAGACAGATTAAACACACAGTAACCAAATTAGAAAGGCTAGAAAGTGTCAGAATAACATTTTGTAATAAAGAGACTTTGTGTAACTGAATTGTGTCAGAAACAATTGTTTACATGTACAGTAGATAAAGATAAAATTGTTGTCTATCTCCCTCCTGCACTGGGATTATAGACAATACAAAGGGACCATATTTTCAGACATAAATATAACCTTATTTGCATAATCTCTAGAGCCCTCAATGATGCCGCCAACAGAAAACCCCAATCATCTGTATTACAGGGTGTTACCGTAGGGAGGAAATCGCTTAGTGAAGCAGAAGAGAAATTATAATTAAAGCTGGTTTGCAGACACAAGGATCATAGTGCGCCAATTTGTTGCAATGCTCTAGGTATATTCAGGGTCAAGAATTATATATATACTAATCAATTTAAACCACTTGCAAAATTTGTGACACATTTAGGTTAATAAACAAACAAACAAACAATTTAACCCATTCTTGCCTGGATGATTTACACTTTAAAACCAATATTAATGTATTTGTGACGAGCCCGTTTAATGGGAAATTGCTTAATTTTTTTAGTTATTGTTTTATGTTTTATTGTATATTGATTTCCTTTTTGGGATAGACTTGGATTTCTTTTAGTTGTGTGATTTATTTTTATACATTCAGTTAATTTCCCCTATTTGCTAGTTCTCCTGACTCTATGGGGGAAATTCAATTGGGCCGCACTATTCTAGGAATAACGCAGCCCGCACAGTATTACCGTTGTTACAGTAATTTTCACTTTTTTATTTTGTCACATTTGTTTTCTTTTTTCATCTTTTTTTTTTATTTATTTGTTTTTAACAAGGTTGATGAGTCCTAGAAGACTGTGATACCCTTGTTTTTAGTCAGCAGTATTACTTCTGTAATCAGGGCTGATATGTAAGATGGTATTAGAGCCATATATGGATCTAATCTGGGTCAAATAATCACCATGCTGGACCGCCATACAAATGAGGGATTCCACAACAGCATAATGTTGATGCCAACATATTGCTCTATATTCAATGCAGAAGTGTGCCACATTCTGTTCAGAGAACACAGCACTGCATTTATACACTGTGTACTGGTGATTGTGGGGCCAGGAACCAAATCAATCTGGTTTACGTCCTGTTAATGGACCATTAATTAAAAGCTCAAGTCAAGCAGAGATGTTAGCCTAAAGATGTCTCATACCAGATAGAAGTGCGGGTAGGTGGCCCTTTCATGGTATCCTCTCTTACCACACAATCACTGCTAGAATAGCTGCAAGCACTGTTATTATCCAAGGCCCATAAGGGCTGGAATATTGGAGCCAACAGAAGAACACAAACACAATCATGGTGCCTATGGTGAATAGAATTCTATAAACACCACTTTCACCACTGAGAACACAAACACAGTCATTGGATCTATTGGGATCTATGGTGGGATGGAATTCTATAAACATCACTTTCACTACTGAGTAAGAATCTGAACCTTTCATTTGGAGATGACAATTATACCTTTCCTATGATATTGAACAATCTCCTTGAGATACATTAATTGTGAGTTCAATTTTCTTTTAATATTGTGATTTTTTTTTTTATTGTGGCCTTTTTTCTCCTCGAGTACTACTCACAAAAGATCAATACAAATTACTGAAGTGATTCAGACACCTGAAAGACCTAATAATCACCATACTCAGGTGAGTAACCTGTCAATCACATTACCGGGGTAGCTGCAGTAGGATCCACTTCTAATGTTGCTGGATTATTCTTCTGGAGTATTGCACCTGTGAGGAGTTTGTATGTTCTCCCCGTGTTTGCTTGGGTTTCCTCCGGGTGCTCCAGTTTCCTCCCACTCCAAAAAAACCTACTAGTAGGTTAATTGGCTGCTATCAAAATTGACCCTAGTCTCTCTCTCTCTCTCTGTCTGTGGGTGTGTATCTGTGTCTGTGTGTGTGTGTATATTGGGGAATTTAGACTGTAAGCTCCAATGGGGCAGGGACTGATATGAATGAGATCTCTGTACAGCGCTGCGGAATCAGTGGCGCTATATAAATAAATGGTGATGATGATGATGATAACAAACACCCAATGGATCAACTTTATCTACAGACATCCCAACATTCAGTGATCAAACAGTTACTCAATAGCGAATCAATTATTCGCCCATCTACAGTCTACAGTGGGGGACTTGATGGCATAAAAACTCTATGTATGTTTGAAATATTATTGCGACCTTAGGCCTGGACCTTCTATGAGATAATTGATACATTAAACTACTTTGTGACACATGTTTAAGGCCTCTTCTCACACTCTAGATGAATGATACTTTTGTAGGTAAACCTATTTTTATCAAAAAGCATAGCTGCGACAAAACGAGCCGTGCGGTATCATCTGCTCACTACCAATTGATAGCACATGTCACTAATTTATATTTTATAAACATAAGGAAGACATAAAATCAAAGGACAAAATATTACATGCAGCACTCAAGTTCTTTTGGCACCTGTCCTGCCCTTTACATTATTATGTATCCACAGACTTGTATGCACATGTCGACATCTAGCTGCCATGCTCTATTTTATTCTTAATATAATAATGCTGTGGACCTGAAGAGCTGCTCATGGGAGGTGCTACGTGGGAGAACCAATCAGCTACTGCAGGCTTGTAAAGAGGCCGGTTTAGCTATAAGCCAAGGCCAATTTCTGCTTATAACAATCAGTATGCACCTTAGACATAGTAATTATATTTATGTATATGGACTAATGTACCCACCTACTCTAAGTTAAGGCTACTAGAAGCCACCAAGTTCGGTGATTAATTAGAGGCACGGCTTCAAGGTGTAATAATTTACAGTAGGGGGCGCGCTATTAGTTGTGTGTGATAATCATCATATATTTACAGAGCAGCACAAATTCCGTAGTGCTGTACAGAACACAGCACCTGGAGGAAACCCACACAAACACAGGGAGATCATACAAACTCCACACAGATAAGGTCATGTCGGGAATTGAACTCGTGACCCCAGTGCTGTGAGGCAGAAGTGCTAACCACTGAGCCACTTTGTTCACAATGTCCATGCACTATGTTTCCTCACTGTAAATTAACCTCACTATTTACCCAATCTGTAAAGAAAACATTACACTATGGAGGACACTTACATATCCTATAAATTCACTCTGTGAAAGTAAGCTGAAGTGCAAATCAATCTCCAACTACAGAAACTCAGCTATGAATGTATAAAACATATACAGAAAATGTGCAGATAAAGTGTTGTTTAACCCTCACCATCCTCAGTGAATGTATCTTGTTCGGAAGCCCCCATGAAGTTAGCAGGAAGGTCGGACATTTGCATCGCGGGAGGTGGCTTTGCTCCTATTTGGGGCTGAAGAGAAGAGTTAAGTGAATGGGAATACTCTAATATATCTTTACATTTCACTGACAAACAGGAGAGATATAAAAGTATATACGTACCAAAGGAAAGTAGGAATTATTCCGCACTGGTAGTTCTGGGGGGACGGCTCCCAAAGTACCATCTGTCTGTAAGTAACATAAATACGAGTTATGATATGGATTGTTACACAGAATGTTATGTTTTATAGATTGTCTCAAAATGGCAGCTAGGCAGTATAGCGTAATGGGCAATATACACGTTTAAAATGTATATCATGGTACGCCCTATGAATGCTAGCAACTTTCTACCTGGAAAAGCAACAAACCGTGTGACACCATGAATATAGGTAAAAAAAAAACAACTAGCCCTAATTACCTGGAGGCACTACGACAGGTGCAGGCACAAGCCACAATGTTAGTAGGTACACTGTCCACAATTAATCCCTATATAGTCCAGCCAGAAAGGAACAGCAATCAAGTTTGTCAAGAAAGACCCAACCCTGGGGCCGAAAACGCTTTACACTTCTCAGGTACTTGGCGATCAGCTCTATTCTTGTCCGTGGCAACCGGGGTTCTATTTAGCTGTTGACTGGGAGAGGGGCTAAACAGGGAAATATGGTCACTGGGTCCTTTCCTTGGTACCCTGTGGAGGAGGCTCAGGCAGGTCGAATGCTGCTGAAAAACTGGGGCTTATTAATTTATCCAGTAAGAGGATCTGGTTAAAGGTGTAGTGCAAGAACAAGTTTACCCATCACAGTGTGAGAAATCTGGGTTTTGTTTCTTGGAAGTGGGGTGGGACATGGGACACACTTTGGTGCTGTGCTAAAAATCAACAGTTGACATACCAATTAAACACCCCCACTTTGACTAATTCTATCTATCCATCTATATATTTACTGTGTGTGTGTATGTGTATATATATATATATATATATATATATATATATATATATATATATATATATATATATATATATATATATTCCAAATTGAGGTCCTGCATGCACTTTATGGACTTATATTATAAAACATTCCAAGTGGAACACACTGTGACCTATAACAACTATCAGATATTATCTGTCATAACGATATCAAGATACCAGAGTGGTAAATGCAGATATCTGTGGCAGCACAGTGGCCTAGTGGTTAGCACTTCTGCCTCACAGCACTGGGGTCATGAGTTCGATTCCCGGCCATGGCCTTATCTGTGTGGAGTTTGTATGTTCTCCTTGTGTTTGCGTGGGTTTCCTCCGGGTGCTCCGGTTTCCTCCCACACTCCAAAAAAAACATACTGGTAGGTTAATTGGCTGCAATCAAAATTGACCCTAGTCTCTGTCTCCCTCTCTGTCTGTCTGTCTATGTGTGAGGAGTGTGTGTTTATATTAGGGAATTTAGACTGTAAGCTGCAATGGGGCAGGGACTGATGTGAATGAGTTCTCTGTACAGCGCTGCAGAATTAGTGGCGCTATATAAATAAATTATGATGATGATGATATCTGGTTAGAACACATCAATACTCTTTGCAATGTTATTAAAATAATCCTAGCATTATTACACATGATATACATACAGGACACACAAGCCAACAATTGCAGCTGTTATTTCTTTTGGTTTAATAGATCTTTTTATGTCTATTAGCAATTTAGCATTAATGTATTTATATATGTTTAAAAGATACATTTCTACTACAAGGAGCCCACACTTCCTCATAGATTTTCTCAGTACATTGGTACACTTTTGTTTGGTATTCTTGAGTAACTGTGCAATTTATGCAGGTCAGGGGCGCACGCAGGGGGGGTTTCTGGGTCTCCAGAAACCCCTCCGCTAAAAAAGTGCCCTACATAGCAGCACTGTACTATACAGCACCACCGCGGACGCTTCTTTGACAGCGCCGCGACTGCCGTATAGTACAGTGCTGCCGAAACGGAGCTGCTGCGCAGGCGCGGAAGCTCTCTCGCTTTTAAATATCCTCCGTGTGCCCCAGCAGGTAGTTCATTGCTCCCATGAAAGGTTGTCAAAAGATCAAGCAGTACAAGCCATGGCTTCAGTTAAGTCCATTTTTTACATTGTGTTCCTATTATATAGATCCTATAGCATTATTAACAAATGCGATAACATTATACTGACCAACAATGGTTAGGTTTATATATGCCGAGAGGGGTATTACTATGGGATGTGTCATATAGCCTATAGAACTTAAATAATATAATCCTAATGTGGGCTATCTAACAACTGTGAAAAACGTAAAACACAAAGGTGAATCGGCAGCACTAACAGGAGACAACCAGTGAAAAGCGAGGAGTAAGGGACTCAATGCTGAGTGAGCTTGAGATTTTGGTTATAAGCCTCTATCAGTAATAATATTGCAGTTTCTGTAAACTAGGCCAACACATCATAAATATAATGCAATAGAAGAAACGGTTTACCTCCCAAACTCAATTTTCACACATATTAAAATACATAAAGCTCAAATTGCTTAAAGTCTGTGGATCTCTCCCCGTGATAGACGGGACATTTGATACATACCAAGTAACTGACGGATACTCTGTGTAGGTTCACAGCCTGACGATGGAGAGACTGCCTTAGAAACATCTCGTCTTTAATGGCATAAAAGCTTCATCATGAAAAATAAAATACACATATATAGAGATTAGTGCGCACCACACATTAACAAATAGTTAATAATTAATAGATAGTATTCCTTCCATTACGCCTTAAAGAAGCAACAAGTCTTTTGGGTAATTTAATATCATCAAAATACAATTATTTTATTTCAGAAAAGGACTTTAGTTCATTTCCAAAATCAGCTCTGAATATACTGATTAATCTGTTGCATTCCCTCTCTCTTCTCTATGTTAGGTAGAATAGCGGTTTAGAAACCACACTCTAATTAATTAATAATTTACTGATCTATAATGGTGAAAATTTCCAATGAGCTTTAAAAAAGAAAAAAATCTCTAAATGAGCAAGTATGAATTATTAGAATTATTGTTGTTAATTAAGATATAAGATGCCACAGTGCTCTGTCGCAATGGAAACTAGGGAAAACACAGTGAACACGAAAAACAGGAACACACATGGTATATAAAATAAGTGCAGCCATAAAAACAAAGGGCATGGAGGGCTTACCATCTAGTGGGAAAAGGGCAGAAGTGAGATTGACTTGAGTGGATATTGAGTTGTCAGCAATGATGTAGCAATGTGAGGAGTGTACAGTCATGGCCAAAAGTTTTGAGAAGGACACAAATATTATTTTTCACAAAATCTGCTGCCTTTTCATTTTTTTATGATGACAATTTGCATATACCCCAGAATGTCATGGAGTGATCAGATGAATTGCAATTAACTTCCAAGTCACTCTTTGCCCTGACAATGAACTTTATCCCAAAAACAACATTTCCACTGCATTTCAGCCCTGCCACAAAAGGAACAGCTGACAGAAGGTCAGTGATTCTCTCTTTAATACAGGTGAGAGTGTTGGTGAGGACAAGGCTGGAGATCACTCTGTCATGCTGATTGAGTTAGAATAACAGACTGGAACCTTTAAAAAGGAGGGTGGTGCTTGAAATCATCATCTCCCCTCTGTTAACCATGGTTACCTGCCAGGAAACACGTGCAGTCATCATTGCTTTGCACAAAAAGTGCTTCACAGGCAAGGATATTGCTACTAGTAAGATTACACCTAAATCAACCATTTATCGAATCATCATGAACTTCAAGGAGAAGTTCAAAAGTTGTGAATAAGGTTTCAGGGCGCCCAAGAACGTCCAGCAAGTGCTAGGACTGTCTCCTAAAGTTCATTCAGCTGTGGGATCGGGGCATCAATAGTGCAGAGCTTGCTCAGGAATGGTAGCAGGCAGATGTGACTGCATCTGCACGCATAGTGAGGCGAAGACTTTTGGAGGGTGGCCTGGTGTCGGGAAGGCCAGCAAAGAAGCCACTTCTCTCCAGAAAAAAAAAATCAGTGACAGACTGATATTCTGCAAAAGGTACAGGGATTGGACTGCTGAGGACTGGGGTAAAGTCATTTTTTCAGATGAATCCCCTTTCAGGTTGTTTGGGGCATCTGGAAAAATGCTTGTCCAGAGAAGGAAAGGTGAGCGCTATCATCAGTCCTGTGTCATGCAAACAGTAAAGCATCCTGAGACCATTAATGTGTGGCGTTGCTTTTCAGCTTCTCAGGCTCATTCACAATTTTGCCTAAGAACACAGCCATGAATAAAGAATGGTTCCCAAACATCCTCCAAGAGCAACTTCTCCCAACCATCCAATAACAGTTTGGTGATGAACAATGCCCCAGCATGACGGAGCACCTTGCCATAGGGCAAAAGTGATAACTAAGCGGCTCGTAGATCAAAATATCAAAATTTTGAGTCGATGGCCAGGAAACTCCCCAGACCTTAATCCCATTGAGAACTTGTGGTCAATCCTCAAGAGGGGGGTGGACAAACTAAAACCCACAAATTCCGACAAACTCCAAGCATTGATTAGGCAAGAATGGGCGGCCATCAGTCAGTATGTGACCCAGAAGTTGATTGACAACATCCCAGGGCAAACTGCAGAGGTCTTCAAAAACAAGGGTCAACACTGCAAATATTGACTCTTTGCATAAACTTAATGTAATTGTCAATAAAAGCCTTTGACACTTATGAAATTCTTGTAATTTTACAGTATGCCATAGCAACATCTGACATAAAGGTCTAAAAACACTGAAGCAGCAAACTTTGTGAAAACCAATACTTGTGTCATTCTCAAAACTTTTGGCCATGACTGTAGGTGGGAGTAATGTAGGCTATATAAGGTGATTGTTTAAAGAATTGATGCCTGGGGGAAAGTCTGATCAGACGTGGACGGGAAGTCCCACAGGTGGGAGAAGTGTTGTTGCAGGAGTAAGTACAGCTAGGTACATCCCGATGCGATATCTTTAACGATTTTATCAAAGACTGAAAGTCCTGAAAATCATTCCTGTGTAATCATGTGTACACACTATACACGTTTTACAAGATGCACCTTCAGATCTGTGGTCTTCATCTGCTGAAAAGATCGTGACTCTATAAACTCTATGAAGATCTGCCTACACTGCTGGTAGTGAGTGCGTACACGTTGCAGAATTTGCCCAATATCCATGCATCATTTATAGAGAATTTTAGTCTGTTTATAACATCAAATGAAATGATACAATGTGCTTTGGAGCGATAAAACATTATTATTGGAGGTTACAGACTAATGCGATATCTGACTGTCGTTTATCGTGTGATTGGCACAATAATCGGGTGAAAAAACTGTAGCGTGTACCCAGCCTAAGATGTGGTGAGCAGAGAGGAGGTAAGGCACAGGTCAGAGGCAGATTTCGTTAGGGGGATGATAGGAGACTGCAGTAGTTGAGGCAGAAGATGATGAGATAATAGAAGAAGAGAGTTGTATTTGCATGTTGGGTATTCTAGCAATATTCCAAAAGAAGAGGAGACTGGGTGAGAGACTGGATGAGGGGAGGAGGTGATTCTGGCTGGAGGGACGATAAGCTTTAGCTAGCAGAGAGACAATTGGTCACATGAGATAGTAGAGAAGTGATGAGGTCATGGCAGGAGTAGCAGCTTTACGTGGCATCAACGTTGCGGTGGTACTGGAGGCCAGATCAGGGAATCTGAGAACTGCAGAGGGCTGAGAACAGAGCCTTGTGGACAGGAGTGTAACTATAAACGTCCTGGGCCCCATAGTAAAATGGTAATTGGGCCTATCATAAAGTTCATGCCACAATGATTTCTGCTCCATCCCCAGTCAGTATTCCATAGGGCACAGTACAAATTACATTAGAAGCAATCTGGAAAATAAGTCTGAATTATATATACAGTTATTTTATCCTCATTATTTTACAAATCATAATTGCCTGTATAAACGTTATACTTTAAGGCATGGGGTGGAGGGGAGGGTGGGCCAGAGGTAGAGACACCTCTAGGTATGGTGGGCGAGTCTGCAACAAGCACAGGATCTACCACATACCTCTGTGGACTGGCACACATTTATGTGAGCGCACACGTGAACTCAGGTGCAATCTAAAACCCTCAAATATGTGCAATTTGTTTCTGGTTAAATGTATTTCATTATATGACTTCATAAGAAACCTTTCATCAAAAATATCAAACAAATATTACATTCAATTATGAGTTACTTTTTTTTTGGCATGTTGTCTTTACAGAAATATTTTTCCAGTGTTATCAACATTTCGTAGTAGGAGCGCCCTGTTCTTCTATAGGGTGCTCTATGACACTTAGTACACATCCACCACTGGGGATATATTTACTAAACTGCGGGTTTGAAAAAGATGGAGATGTTGCCTATAGCAACCAATCAGATTCTAGCTGTCATTTATTTAGTACATTCCACAAAATGACAGCTAGAATCTGATTGGTTCCTATAGACAACATTTCCATCTTTTTCAAACCCACAGTTTAGTAAATATACTCCCTGGGGGTAAAAATATTAACCAGCATCTTTTGCAAGTCACCGATATTGCCTTGAAAGCCATTGCCGTTTTTAAATTTGCCCTGCAAAGTCGCCAATATTCAGCGACTTGCAAAAACCACTGGTTAATACATTTACCCACAGGACTGAATCATTCCATTGCATTTTAAAGTGATAGAAATCTTTATTTAGGAGTGCTGAGGGTGGGGTATATGGTTTATGCATTCAGACTGTACACCAATGATTTCCAGAAGTTTTTGGGAGGGGGGGGGGGGGGGGAAATGATGTAGGCCTATTCTAGATTTGTGTTGGAACAGAATTCCACACAATTTTTATTTTATCTTTTATTTTTAATTGCATCACCCATATTATGTGTTCCATTCACACACCTAGTTATATGCTTTTTTATGTGTTTTGATGCCAGTGGGTAAAAAACCTAATAAATCTCTGCAATTCATCAGATTATTAATTGGAAGACATGAATTAAAATGTAAGCAGTAGATATCTTTAACTAATTTGACTGCATATGTGTAAGGCTGGGTACACACTACAGAAAATTTCTCCCAATACGACATCTTTAAGGATTTTACCAACAACAGAAAAAAAGAAATCCCCGATCAGCAGTCGATTCACATGTACACACTATTTTACACGATTTACCTTCAGATCTGTGCTCAGCATCTGTCATCACCCTCGGCTGAAAACATTGTCACTCTGCACACCCATCATCATCATCATTTATTTATATAGCGCCAGCAAATTCCGTAGCGCTTTACAATTGGGAACAAACATTGATAAGACAATACTGGGTAATACATACAGACAGAGAGGTAAGAGAACCCTGCTCGCAAAGTTACAATCTATGGGACAATGGGAGTTAGAAACACAAGGGCATGTGCTACATCATATTGCACAATGGACCAGCTAGACTGCAAAGGTAAAAGTATTGAGTGTGCTGTGTGTGTGGCAATGTTGGTCAGAGGGTTGTTGTCTTGCGTTAGCAGTGTAGAGGGTGGTAATAGGGTAATCCAGGGAAATTAAGCTGATGGTTGAGGAATATCATAACCTTGTCTGAAGAGGTGGGTTTTCAGTGAACGCTTGAAGGTTTGAAGACTAGAGGAAAATCTTACTGTGCGTGGGAAGGAATTCCACAAAGTGGGTGCAGCCCGGAAAAAATCCTGTAACCGAGAATGGGAGGATGTGATGAGAGGGGAGGAGAGACGTAGATCTTGTGCAGAACGGAGGTGTCGAGTAGGGAGATATTTCAAGACAAGTGAGGAAATGTATGTCGGTGCAATTTTGTTGATGGCCTTGTATGTTAGTAGAAGAATTTTATATTGGATTCGTTGAAATACAGGCAGCCAATGTAGAGACTGACAGAGTGGCTCAGCAGAGGAATAATGGTTTGTAAGGAAAATCAATCTAGCCGCTGCGTGTAAAATAGATTGTAGGGGTTCAAGTCTGACTTTGGGAAGACCAGTAAGGAGGGAATTGCAATAGTCGATGCGGGAGATGATGAGTGCATGTATTAATGTTTTTGCGGTGTCTTGTGTCAGATATGTGCGTATTCTGAAAATGTTCTTTAGGTGTATGTAAAATGATTTAGATATAGATTTGATGTGGGGAATAAACGAAAGTTGTGAATCAAGGATTACACCTAGGCAACCAGCTTGCGGGGTGGGATTTATGGTCATGTTATCAACAGAAATAGAAATGTCAGGCAGGAAGCTTCTGTTTTTGGGTGGGAATATTATTAATTCAGTTTTTGAGAAATTGAGTTTGAGTTGGCGAGAAGACATCCAAGATGAAATGGCGGAAAGACAGTCAGTAACGTGAGACAACACAGATGGTGAAAGATCAGGAGAGGATTGATAAATTTGTGTATCATCCGCATAGAGATGATACTAAAAACCAAAGGAGCTTATTAGTTTTCTAAGAGAAGTGGTGTAGATAGAGAATAGCAGAGGACCTAGGACTGAGCCTTGTGGTTCTCCAACTGGTTTAAGGAAGCGGAGCAGAGGTGGATGCAGAGAAATTAACACTGAAAGAGCGATTAGAGAGGTAGGATGAGAACCAGGATAGGACAGTGCCTTCAAGTCCTAGGGATTGTAGCGTTTGTATGAGGAGAGAGTGGTCAACAGTGTCAAATGCAGCAGAGAGATCCAGAAGAATTAGAAGAGAGGAATGGTTGTTGTCTTTTGCTGTGATCAAATCATTGACAACCTTGGTCAGCGCAGTCTCTGTGGAGTGTTGAGAGCGAAAGCCTGACTGAAGAGGATCCAATAGGTTGTTTGCTGTAAGAAAGTGTGTGAGGCGTGTGTAGGGAAATCTCTCGAGAAGCTTGGAGGGGCATGGGAGGTGGGAGATGGGGCGGTAATTTACGAGAGAGTTAGGGTCAGAATTCTGTTTTTTTAAATGGGAGTAATCACTGCATGCTTGAATAGTGATGGAAAAATACCAGTAGAAAGAGATAGATTACAGATTTTAGTTAGAGGGGAAATGAGCACAGGAGACAGGGACATACCAATTTGTGAGGGAATGGGATCAAGAGGACAGGAGGTAGAGTAGGTAGATGAGAAGAGAGTAGAAACTTCCTCTTCATTTGTGGGATCAAATGAAGAGAGAGTGTTAGAGGGTGCTACAAAGGAATTGAGCCGATTGCTTGTCAAGGGAGATACCATTTCAAGCCTGATCTTATCAATTTTGTCCTTGAAATAGGAAGCAAGAGCCTGGGCACTGATGTTAGTTGGAGGATTTGGAGCAGGAGGATTCAGAAGAGAGTTAAATGTGTTAAAGAGGCGTTTGGGGTTAGAAGCCTGAGCATAGATGAGAGATTGGAAGTAGGTTTGTTTAGTAGTGTCCAGAGCATTTCTATAGGAGTGGTAGAGATCTATGGACACTGCCAGTCATGAGTGCATACCAGCGGCGCACGCGGGATTTTTAAACATATAGAGAGAGCTGCCGCAGCTTCAATTCGGCGGCACTGCACTGAACAGCAGCAGCGGCATCTGTCAAAGAAGCGTCCGCGGCAATGCAGTATTGTACTACAATACAGCACCGCGGCTGCTGTATAGTACAGTGCCGCTATGGAGGGACACTGTTCTTTGCGGAGGGAAGGGGTTTATGGAGAACCAGAAACCCCCCCTGCGTGCGCCCCTGCATACACACTGCAGAATTGGAACAATGTTGTCCATCGCTGAACAAGATATTTCGTTTGGTTTAAAAATCAAATAGAATGATACAATTTGCTTTGGAACGATAACGTTCACCGCTGGAGTGTACACACTAATGTGACATAGGTCCGAGCGGCCGTTTGATTGGCCCAATAACCGTCTGTAAACCATGTAGTGTGTACCCAGCATAAGGTGCTGTTTCCATGTACACCTCCAAGAACATGTATAATAAGCGTTATAAGAGAGTCTAAGATAAAGCACAGGGGATTTTTGTCACATTGGCTAAACATTAACATAAACATTAAAAAAACATGTGTCGTATTTCATAGGATGGAAGAGAGCGTGAGGGCAGCATGACAAAATGCGGAACCTTTAAACAAAAAAAAGAAGAGTTCATTTATTTCAGAAATGGCATCCCTGGGTTGACTCAGTTAAACATTGTTTAATAAAAGTAAAAAAGATAGTGAAAGGGAAAATATGACTCAAAACGCAAACAGGCAAATGGGGAGCTTATGAAACGAGGCAGATAAAGGACAACAGGCATCCTCTGGCTTATCACATGCCGGCCACAAATCATAAACCTGTCTTTACTTATCTTTGTTCTCTCTTACTTGCTGATGCCATACCACAAGGATACAATTGTAGCTAACTAGCAGTCGCATCAGGCCAACCACACTATTATAATTAGTCAATCATTTCTCAGCTAATCTGAAGAAAGCTCTGAGTGATTTGCTCCTACAATAGTTTTGAACAAATTCACCCTTAAACATGTTGTTTTTCACACATACGCTGGGTATCCTATATATTAGCTGGATGACCAAACATTCCCGCATCACGTGGTAAGGCCAGAACTGTGTCATACAGACATAGACACTCTTATTTGTAAGGTGGTTTGAAAACATTAAAAAAAAAAATATAAAAAGAAAAGTAAAAAAATGTGAATAGAAGTAAGTGGGTCAAAAACAATAATGCTACATAAATCTAGTGCAACATTGGCAACGATAGCAAATGTGTGTTTGGTTGGGATGGTCTTAGTGCAGATTTGCTGGTTTATGTAACATTAGTTATTAGACATAATTGTGTTACAGCAGAGCACTGTGTGTTTCTTAACCTGTTTCTGACCGTGTTAAAAGATGGATAATCTGCTGGATAATTGGATTCACTATGTCAATCGTTTATTCTTTTGCTGTTGTTTTTTTTGACCTTCCAAAATAAAACTTAAAAAAAAAAAAAAAGATGGATAATCTAAAGAGGATTAAAATTTACAGAAGGAAGCCATAAAGATAAAACACTGTATTTAGTAAACGTTGTGGGGTGTACTAACAAGCCAAATTAAAGCTGTGGTGGGGAAACCCTTTAAGGGTGAGACAGAACTATTAAACCAAGGATTAGTTGATAACATGATAACATCCTTAAATAAACACAACAGAATATAAAGTGTAGGGTCAAAGAAAAAAAATGCATGCATCACATAAACAAATGATCATTAGGCATTACCTCTTAATAATTAGGCAGTACAGCACTACTTATAGGACAAAGAAGTATTAACGCTGCGTGTGTGCGTGGTTTACCTGGGGAAGGGATAGCACCAGGACGCACTAGGAGAAGGCAAGCCGGTGGAGGCAGTGTGATGCTATGGGCAATGTTCTGCTGGGAAAACCTTGGTTCCTGGCACTCGTATTTATATGGCGCCACTTATTCTGCAGCGCTGTACAGAGACCTCACTCATATCAGTCCCTGCCCCATTGGAGCTTACAGTCTAAATTCCCTAACATACACACAGACCAAGAGAGACTAGGGTCATTTAACCTACAAGTATGTTTTTGGAGTGTGGGAGGAAACAGAAGCACCCGGACTGATCTATAGTAAATACAGTGGTTTGGAGCCCTAAACCGACGGGAATTGATGGCAATTTGCGGAGGATTGTAACCATTTGATGCATTTACCCCTTGTGCATGGTATCATGAAACCTGGAGATTATCAGGTCATTTTGGAGGACAATGTGGAACCCTGTGTCAGAAAGCTGGGTCTCTGTTGAATGTCATGGGGCTTCCAGCAGGACAATGACCCCAAACTCACAAAGCTCTCAGGAATGGTTCAAGACAAGACGCTGGACTCTTCTGAAGTGACCAGCAATGAGTCCAGATGTAAATCCCATAGATCACCTGTGGAGAGATCCGACAACAGCAGTTGGGAGACGGAACCTTCACAATTGGGAGAACTGCAGCAGTTTGCACAAGAGGAGTGGTCCAAGCTGCCAGTAGAGAGGTGCAGAAAGCTCATCCAGGACTATAAGAAGCGGCTGATTGCAGTTATTTATACTAAAGTCTATGCTACCGAATATTATGTCTAAGGTGTCAGTAACTATGTCTATGCTTTTCATTTTCTGACTCAAAAGGGTATACTACATTAAGGTCAGAATAAAAAAACAAAGGTTCTGTATAATAACAGAGAAAGAATTGTGGAGACCAAATTCTATTGTTAATTTCATTTTATGTTTAGCGTTATTTGAAAAGAGTGCAAGGGTGCCAAGTGTCATGGCCATGACAGTATTGGCCTGAAGACAATGACTGTAGATCAGGACACCATGAGCTGAGGTATTGCCTGGGACACAACATTAATTCTTACCTTTGTTTTAGAATGTCAAACTTCTTTTCCCAAGTTCTATTGAGTCTTTCAAGCTCCCTCTGTAACCTAAAAAGTAGAAGGTGTTACGTGGAAATCTGAAGCTCCGAGGATACTTTGTGTGTATAAAAGAATCACTGTACCTCTCTATGGTCTTTGCATCTCCTTCTTTTACACTTAAAAGCTTCTTAATCTGTGCCAGCAGCTTTTCCTTGTCTGCATTCATACCCTGATAGAAGGGGAAATGTTGTTGTAATGTATGCAGTACATTTTAGGGGATATTATATTGTATTATTTATTACAGGCAGTAGTGTAGCCAGGGCAACACCAATCAGGAATGTGTGTCTCAATGTGGGAAAATAGTAGAAGTGGTGATACCAAACAGTGGGTGTGGCTATTCTAAATAGTTGGCGCGGTTTGAATAAGATTGAAGCTTGCTTGCTGATGAATAATTTAAACATTACATTATAAACACAAGGGGGGTAAATGTATTTTCGTCCCATTTTGTCAACTCGCGGTAGTTCGGCGACTTGACAGCTTAAATTTAAAGCGGCGCTGCCTTGTAAAGGGAAACTTCCCTTTACAAGGCAGCGCAGCTTTAAATTTAAGCTGTCAACTCGCCGAACTACCGCGAGTTGACAAAATGGGACGAAAATACATTTACCCCAAGGTGTGACTATAGTATTGTCACATGTCCCAGGATAGAGAATAGGGCTTACATCACTGATTTACGCTGGTGTTCTATCAAAGCTAAATTATCAAAGATAATTTTCAATCAGTTGAGGAAGAAGCTTCCAATCATGTTAATTAATGCAAAATAAACACAACTTATAAAATAATATACCCCTCTGATTTGTATGTAAATAATATAATATGGGCACTGTCTAAGAAAGTAACGTGTTAAACTAAGTCCTTATTCTATAGCAAGAATACATATTTTCTTACATAAATTGCTACAATTTCTCCACCCTATCAAATTGACAGAGCCAAGATACTTAAAAGCTTCACTCACTGGGGGCATCCATTGTGTGGTCAGAGTTAACGAAAATGCAGACATCAATTTAACAGAAGCCAGCGCCTCTTTAATATCGTTTGTGTCTCATGAATATTATTAGCCCTAACGTTTGGTGATGTCACTGGTCTATACTGACTTGATAGGCTGCAATCACAATGGTCCAGCCCAGAAAATGACTGCCTCCACTGCAAACGCAATTTCTGTGTAAGGTCTTGCAAGGCTCATTGCAGTAAAGAACTACTCACGTCTAGATCAGGTTTAGGTGACTTGGTTTTTTCTTTCATGTCCTTTAGCTTCTCTGCTTCAAGAATCAATTGCTGTTTATGTCTCTGAATCTCTGCCATGAGTTTTTCTTCATGTTCTCGCTGGAGTTGTGTTTGCTGGCAATAATAATTAAAATAGTATTTTAAATTTGACATGGGCATATGAATTTCGAATGTAGAAGTCTGCCTCACATATTGCTAAGGCCACGGTTGTAAGACTTAGGCACATTCACTAGCTCCTTTCTTAGATGTTCTTCACCATTTCAGTACACGTAGAGTCCTATAAGATCAGCTCCAGACTACAACTATGATATGAGAACGATATGGTTCGCTTTTCAATAAGTGACAAAGGTATGTGTATTTTGGGAGGATGGGGGGTCCACATCTACTATACTTTGGAACATAATTAGTCCACTTAAGTATAAATCTACAGAAAAGTCAAACATTTCCCAGGCTATAGAATAAGAAAAGTCTCAGGCCTATTCAAAGCACTATGGAATTTGCTGGTGCTATATATCATCATCATTTATTTATATAGTACCACTAATTCCGCAGCGCTGTACAGAGAACTCACTCACATCAGTCCCTGCCCCATTGGGGCTTACAGTCTAAATTCCTTAACACAGATACACACAGAGACGGAGACTCTATATAAATAAGTGTTGATGATGATGATAATGACTATCCGACTATCCTATAGATGGTAAGCGTTCCAGTTGCGCACTCTAACCTCTTTGTTTGTTAATGCCCAGTCTTGTTTATTACTGTGTATGTGGAGCGCTATATAAATAATAATAATACAACACATATATCCAAAGGACAGGGTAAGAACTGGGTTCTGCTTTCATTGGGAAAGTCATGGGCTACCGAACCATAAATTATTAAACTAACACATGAAAGATAACAGATTCTTTGCATAAACTTAGAGGGTAAATCCACCCAAAGCTAAAAATTAATAGTGAAATTGGGAGCGTTAAACAAAAACAAAACCTCACTTACCAACGCTCCCCTGGCCCTGCAGATCCCGCGTTGCCAATGGCAGTCCCAAGGAGATGATCCTCCTGCTCGGCAATCTAAAACTATTTGAGGGTTAAAGAAGCCTCTTGAGCTTCTCTTTCATCCAAAGGACAGGCAAAGGTAAGTGAGATTTTGTAGTTTACCTAAGCTCACCTAATTCCACCCAAAACTATAGTTTTTGCTTTGGTTGTGTTACACTTCAATAATATATATAAAGAACTGTACATAAAGAGAAATCGTAATACCACCTGTACATAGAGAAATCAAGTAATTTTTATAAACCGGAGTAATAGAAAGAGTAACACTCAAAATTTTAAATCAGAATTTTGTTTGTGCTGTAATAGCAAATGTGTAATAAGTTACTTTAATAACACTTTATACGTTAATATCCCTTTACAATGTGATCTTGAAGCTGCTCTCCTAATATGCCGTTTTCTTCTGTCCAAATCTTACATGACTTCAAATGAATATTGTGCAATATTTGCCCGTTAATGATTTATGTATCAGGTTTTATACCAGTTTGCCAAGTTTAAAAATCTAACCAAAAAAGATATATTTAAAAAAAAAAAAAAACACATAAAAACAACCTCAGAAACAGTAAACCTTCCAAAAAATTGTTATCAAATATAAAATACCACTTGCTATGGTTGGCCATGCAAGTTTAATTTCAATTAAAATGAATCTGTTACTATAATGTTCCCACATAAATAGATATTCTGCCATATATCCTCATAGGCTTTGTTTATTTTATAGCTGCATTATATTTAAGTGTTATGTAAAATACCATCACAAATAATATCACATCATAGAGCAAGAACAAAAGCAAGTTTATCTTTGCATTGAATATACGGCCTAACCTCTGCCCGAGATGAACTTTCAACTTTGATGAGGACGTTTGCAGTGAACCCTGCTCCGTTCCACTCCAAGCTGTCACCAGATGACACATCCACTTTCCCCGCAATACAGACACTGGCCTATAAGCACTAAAACAACCTCCCTAAGACCACAATTTTTGAATCGACTACTGCCGACTCTTTGTGTACTCAGGTATACAAAAGAAGTGTGTACAACCATAAATATATTTTGTTTCCGAATCATCCTGCCAAATACTTTCATCTATATAATTAAAGCAGACATGTTGACAAGCACAAACTTATTAATTTAATAGATAAATAGTACAGTAATTAGAAGTATAGCTGGATCAGTTGCATGTGTGTGTTATATTGGGGAATACAGGTGAAATATCTTGCATAAAGCAAGATTATGTGGAGTTTGTATGGTCTCCCTGTGTTTGCGTGGGTTTCCTCCAGGTGCTCTGGTTTCCTCCCACACTCCAAAAACATACTAGTAGGTTAATTGGCTGCTACCAAAAAATTGACCCTAGTCTCTCTCTCTCTCTCTGTCTGTGTGTGTATGTTAGGGAATTTAGACTGTAAGCCCCAATGGGGCAAGGACTGATGTGAGCGAGTTTTCTGTACAGCGCCGCGGAATCAGTGGCGCTATATAAATAAATGGTGCTGATGATGATGATGATTGTGCCATTAATAAAAAAAAAAAAAGTCTTTCCCATACCTGCAAACGATGACCTTGTGGGTAGTGCTACTGCTGTGTAGGGTCCCAGATAGTGTACGGACTCTATAATTATAGGCACCTCTCTAACAGGACATACTAACCTATCAACGTCTTTATGGGTAAAACTCAACTCTCCCTTATCATTTTTTGGCATATGAAAAATGTCATAATGTATTTACCACGGTCTTGTGCCCAAACCTGTACTGCTGATTCCTGTCTAACCAAGAATATATACAGTGCAGTCTCCTAAACAACCAATGACACAATTGTTTTCCTTAGTGTATGTTGTAGAAGACTGAAGCAAAACAAAGTAAATGTCTATTTGTTTGGTATGGGTTCTTGCAATTTTACAAATCTCTTAGTAAATAGCCAGCAAGGGGACATTTTCTTCCTCCAACTATATAAAACATAAGAACACTTGTTAGCTTTAGGCATACTTGCCAACTCTCCCGGAATGTCCGGGAGACTCCCGCATTTTGGGTGAGTCTCCCGGACTCCCGGGAGAGTATGGCAATCTCCAGAATCTGCCCACTTCCTAGTGAAGTGGGCAGAATTTGGTCCAAAATGCCGCGATTCTCCGGGAATCGCTGCATTTGGCCCCGCCAAATTGGCGCTTGCCTCATTACGTCACCGGGGTAGTGTCTAAAATGACGAGATTTTTGGCATCCCGCCCACCTCCCCCGGCAGGCTCCCGGAAGCCAACATCTGAAAGTTGGCAAGTATGGCTTTAGGCCGTCAAACAACTTTCCCAATCTAGGTGTAAAACTCGAGTGGCCGAGATATATCTTTCATTTAAAACAAAGGTGTCCGATCTCTACCCATAAACATAAAAGACATTTTTTATTCCAACAAAATATTTGCAAACTAAATACAAGATTAGTTAAAGGTGTAAAAGCTGTGCTAGATAAACTCTTTACTAAGTGTCAATCTTTTAACCCTTTACCGCATACAATCAATTTGTTGCACATTTGTTACCGATAAAATATCTATCTTTAGGAGGAAGATAAAGATGCATATCATCAGTCCAGCACAGTATGCGGGTTCTATGTAGAAGGGCCATATAATATAAGGGCTGATCTTTTTGTTATCTGCACCCAAACAATTTGCTATTGTCTGTGATTATATTTGTAGTCTTGGTGACTTTTTCTCTGTCCATCTGTCAGCATAGAAACGGCAGCACTTTAAGAGCACTTTGCTGGGTTTTCAAGTATCCTGATTGGAAAGCATTTCCGCTTTTCAGTTCATATGAATGACCATGTTGCAGATGTTGAAATGTTACATTACGTGCATACATATATATAGTGTGGGGAAAAAAAGAAGTATTGCACAATACATTTAGCCATGACACATAGGGATATGTTCTGAGCAAAATCATCATTATTTATTTATATAGCGCCAATAACTCAGCAGCGCTGTACAGAGAACTCACTCACATCAGTCCCTGCCCCATTGGAGCTTACAGTCTAAATTCCCTAATACACACACACACACACACACACACAGACAGACAGACAGAGAGGGAGAGACTAGGGTCAAGCAGCCAATTAACCTACCTGTATGTTTTTGGAGTGTGGAGGAAACCGGAGCACCCGGAGGAAACCCACGCAAACACGGGGAGAACATACAAACTCCACACAGATAAGGCCAGGGTCGGGAATCGAACTCATGACCCCAGCACTGTGAGGCAGAAGTGCTAACCACTTGGCCACTGTGCTGCCCTAAAATGGGCACTTGCGTAGGGCGCACAAGCACGAGGGACCCAACATTAGGATAATGGAGTTCAGATTATGGAAATCATTGGAACCTCTATGTCGGCATCACCCTAATAAGATAAGATACTGCTAATTTTAAATACAGGAGCCCCCTCTATCATAACAATGTGTATTTGCTATATCCACAAACTAGACACATCCCTAGGGCATCATAGATTTTTTTTTATGTTCATTTTATTTATATTTTCCTTTATATTTCTGTTGTTACTTGATCTTGGATACTACCTGCTTTATTTTCTTGCATTCACTGCAAATTAAAGCATTGGTCCATAATGGGCCTGATTCATTAAGGAGAGTAAAGCAAAAAAAACCAAGTAGTAACTTGGCACCTTGGCAAAACCATGTTGCATTGGAGGGGGGGGGTGCAAATTTAGAATGTGATGGCAGATTTATAGTTGGATAGGGCATGTCCTAGATCAACTTTAAATTTCAGTGTTCAAATAAAGCTATCAAGTATTTGTGTGCTACATGAAAAAACAGCCAGTATTTAACTTATGTGCAAAATAATTAACTAATTTGCACCCTCTGCATTGTAACATGGTTTGTCCAGGGGAAAATTTACTCCTTTTTTTGCCTTGCTTTGCTTAATGACTCAGGCCCAACGTGTTCCCTATTGACTTCTCCCCTTACCGCACATGTTGTGTTGGTCAAAAACACAATTGCGTTTCCTTAATGCTCGTGTGAAAACAGCCTAAAACAGCCCTAGATAGATGAATTGCAAGTAGTTAATTTCTAATGGAAAAATGGGAAGGGAAAAAAAACCCACACTAGCAAGTAAATTACAATGAGCATATAAACCGATATAAAATGATGGATGTGATTTAGTTGCTACTTAAAGAAGAAGCACAAATGAGATCATTGTAAATTTAAACAGCGCACATGCTGCAAAGTGTTTTCGAATCCAGTCTACTTGACCTGCTCACTGGTCTTATGTTTATGTAAACCGGTTCTTTTTAAATAAGCTTCTCTTCCCTTTTTATATAAGAGAGTCGTACTAATCTACGCCACAACATTATTACTTCTATTGCTACTGAATAAACAAAACCGTGCAGCGCTGTAACACAAGAATGCTATTATTGCCCGCACATTAAGCTTCAGAGCTGTGTGCAAATAGTCTCTGTTAAAAAATAAATATAAACCTTTGCATAGCCTCTGAATTAGATGCAGGTGTCCCGGGCTTTTTATGTGTTTATAACAAATCCAATCAGTGCTACAATGCAAACAAAGAACAAAATGTGTGCTAACATTGTGCAAGGATGTTTAATGGTTAATGTAATGGTTTCTTTATAATTATTATTTATTTTATGTATCTCACCAGGAACAGGAATATTGTAAAACAAATCCGGTTTCAAGTGCTCTGTATAAATAAACAGAAGGGTAAGAGACAGCTGAAATAGGAGCCAATATTATTAAAGTATATTTATATACTCACTTAAAATAAAGAAGATTGTAACATAAAAGTACAGGACTCACACTTACCAGACAGAAAGTAATGTAACATTGGCCATAATCGAAAATCAGTTAAAGGTAGTTTTATAACTATTACGTTATATTTTCCAATTAAATCGGTCTAACAGAAAGAAGAATTGTCTTAAAAAAAATGTTATTGGAAGAAATTTGAGTGCAATTACTAAGACTAAAAACAAATCAGTAAAGCAGAAGTGTCCAAACTCAGTCTTCAAGGGTTACCAACAGGTCATGTTTTCTGGATGTCTGTTTGAAGAAACAGGTTGGATAATTACTGACCCAGCCAAATAGATTAACTCACCTGTGTATGATTAAAGATATCCTGAAAACATGAACTGTTGGTAGCCCTTGAGGACTGAGTTTGGACACCTCTGAAGTAGAGTCTAGATCAGAGATTGGCAACCTTTCTTCCTTCAGTGTGCCAGCTAAAATCTAATATATGTACAGTATATCTATATCTTATATAATCATGTCTTATTTTATGATGCTAATATAATAAGATTAATAGTAATTTGACCAACAAATGGTATCTTAATTCATATTACGACACAATAGTGCCCCCAATTTGTACCATGCCTCATAGCTGTGCCCCCAACTCATAGTATGACACATAGCTGTGCCCCTAATTCATAGTATGGCATATAGCTGTGCCCCCAGTTCATAGTATGACACATAGCTGTGCCCCCAATTCATAGTATGACACATAGCTGTGCCCCTAATGACAAGTGAGGCTGCATAGGACGAATGCACTTAAAGGGCGACAGGGTTTGTAGTAAGCTGAAATCTTACCTGAAGGGGTTAACATAGGTTTTGACCCGACCAATGTGTGCTCCAGTGGGAGGGACCTTGATTAGTAAAGAAGGCTGTACTTCCTGTTCTGCCTCATTCCACAGCACGAGATCCCACCCACCCACTCCTAGTTGCAAGTATTTCTGGGTTTATGCTGCGGTAGGAAGGCACTGCGTTCAGCGGCTGATTTGTGGGCGCACAGGTAGTTGTCGTAGGTCACTGCCCCCCTTTGAGGCACCAGTAACTCCCTTTTTGGCCCTTCGGTGAGGAGGGTCCCTGTCCGGCTCGGTGAGGGAGGGCAGCGTGAGTTTTAAAGGGGCAGTCACTCTGACGCCAACTCAGCACAAGTTATGATGGGATTTGCTCCCTGTGGTTGTGGACGTACGGCGGTTTGCGCCAGTCCAATTGTGATATTGTGTTATCAGCTTGAGAGTTGTTTCACAGTGCCCTTTCTCCGCCACCATAGGTTTTAGTTAAAGTTAAAATCATAATAAAAGTTCTGGCAATTTTTAATAACTTATACATGTCTCCGTGTGTTTATTTGCATGCAAAATGTTTAGAATTCTAAGGTTGATGTAAGGTTTACGGGAACATACACAGTGAGCCCTTTATTGATAGTATGACACATAGCTATGCCCCCAATTCATAGTATGACACATAGCAGTGCCCCCAACTCATAGTATGACACATAGCTGTGCCCCCAATTCATAGTATTAAAGCACTAAAGCAGCCAAAGATGCTGCTGCAGCTGCGCCGTTTCATCCATCTTCGGCAGCTTTAGCGAGACAGCTGCAGAGCTCCGGTAAAACTGGTTCACTTGCCGACCCGTGGTCTAAACAGTAATCACCTCATTTTTATTGATTCACAAATTGATTGGAAAAATATATAGGGTTATAAGTACTGTGATAGAAAGGAATAATTAATAAAATATTGTAACCTATTAAAAATATAATAAAAGCAGCACTGGGAAAGGTACGCCCAAAAATACTCAAAGCTACATCTAATGCAAATGATAAAACCACAATGGCACTTATATTTAAAACTGTACTTAGCAACCACGATCAACCAAAATTGACACGGACATAAAAGACATAAATATAAGATATATGTTGAGATATCTCCATAACCGGGAAAATAAAAAAAAGCAAAATACAATATTATAAAGATTCGTTCCCAGGAATAAAGTTCAGATTGGTTACAATATTAAAACATACAGGGCCTGATTTCTTAAGGAAAGTAAATCCTGATACGTGCCATATTTTGGGTAAAATTGTTCTGCGTATGCTCAGAAACTGACTATATGCCAAGTGCGTCCAATTCATCTCCGAACGCAAAGAACACTACCGACTGCCGGTACGATTTGAAGGTGGAACAGTCTATGTACAGTAAGGGCGTACGTAAGCACATCCCACCAATTCAAGCTCTGGGTATGTTCGAGGGATGTTATTTTCAATCTTATCATTTGCACCAGCTACAGGTGTAAGTGCCAAATGATAGTAATAACAGAAATGTATGCATGCTGTAACATGTGTTTGCAATTAAGAGCAACTATAAAAATGCATTTTATGTATAGTAGGCATTAATAACATCATGATAAATGTATTTCCTGTTAAAAAAAACAAACCAAAAAACGTATAAACTTTTTTTAATGCTTGCTTTCATTAATGATAAAATTATTAACATTTGTTAATGTATGTAATTGTTTTTGTGTGTGTTCTGATGGGACTTTATATATACATCTGCATTGTGCGTATCCTGCAGTGTGTTGTGTCTGTCTACATACGGCAAGTGCCGTATAGGCAGAGAATACTTACACCCATATTCCACTAGAAATGTTTCTTCAGATCCTCTTCCTGCTGAATACGGGCGTACTTGCTTGCATTCCTTATTGAATCAGGTCCACAATATATCCACTCATTGTCACTAGTACATGGCTAATTATAACTTGCACATTAAAATGTAATTAAAGTCATTCATGATTAAAAGTAGCTCTATAATCATAATAGCTCTTGTCCTTTGGGGACAAGTGTATATTACCTAACCTGGTGCCCTATTGCACTCTATATCCAAAGCATAATAACCAGCACTAGACTTGGGAGCATAGGTTTGCCCGTACGGTTGATATTCCCATCTTCCAGTTCAGTTCTGCCCAAACTCCACCAGCAAATTGTAAAATTGACAAAGCTCCACCCATTTACTATCAAACCCCGCCCCTTTGAGGTCAGGGATCGGGACAGTAAGGGGTATACAGTTTAGTCCCAACTATGACTGCTCTATGCACAGACGGGGATGTTTCTGAAAACTGTTGCACAGGTAACTGTGCTGTAACCCATAGCAACCAACCAGGTTCTGTAATTTGTCTATTACACAGGTTTACCTTACAAAAAAGAGCCTTTAGGTGTTGATGCTTAATAAAAAAAAGAAATATAATGGAGAGAAGCAGAAAAATCAGGCAGTTATCTTTGGATACAGTAAACACTTTGTGTTTGCTGTGGACACATGTAATATGTTGCGGAAAAACAACAAAACAATTGTCGCTATGAAAAAGTGATCATGGTTATTGTCATGGCCCATTCCTTTTCCCATATGTATTGTATGTGAATGCACATATTTGTATTGAGCTATTACGATAAAAAAAACCTTCTAAACCCTAATTGATGTGTTCAAAACACTAGTAAATTGACGGATACTGTAGCACAATAGATGAGCAGAACATAATATCTGTTTTTAAGATGCGGGTATTAAAATCAGACATCAGACATCTACTGTAACTTTACAGGTCTTCATAAAATTCTATGTATGATGTAAGGGCAATTAAATTTAAGTGAGGCCAGTACTACATTTGTATGATGTAATACCAGAGTAATTACCACCGCACTAGGTAGTCACAATCCCGTTTATGTTGTATTTCTTCTTTAATAAGCCAATACTGATTAACGTTTGGGGCACCCTAAACATGCACTATACATTCAATTCCAAAGAGCAAAAAAGAAGGAGAAACATGTAATATTGGGGCACTCTGTGACATCAATTAAAAATAAACACTTTACTGAGGTTAATCTAAAAAGAAAGGAAAAAGGACTCCTTATAATTTCCTGAGTGTCACCAGTTGCGAAATAATTAAAAACCTAATTATGTGATGGCATAATTATTTGTATGATGTAACAGCATCTGCCAATGGTAAACAATGTATAAAATATATATAGATTTAGGATGAGTCACTGGAATGCTGAGAAACTGAGGTTCTAGAGGTAAGTTAAGAAACAGACAAACAGGTTTATGTCACCACTGTGTCTACCTCGAGTAGAAGAAATCAAAACAGTGACTTTGCAATTTCCTGTTTAAATAAGTAAAATGAGAGATGAAAAGTGACTATAAAGAAATAGCTGCCTCTCCACACTGTTAATCCCACAAGAAATCACACAGCTTACTTACATGGTGCGCAGTCTCATTTGTATGCAAAGTGGAGCACTTTTTATACCTGCATGGAGGATGCCACAAGGAGTAAACGCAGCGCTTGGCACAGAAATGAGTGAATGTAATTAAAGGTTGTTAAACCAGACCCTAACAAATCCTCTGGAGGACACGGAAGAGTTAGACAGGAAAATCAAACAAGCGGTTAAGCTGCAGTAATTTGGGCAAGTGCTTTTAATAAGGGTGCTGGGCCACAGAAACGCATGTAAGTTCTTAATCATGACATGCTTGGGTTGTGGTCAGGCACACAGAGGGAATGCAATGCAGAAACATCAGAACTAATCTAGGCATTGCGGTGGGTATCCAGTTTTAGAGAACAGAAGGCCACATAGGCTGGACGGGTGATAAACGCCAAGGGTGGGCCTCCCAATAGGAGCAAAGGGGGGTTATTAGCTAGTTATATAGACAAAAGGAGAACTCTTTCCATCTGCGCCTCTTTTCCCCTGCCGTTTTAATTTAAACATGGGTAAATGGGACACAATGGGAATGGGATGCTCCATGAAAAAGAGAGATGGTGCCGTCCTCTCAATAGTGGCTATTTAGTGGTAATTTAAACTAGAAAGTTTAAATCTATTAATGGTTTTCCCAACCACACACACTTTTTAGAATTGTTTAGAAATATTATGACTTGCTAACATGTTTTGTTGCAGATGGATCACAGCTGAGGCGGAGAAGCACCGCGGACAGACGCATTGTGGCTGAAGAGCAAGATCTTGGTGGGGAGTTCAATGGAAGCCAGGGAAGGGGCAGGTGAGATCTCCAAGGCCAATGAGCAGGGGGGCAGAAGGGCACACCCAATGTTTATGGTGACGGCTGGCGTCATGCAGTTTTGTTCTCTACCAAATCTCTCTCGATTTATTTCTGCTTACTTGTCTTATTTCTGGTGCAACTTACCATGGGGAAGGTGGGCATCAACCGTTAGCCAGTTTAATACAAGCAGAAAGTTGCACCAGCACTTGGATTTTTTTGCCTGTTTATTTGACTTATAATTTGTAATAAAACAATTGTGCTTAAAAAGCAAAAAAACAAACAAACAAACAAAAAAAACCGACTACATTATTCTTCAATATTCACGAGGGGCAACTAAATCTTATTAATCTAGACAAACACCCTACACCTGTTGAGGGTGAAAAACAGCGACTCTGGAAAAGAGAAACATACGACTTTTGAACAAATAAAAAAATAATAATAAATAAATAATGCACGTGGGAGTTTACAATAGTAATCTATTACACCCGCTTAGGTGGAACTTAGAGGCTATGAAAATGAAATATAAAGCACTCATGTTTTATTGAGGAGCAGCAGCCAGCACTTGTTCTGAATCACAGCCAGAGTGAAGAGCTTTGGTCTCAGCATTGATAACTGGCATTAACATATTCATTAGGCTGGTAGGCTCTGCGAGACGGAAGGTGTCAATGACTGCTTCATTCTTGTAAGGGCGTTTGATAAATTGTATTGACAAGCGGATTTAACATAGGCAATAATGACTTCTCAAAGCCAAGCCGGGATGCCTGCATATGTATGTGAGTGAATGGAATAAGAACATCAACAAAATACAAGCCGACTGTTTTACAAACACAACAAACCAAAAAAAAAAAAAAAAAAAAAAAAAAGAGAGGATTAGGAGGAATACATTGGGGAGTGATAAAAGGGGCGATCTAGCACCTGTGTATTTGTAAATTCACCAGTCCTTCTCCTAAATCTGCATACGATTAGAGTGCTACTTATGACCATGCTCACAATGTACCTAAATTAGAATAGAATATGAACGGTGATACTTAGTAGTTACTGAACTATTATAATCCTTGATATACAAAGAACTAGCACATTTCATAGTAAGGCTTATAGGGAATTAAATATTTCTTCACTATCAAAGTGTGCTATGTTGGTTTAATAAAGAAACTAAATGCATGTTATAACTCTGTATTACAGACATCTATCTAAGCTATTAAAAGTTATATATGGGTAGTATATAGGTGCTGGCTTAATTTATGTTAAAATGGTCATCGCCACTGCCAAACTAAAATTTTTGCAATCCATTTTTATGTAAAAGCACTGCCAATTAGTTGTCCCAAAAATTAGATAACTTCAAACGGAGGATATTCAGCAATACAATCTAACTAGGCCAGTGGTGGGCCCCATATAATGCTTAATTTCAGTTACATGACAAGACATTTAGCCAAGAGACACCATTCTAATAAAAAAATATCAACAGGCATTTTAAAATAGAATAGACAGTGTTACAAGCTATAACATATAAATCTGACAATTCAATATGACTACACATAAAACACTCCTCAGCCCTCACTGGGATTACCGAACCACCTACCACTAATCCAATGACTAATAACACCCTGTTTAAATATCATTTACCATGCTTTAGTAAGCAGGAATCTTGCAGATCTTTCCCACGGAGGAAGGATGGTGCAGACTGCCAATCCCTCCTCCTCTGATGTGCTGTTGGCGCTGCATAACCTTCCTGTACTTTAGAGAGGCGAGGGGCAGATCTAGACTTCTCTTATAAGGGGCAGTTTACTGATTAATCCCAACTCCTCCCCCTCTCCAGCCCAGACTCCTCCTCTTCTCCAGTCCAGACTCCTGTAAGTCTTGTGCCCTACATCACTATATGTCTCACAAATTAATGTATTTTAGGATACAAAAGTGGTCAGGCTTTTCTTTGCTTAAAGTCACAACAATAATAGCAACAAATAACAGCCATTATTATTATTTATTAGGCTCCACAGATTCCGTAGCGCTGGATACAGAAGCAAGTAACAAATAGATGAGGTCATACATGTCAATAGATCAGATGAGTGTGAGTAGTGCTATGGGGACTCACACAGAGGGCAGCAGAGACATGGTAGGAAATATGAGGAACAGGAGTAAGACGTGGGACAATTAGTAGAGAGGACCCTGTCCGAGAGGGCTTACGATATGTCTGTCCCATCATCACACTGCTGCCCCCTTCATCACACTGTGACCCTTCATCATACCATTCTATTCTACTTATCCTCCTATGGTCTTCTTTTCTGCTGAGTGGGCAGTGTGCTAGGTGGGGGGTCCTCCCCTGGAGCCTCCCCAGCTTCAGACAAAAATAATATCAAGTTTAAAGTTCTATTTGCTTTATGACCAGAGATGATCTTCCACGTCCCCAGCTCTTCAAAACAGATGTGGCCATGGATAAAGCTTGGCGGGGCAAAAAGCAGAGAATAAGAACTAGGGTGGGGACAGAAGGCTGGGGTTGCAGGTGAATGCTGCCCTTGGGCCGCTTGCTTCCCATCATTGAACCAAACCCCTTCCTCTAGTTATTAACATGCTATGCCCAGTGATGGCAAACACCTTCTAGAGGTCCAGTTTCGTTATTTAGTATGAAAGACGTTACAGCAGTAGGAGCAGGACCAGCTCAAGTTTATTGCTAAATCCCTGACATGTGACAAGAAGCTGATGCACTCCAATAGTGGTCCCACAGTGCCATCAGCACACTACATGCAGTAAATAAAAAAGAATGGATTTTATTAATTACTGTTAACGGAACAAAACATTTTCCCATCCTTGTTAAAAAATAAAATAAAATGGAAAAACAACAGTTGAATAAAAAAAAAAAAAAAAAGAAGAATATGCATCCTTAGTACTCATGTTGTCCTAATGTCATCCAAGCACCTTTACTATATTTAAAACCCCCAACCCTCACAGTAGGGCAAAAAGTCCTCAGTTCTCATCTTGGACTATCATGGAGTGATACAAAAAGAGGACTAAGGATTTTGCCCTTCTATTCGGTTGAGTTGAAGTGAAATCAGTTGGTACCAGGATGACAATAAAACAATAGTACTAAGGATGTAACTTCATATTTTCTTTCTATCTTATCATACTGTTTTTAGTAGGTTTGTTACTTTTATTGAATTTTACTATCACAGCTGTTCTTTACAATTATTGTTTATCATTTGATAGTCACAGGGTTTTGGTTTTAGCAGAGATGACAATGTCACAATCACACTGGGGAGAATGGATGTATAACTGCTAGCAGTTACTAAATGCTGTGAAGTCTAACACACCCCCGGTATGCACCAGGGACCTACGAAAGTAGATTCGGTCTTAGCTGCATGGGAAGTGCATGTTGCAACGGGATGTTTCTATTCTATCAGGCCGGCTGAAGACCCAGGAAGTCGTGTCCTGTTGCTAGACAGCAGGCGCGCAGTGCTAGGAGCCAAAGCCACCCGTCCCCGCTGCGAAGGAAAAGAGCGAGAACGGCATCTAACAGACACTTTATAGCACATAGGGTTTAAACTGACCGTGCATCTCCAGATATCACTGTTTAGGTGTGAAATGCGTTGGTTCTTTAAGCGCTGTTATTAGTGATAAATGTGTAAACTTTTCCCTGGTAAGAGGATACAATAGTGTTTTACAAATCTCAGTCTGTTCTGGCTTATAGTTGCAATGATACATTCACTAAAATGAGTGAAAGGTTCCTTAGAACAATACATTACTGCTAAGAGATCTCTTTATTTGCTCAAACCCAAGGACACTGGAACATACTTTCTCTAATGTCTATCAGGCTTCAGCAAGCTCATTGTGAAACCGCGTGTTTGTCATGCTAGAAAACAATATGTGGGAGAGAAACTGTAGCATTACACCTCGAATTTTCCATTTCAGCAAGAGAGAAACTATAACCAGGATTTAGCCTAAACATACTGACTGAAGAGCCTAATATTGTTTAAGCTGCAATGTACTATGGTGATTCTCACGGAGATGTATAACAGCATGGAGCTGAAAATTAATCCTAAATGTGGATTGAGGTATATTACACTTACAAAAGCTATTTTCTTTCTGCAGGAAAACAGACAGAGACAAAGCTCTGCAATATTTAAGAGCGGTTTTCATTCTGGAAGGAAGATATTGCCTGACGAGTTCTACATAATAGTTGAGCAGTTTCTGATGAACAGTCCCTCATGTAACAGGTGTAAGAAAAATAACAACATACTTCTATGAAGTTCTTTATCCTTCAGCAATGTTCCTGTTGGCCTAATGATATGTAGGGCTTCTTAAAAGCTTAAATGCATGCACATGCATTCAAATTTGTTAAGGTAGAATCAGTTTTAACTCCTAGGCGGTAAATTTATCAAGCTGTCGGTTTGAAAAGGTGGAGATGTTGCCTATAGCAACCAAACAGATTCTGTCAATTTGTAGAATGTACTAAATAAATGACAGCTAGAATCTGATTGGTTGCTTTAGGCAACATCCCCACTTTTTCAAATCCGCAGCTTGATATATTTACCCCCTAGCCTACACTATTATCGTCATCATTTATTTATAAAGCGCCAGCAAATTCTGTAGCACTATCCAGTCTAACCAACATCACAATATATAATTAAAATTTTGGGGGGGGGGGTAAATAGGAAAAGGATAATGTTATACTCTTCGCATGCCCCCTTTAATTCATTTAGATAACCTTCACATATACATAAATTTTAGTCCTGAATTACATTAAATCTGAAATGGTTACATATTAAAAGACCAACATAGGAGGTTAGGGATAGTTTAAAATGGGTGGGTTGAGGGAATTAGGGTTAAGCACTTAGTGGGGGTGGGAGAACACTTAACATGGAAAAGTGGTTCGGGTTAAGAGGGGAGGGGCTTCTTATTGACCAATCCATCATGTTCAAATGAGCCACAAACAATTTGCCTAATAAATGGATCAATAATGCCAATGTACAAGTACATCTTTTATGCTATTAAAGTGGAAGCTTTATGTACCCTCATTAACTATATATAGTTGCTATAGCCTTTCCCATTTACTTCTAAAGATGTCACTTCTACGCATACTAATTACACCTATACTAAGGAAATCTTTTCATGACCCCATGTAAACTTCCGCCTCCTCTTACTACATCCACTCATTTCTCAGCTTTCTGAATGGCTTATTTACAACGGATTGACCCCATTTCTCTTCTTTAGTTGTCTGCTTGACCTCTTACAATCTGTTTACCACCCACAACAGTCTATTGAAAACCACAAGAGTGGCCAGTGACTTACTCCCAGCTCAATGCCGTTTCTCCACATTAACACTCACAGAACTCTTGACTATTTTGGCCACAGAAGTCCACCTGTTTTAATCTACGTGACTTCACCTGGTTTTCATCCTAACCATCACCTAACTTTCTTCAAAGTATTTTGTCTCAATACGTTAGCTTATATATATACAGATTATATTACTACATATGGTCCTTTATATTCTCTTTATATTAAATATTACCTTTAACATTTCTCACCAACTGACTACTCCACTGCTTTGACATCGCTCCCTAAAGTATAAACAGTTCCAGATAAATGCTAATAGTCCTATCTCTATGAACCATTGGCTCCACATGGCTGACATCCTCACATCTCACAAGGCTAAAATAATTTTGGTAGTCTCATAATGACTGTGACCACTGTAATATATGCCGACACGTATAAACCATACTTGCCAACTCTCCCGGAATGTCCGGGAGACTCCCGCATTTTGCGAGAGTCTCCCGGACTCCCGAGAGAGTGTGGCAATCTCCCGGATCTGCCCACTTCACTAGGAAGTGCCCCACTTCCTAGTGAAGTGGGCAGAATAAGGTCCCAAACGCCGCGATTCCTGGTGAATCGCAGCATTTGGCTCCGCCCCCCACTGTCAAATGACACGTTTGCGTCATTACATCATGGGGCAGGTCCAAAATGACGCACATTTTGGAGCCCCGCCCCCGTCACGCCCACCTCCTCCGCAGGCTCCCGGAATCCAAGATTATCAAGTTGGCAAGTATGGTATAAACTAATTCTTCCTAAAGGGAATAACCTGGAGATGAAGTGTTGGGAAACCTGAAGATGCCGGATTTTTAACCAGATTGGAAAATGTTTTACTGTGGAACCTATAACTGTAACTGAAGGGAAAACAAAGAAATATATGTCACAGTCTTTTGTTTATCAGTTATAGTGTACTGTTGTAGATACAAGTAGGTATCCACTGCTATACTCAGCAGAAAGAGAACAGCACCAACACTTACTGTCTGAACGCTGCAAACTGGTCTATTTCCATTGACAAGTGGCCTGATTCATTAAGGATCTTAACTTGTGAAACTTCTTATCTCAGTCTCCTGGACAAAACCATGTTACAATGCAGGGGGTGCAAATTAGTATTCTGTTTTGCACATAAGTTAAATACTGCCTGTTTTTTCATGTAGCACACAAATATCAACTTTAAATTTCAGTGTACAAATAAGCCATCAAGTATTTGTGTGCTACATGAAAAAACAGTCAGTATTTAACGTATGTGCAAAACAGAAAACTAATTTGCACCCCTGCATTGTAACATGGTTTTGTCCAGGAGACTGAAATAAGAAGTTTCTCAAGTTAAGATCCTTAATAAATCAGGCCCAAGGTGAGTAAACTCTCTAAAGATGCAAATCCCAACCCCATGCTCTGCAAAGCAAGTTTTCAGGCTGCCACATTGGTCCTCTGCCAGGAAGATGATGGGGGTTAAGAGTGAACACTTTGCAAATCCTTCAGATCAATGAAAGGACCAAGCAGCAGCTGCTGCCTCCGGCTTCTTTTACATATTATTTCCTCTACATAATAGATCAACTAGATTTTTTTTATTTGTTTAATACTTTAGCAGTATGAATACAATGTATCCTATAATTTGCTTTACTTACATATATATTCACATACATTTATCGTGTGTCTATGTACAGGGATCGGGTACTATGTTTAAGATACTGGTTTTTAATACCAGCAGCAGTTTTCATAACATTTTTCCAGCAAGATTTTTTTTTTCCAATTGGAAAAGGTTTGTTCCCCAGCATCAGGTAAAATACAAGGAGGTAAATTAAAGAGTAGATCTGCCGGGGAGGTTTTACACCTAGTTGGGAGTGAGAGCGATTTCTCAATAAGCAACTGCACTTGACCTTACGACTAGGGAGCAATTGCACTAGAACCTATGTAAACCAGCCGATAGTAGTTATTAGTATCTCAAGGAATGGGACTCAGGGTGTTAGTTGTTGTCTCTTGCAGTAATGACTACTACTACAGTGGCGCACGCAGGGGGGGTTTCTGAGTCTCTAGAAACCCCCCCCCCCTGCGCTAAGTGGCCTCTGTCCTATACAGCAGCTGCGCGCGCTGTCAAAGAAGCGTCCGCGGCGGTGCTGTATTGTATACAGCACCGCCGCAGATGCTTCTTAGACAGCGCCGCGGCTGCTGTATAGGACAGCGCTGGCGAAACGAAGCTGCTGCGCATGCGCAGCTCTCTCTCGTTTTTTTTTTTTGTTGTTTTTTGGGGTCGGCGGGGAGAAACCCCCCCCCCCACCCCGACAATCCTCCGTGCGCCCCTGTACTACTAACACCGAATCTCTGCAATGACATGGGGAATGGGGAAGGAAAAAGGTATTAGAAAGACAACCACACCAGTGACAGCATCTCAGCTGTGACATAATGTTGCTCTACTTTCATATTGGACCACATGTCATCAAAACACATACAGGAATACCTACTCCTAAGCTTTAGATCAGTGGACCAACGTTTGCAAATCCTACTTTACAAATGCCGGAAGTCTTCTGGCTTCTAGTGAAAGGTGCACACACGTGGTAACATTTCCAAACTAGAGACAACAATCGACTTCAAAAGGGTGGTGGCTGATTACAGTTTAGTTGGGGGGAAGCCAGAAGAAAAAAAGAGGGGGCCCTATACCCTGGATATGATGAATAACACTTGTCCACTGCAGCTTTACATTAGGCAATAGGTCTTTAATAACCCAATCCCTAAGTATACTCCAACAGCTCAATTCCCCTGAAAAAAACAATAATCTTTAGACTAAGCCTAAGCAGTGTTTGTAATATACAGTATTATCTTATTGCTGCTGCAATTTAAAACATAAAATTTTTTTTTTTAAAAAAACTGTACAGTAATCATTAAATGATTGGCTTAAATAAATACATGATTAGAATGGATATGAAGTGTTGTTCAAAAACACCAATTTTCTGGTAACATATTTACCTGGTTATAAATCTATTATTTGTTAGGGAAACAGTTACATGTTTGTCTTATCGCAACATGTGCCTAGTTCTCACCAAGTGTCATGATTTCTGTAAATAAGTGTGATTGATACAATAAGTAAACAGCTCTGTGTAATAAGTACAAGTTCTAAACAATTAGGCTAATTCATTGTTAGATATGTATAAGAAGTAACAATAAACCCCATCTAGCTGAATATGGTCGATGATTGTTCACAAATATTATAGATTTTAGTCGCTGAATTTTACATGGGACACACAGATGAGACAAAGAAATGATAAAGGAATAATACACTGCAAATAAACCTTCATGCTATATACTGTGAAAACGTACATAACTATATGTTGTTTATATGAGCATATATATATGCATTAACTAGTCACAAATACAAAATTATATATAAATAATAATAATTATATATAAATTGAATGGATATTAAGTTGTACATGCTCTGTCAATCAGGTTAGTTTACCTGTTTATAACCAAGCTCCCAATATATGACATGCTGGTATACTCTGCTGGAAGGGGATGAGAGTAGAGGGTGTACAAGCTAGTATACAATGGGTTGGGTGACAAAATTGAATGTACATTTTAGACATTCAATGGACTATCAACAGTATCATATATATATATATATATATATATATATATATATATATATATATATATATATATATATATATTATAGTTACAAGTATGCAATGCACCATTATGACCAGATATATTTTCCAGTTTTCAAAATGTATTTGTATGTAAAGAAAGCAGAAATAGTTTGTAATCATGACGCTTGTCAAGACAGTTTTATTGAACAGTGCTAAGAACCCCTACCCAGAACCCCTACCCTCAGTCCCTCTTCTCTCTACAGCTGTACAATGGATGAATCTGTCTCTTCTTTCATTTGCATATTAGTGTTAAACTGAAAAGAAAGGGGACAGTTTAAATATATATAAACATAACATATAGGCATTTTTTAATATCCTATTGAATAAATGCTTACCCTTGGTAACAGATGCACATAATGTGTGGCAGTGCTGGTGATCTTTGGAGACTTAGAGGTTGGCAAGACAGTACAGGGTGACAATACATGGCATGCAAAACATGGCATACAAGGTAGTACAAAACAAAGTGCAGTAAGCACAGTGTAATAAGTATAGACAAAGAGCAATATGTATAAACAAGTACCAATTTAGCAGAGAGAAGTGCACAGGGCAAAGAGGTAAAAGTGAATTCCAATGTACAGATAGGAAGGGAAGGAGAGAAGTGAGGGAGTGAATAAAGGGATGCGCCTGTGTCCTGTGCCCAATACAGTGGACAACACTTACAGGATCAGGGCAGAGATGGAGAAGAGGAGGCACCAGAGAGGAGGAAAGGTGGGGGCAGGAGTCAAGTGACGAAATGGAGAGAAGGAGTGGAGGGCTAAGGACAAAGGAAAACAAGAGGAGAAGGAGACAAGGAAAGAGGACTCTGCTCAAGAGAGCTTACAATCTAAAGGTGAGGGGGAGACTAACAGGAGACACAGAGTGGCAAGAGGCGGAGAGGAGCAGGGAGTAAGAAAGAGGGGCGAGGAATAGAAAGGTTAGTTAGAGTGAGAGAGAAGAGGGATGGAGAAGGGCAGGGTTAGGCAGAGGAAGGGTAGGCCAACCTGAAAAGGTGGGTTTTAAGGGAGTGTTTGAAGTCTGACAGGCTAGGTGAAAGCCTGAGAGAACGGGGGGGGGGGGGGGGGGGCATTCTAGAGAAGGCGGGCAGCATGGGAGAAGTCTTGAATGCAGGAATGAGAGGTGGTGATCAGATGGGAAGTAAGATGACCGCAGTGGGCAAGGAGGAGTATGAATGGAGATGAGGTTGGAGAGATATGGAATAGTAGAATTAGAGAGGGCTTAGTAGGTGACGGTGAGGAGTTTGAAGAGGATTCTGAAGCGGAGGGGGAGCCAGCGAAGGGCTTGACAGAGAGGGGAGATAGATGAAGACCGGCCGGTACAAAAAGTACAAAGAACAAGGAAAGACAGGGTCCAACTTTTAAGAAAATTATAGTATAGATAATAACAAAGGGGAGTAAAGGGTGGGGGTCTACAGGAGACTGAAAATTTATGATTAATATGTTGGGCAAGATATTTCATTAAAGAGAGGACAATTAGCTAGGGAGAGGCTGTGGGATTCTCTGCCTTTCATGATAAATCCAGGGAATCCACGCTAGGGAGAATATTTCCAGCTTGTCATGTAGTTAGTAGGCATACATGTGACGTACCAAATACACATTTCGAGTAAAGTAACATAGGAGGGTCACTGTTTTCTGCAATTACAGATATTGCCGCAGCTAGAATATAGGCGACAAGCTTTACAGATTGTGTGGATAATTCCTGAGGAGGGTATCCTAACAAAAAGATCCAAGTGTCTTTAGACATTGGTGCCTCTAGCAGCGAATTAAAGAGATTATCTACTTTGTCCCGAACGAGAGAGGTCTACTACATATGGTTGTGGATTCCCCTGCCCCTAATTCCTCCATCAAAACAGGTCATGGTTGCATGTTGATGAATTTATTTAATTATATAAACTTGTAAACAGTCTCCTTAAGTGAGATTGAGGCTTGGACTGTCCTATTTCTTATTTGTTTCCAATAGTCTTTCTCAGGATGTGGGGGGAAATCCATGTATCAAGTGATATGCTATAAAGGAAAGAAATCATACCTCTACACAAGAGTGAATGGAAGCAGACTGCTTTAAATGCAAAGAGAGCTAAAAAAAACTAAAGCTGAGGGAGAGTGAGGTGTCAGATATGTTTTTGTATTCAAAGAGTCTTTGAGCCAGACCGAGGCATTTTGTTGAATTGCATTTAATGAGGAAAACCGAGAATCTTCTGTAAGTATGGCCACATACTGGAATAAAGGCGGTCCAAGTGGCATGTGTGACTTTGAATTTGGGGGATTTGCCAACTCTACAGGGAATAAGGAGGAGCCGAAGCTCCCATAGTCTTCTCATAGTGCATTGTGTGGACACCTTCTCACTACGGCTCTGTAAAAAGCCCCCAGCTCCCCTCTTTCTACAAAACTGGATCCAAAAGAGCCAACTTCAGTAAAGAAAATGCATACTTTGAAGACGAGGAAGAAGACTCCAGTAAGTGGACATGCCGTACATTCCAGCAGAGAATTCCCCAACCAGACAGCAACTTCGCTCTAAAACAGATTCTGACAGTGAGGAGGATTAACTTGAGGACTTTACGACAGAAGTGGAGGATTAGGCTGCCAAGGACATGATGAAATTGGAGGCAAGAGACAAGGAGAATACGAATTCCAAGAAGCATAATTCAGATACATGGCTGAGAACCCAATGGCTGGTCTAATTCCTGAGGAGGAGGAACACAATCTTGAATATGATGGTAACCCCATTGTGCATACAACCAAGCGCATCATCGATCCTCTACCTCCAATAGACCATACAGAGATAGAGTATCCACAGCTCCAACACGTCCAAGCAGCAGTTTTGCTCACTTTGGATTTAATGAGCTGGTCATGCATCAGATTTGGGAAGTCACATTACACCCAAGCCACACCCATGAAGTGCCAGGACATCCTAGTGGTACTCAATTGATGTGACATGATTGGAATTGTCAAAACTAGGATAGGTATAATGGCAGCTTTTATTTGGCCGATGCTGGTCCATATTATGGACCAGAAGGAGCTTCAGCCGGAGGTGGGCCCACTGCTGTTATTGTGTGACCCACACGCAAGTTGTGCCAGCAGATTCACAGTGAATGTAAGCGGTTTGTGCACATTGACCGTGTGTGAAGAGGGCAGTATGTGGGAGCATGCAAAAGGCTTGCAGGAAGGAGTAGAGATCGCAGTGTGTACCCTGGGACATCTGATTGACCATGTGAAGAAAAAGGCCCCCAGCATTCAGCAAGTCACATGTCTAGTTTTTGATGAAGCTGATCGTATGTTTGACATAAGTTTTTTATACCAGGTCCGATCCATTGCTAAACATGTCAGACAGACCCTCCTGTTAAGTACTACTTTGAAAAACTTGCCAGAGATATTTCGATTAATCCTTTCCGTGTTCTTCAGGGGGATATCGGAGAGGCTAATGAGGCCATAACTCGGGTGGTGGAGATAATTTCTTCTGGTCCAGATAAATGGAACTGGACTCGCAGGCTGGTGGAATTCACAAAGGTGGAGGTGGCCTAGGTCACCGGGAACATCCTGGACTTGGAGCAGATATATCTAAGCGGACAATGGGTGGCAACATGATGAGCAATTATGAGGCCTTCAAACCTACAGGATAAGCTATGGGAGACCAACTGTCTGCCAAGAAGGCTGCAATTCAATATAAAAATGATCTTGTTGCTACCAGACCGAACAATGCAGAAAACTGGAACCTCCACAATTAACTCTGAAACATGGATAAGTGCAGGCAGCTTAAGCTCTGTTCCCAGTAACTCACCACATACAGCAGCACCGCTGCCAGAACTGGCTCCACTTCCTCCGAGATCCATGCAAGGCTTTATCAGCAGTGTAACACTTAGCAGCATCCGTACTGCTAATCCTCCCACAGGTAATCCCTACCTTTCTTGCAACAAGCCAGTTTAGTGTGAAAGAAGGTTCTAGTTGTGGCAGAGGAGGAAGTGGAGGGTGTTATAAATATAGTGAAGGGAGCGGACAGTATGGGGAAGGACATCACCATAGTGACAGAGTTGGGCACGGGGGGCACGCCATGGAGCAGGACACTGATATTCCAGGGTGATATGGAGATAGGCATAAGAGGGGAGAGGGGAGAAGTGATAGTTATGGGCAAAGGGAGAACTCCCGAGAGTAACAGGGAAGACAGTAGGAGAGACAGCTTGGAGATGGACGTAAGGAAAGATTACGAGACGGAGGAGAAAGTCTGAGAGAAAACTCACGAGATGCAGAAAGTTCCAGAGAAAGTTCATGAGATGATGGGAAAGTTGGAAAGAAGAAAAAAAAAAGAATGAAAGTTTTTCAGTGCCAGTCCCTCCAAAGTGTAAGAAGAGTAGTTGGCACAGTTAAATTTAGCTACAATTTTTGGAATTGGCCGATGAAGGGTATCTGTTCTTGTTTTGCTTTGTTTTGGAGGACACTTGAAGTCCATTGCTGGAATTCTAAAGTGAATGCTAGTCAAATTTATATTCTGTCCTGATTAACAACACAATATAAATTTGCTTGAAACAACCTTTAACCCACCACACAGCCAACAGGATTTCCTATATGCATAAGCTTCTTTAGCAGAGCAACTAAACCATCTTTGTTGTTTCCTGTGTTCCGTAAAATATGGAGTAAGCATTTCAATGACTGCCATCCCGAAATATTCAGTCTCCAAATTGTGTATGTTTAGTTTTTCTGTACATACCAATATTTCTTTCTTTTTTTTTTCCCTTACCATGTAACAAGTTCTCATTTCACAGTGATTAAAAGGAAATCACTTTTGATGTGGTTCCTATCTTCCCATAAACATTTACATGCATTTCACACAAAACTGACTTTCCATTCTTCCCCTGATTTAATATGTCATCTTGTCCAGGAGAGAAACATTGCAGCAACTTCTGACAATTTGATTGTGATGTTTAAATATTTTAAAAGGGTACTCCAACTGCTATCCCTCCACCAATACAAATTGTATAATAAATTGATGTCTGGGATACTAAAGACACACTAATCTCCATAGCAATCATATTATTTAACTGCAGGCTTGGAGGAGGGAGCTGAGCACTTGCTGGAATTGTCAGCTAGGTAAAATGAGACTTAAATTTTTTTTTTATTACCGTTAATTTTATTTCCTTTGAATATTTCTCCAAAAATATAGAGGAAGCCGATTACACAAGACAACATGCTCAAAGGTAATATAACTAGAGACTAAAGGGGACTAAACATTAGAAGTTGCAGGAAACACTACACCTAGAAAATATTACCCTAGAGATGGCATTAAATATTAGCAGACGTTTTTATGGGTGGGGTATGTTATTCCGATGACCACAAAGCTGACAACAGTTATGTAGAATATACAGACTTACTGAATAAGTGACAGGCAACATTTCCGACATCCCTGGTGTAAACGCAGACAGGAGAAAATGCCGGCATGCTGTTGTAGGACGCAGATAACCACTCAGAATAAGCATCGGGAAGATAAATTTAAATGACAAGCAGCAGAGCACATACTGCAGAAATTGTGGACACAAACACTACAAGGAAGGTTGCCCAGCTCAAAAAACAAAAGTCATAAATGCCACAAAGGATGTGCAGAAGTGAGAACTACAGACCAAACCAAATCAATACCCCTGCTGTACATTTGCAGAAGACAGGCAATGAGAGTAATATAGAACAAAATAAGGAATTTGTCTGTGCAGGAGCAGTTTTAAATGAGTCCGATAACAAAGATGGAGAATATGGGGGGGAAATTCAATTAGCCGTGATGTTCCTCGGAACACTGCGGCTGCGCACTTTTACCGTTACTATGGTACAAATCTCTGCTCAGTTTTTCTCGCACCTCTATGGGGTGCAAGGAAAAATGAGCAGAGATTTCTGTTAAAACCTCCACCGCAAAGTGTCTTCGGAATGCCCACTTGACACTTTGTGACTAATTCCCCCCATAGTGTACTAAAAGTGGGTTAATACCATTTAAATATGAAGCTTGATACAGGCGCACACAAACTGCATCCCCCTGTACACTTATAATCATGTTCTACAAGAAAGGTATGTTGTTGATAATACAGAATAACAAAGTCTATTAGGATATGGGGGTGAGAGACTCAAAGTAACTGTCAGCTGTACAGTGAAATGTACATACAAGCAATGGACATAGAAGCTGATGTTTTGTGTTGCAGAAACAACAGCACCAGCAGTTCTAGGGTTTAAATCTTAAAGGAAACTCAACTTGGTAAAATTAGTAACGAACCTGACAGTATGGGTGACAGTATTTCATTGCATAGATGCTCAGTAATCTCAATGCCAATATAAACACAAGAGAGTCACCTGGGAAGAGCATTGGTCAAGAGATGTGACAGTGATGCAGTGTTCTGACCACACACACATGGGGACATTGAGAAGTTTAGAGTAAATGACCAATCAAATCAAAGAAGAACCATTAATACCTCAAATAACCCCAGAACTGACCTGGCAAGTTTAGGATTAGACCTGTTCATATAGAATGATGACTCTTTCCTCATTGCACTTGATTACTACAGCAGATATGTTGCAATTCCCAAGCTACAAAAAGTTATATTGCAATAGGCACAGTAATATCACTTTTCAAAACAATACTGGAATGACAGTCAGCGGTGGCCAAACAGCAGCCCTTTCTGAAGTGAATCTTCTTTGGTGGCACCTAGTAACATTAATCTATTGAGAAAATGTTTAAGGGAAGTGACGCCATGCACTTTGCCTAAGCACTATTTATACCAGACGTGTTGAGCCCGTGTTCTGCATGTGTAGTATATTTTATCCTCCTGCATCAGTGTTGTAACCCAACTCATGCGGAATCCCCTCCAGAGCGTTCAGTGGAGATGTCTATTTTGTATCCCAGCCACTTACTGCCACAGATTCTCTCCCCCACCCTACGTGTCCTGACAGTGAGGCCCTGAGCACCGGCCTTCTTGCTGTCTCCATTTAGCCTCTTCCTTGTGGCGGAGGAACCACTGAGAAGGGGAGGTAGTGCTGCATGATGCCGCAAGAACTAACAGAGAAACCGCTTCCCTGGATCTGTTCACTTTCCACTGTGCTCCAAGCTACCAGCCCTTACTGGCTGAGCTGCTCCCGGATTATCGTGCATGGAAAGTCCTTTGGGAGGATGGTTATGGTAATATGACCCTGAGGAAGGTTATATATGTAACCAGGCCATGTTTTTGATGTAGATCACAAAGTTGATAAGTCTGACCGCCGCTGGTATGAGGCATCACAATAAATTGGGGCATTAAATAAAACTACAAGTCCATACTTCCCACCATGAAACAGTCTGGTGGAAATTATATATATATATATATATATATATATATATATATATATGAAAACAGGGATACTCTGCACTCTCCAAACACATAATTAATGCTGTACCAAGTACTGTTCTATAGTAAAAACAGGGAATGTTAGTTCCACGTATTTCAATATATGTTAAGCTGACCAACTTACGCCAAAGTCTTCCCATTCTGGTCAGTCCTAACATGATCAAATGCTATGCTATTTTATCTGGGCTTAAGGCTTTCCTGCACACGGCTTTTAAAGGCAAGTCTTTCCCAAGCACTAGCAGCCATGGGAGACCTGGGACTCACCTGACACAAGTTGGAATTAATTAATGTAAAGAATGGGGTGCAAGATATATATATATATATATATATATATATATTATTCTTTTTTGAACCTTTTTTTTTTTATTATTAATGAACCCTAATTAATTAATGTATCATGTCCAATAATGGCATTGATCCCCAGCAAACTTCTCATACAGAAAGGAGTAAACAGATTCAGACATGAGGGGGTCTCATATAGTACCAGTTCACAAGATACTGTTTTGCACAAGTATCAATAAGACTGACCCATTGCTAAGTAGGAACATTGTATGATTGCTCCCTACAATATGGAACAGGAGAGTAAGACAGGAAATTACATCACCAGATCTGAGGACTCCGCCCACATCTTTTCTCTCATCCAGAACTGAACACCCAATTCATGTATTTGGGACATGCTCTGTACAGACATACCTTTTGTTCTTTTTCCTCCAGTTTTGATTTCAGAACATTTTCCATATCTTGTTTTTGTTGCTGTAGCTGTAAATATAAATATGTATTTTATTAATGCTTAATATTAAATACCCTCATTACACTGTACCCTTTTATGGCAATTCCACCTATCATAATACAATTGCTGTACCCCCATATTTTTCTGAGGTTTTGCTTTTAGACAGGAGGAAGATGTAATATGTATATGTTGCTCTTGGATAAAAGTGTGTAAATGTTTCTAGTATTAGGGGACTTCGCATGAAGGACTGTGCCTCTTATACAAGATTGTTGCAGGTTTTTTTCCCTTTGTGAGTAAGATTAGGAGGAGATCTGGCCTGTCGGGCGTATAAAGTTTTATTGTCTTGAAGTAGGACAACAGCCCATTCGATAAATGTACCGGAGAAAGGAGCAACTTCAAGAAAACCACCATCCTAGGTTCTGATAACCTGGACCACTAACCTGGTCCCACAAAATAAATAGCATATCTTTGAGGTAATGTGGACAGCCATTCTCCAAAACCAATCCAACACAAATTTTTGAAACGCCCTAAAGCTTCTGGCGCCCAGTCATTTTATATATCTCCATTTAACATATAGTAGCACACAGGCATCTACTCATTGAATGGAGTGATATTAACATACTTGTAGGAATACCCCCTTGAGGTGATTTGTGCCACAATTACCCTTATCCCAGCCCTGCCAAACATAGTGGGTGTATTTTATGAAGTGCAGTCTATGCGCACTGCGAAACACCTTGGTTTGTCACTGGTGCACCTGGACTGCCCGACCAGTTCACATCAAGGTGTCCGTCTAGTCTCTGCTCTCGGGAGACAGCTCTGTAACCGAGAAAAGCACCTTGGTGTGTTGAGAGGCGGAAAAATCTCCAGAGGTGCAACGTGCAAAAGTGTCATCATCAAAGTCTAACCTACTACCACTTTCTTTCCACCCTATTCAACAAAGTACATATTTTAGTTTTCTTTTTAGAGTGGGGAAACAACGGGACCATCTTTAGCATATGTGGCAATTTTGCATCAGTGCCCCTACCCTGCTTTGCTAGTAATGCCTTCCGTTCAATCAGCTCTTTCTCTAAGTCTGAGCAAACCTCTGCTCCTCCACAAACGCCAACTTTCTCCGCAAACCTTTGCGGTTTGTCTGAAATCTAAACGCATGACAGGTCCAAAGCTGATTTTGCACTGAGTAACTAACATTTTATATAAAGGATCTCCACTGACACCAGAGTCAACTTTTATAGCATCAAGAATGGTAAAAATGCATGTAAATACAAAAGGAATTGGATTTAGACAAGGAGATAGACCACAGACCTTTATATTTGAAGGGATTATATAGTGAGCTATAATAAACAGAAAAGGGGCTGTAGATACACTGACACAGTGATTGGCCAACTTATTCAGTGGGAACATCCTACAATGGACCTCTAAAGTAGCAAACTAAGGCAGCAGGATTTGAAGAGCAACAAAACATTGGAAATCAAGGTTAACAATTTGAATATATGAACTTTGCTTCATAAAAAAGGTAAATTGGACACCAAAATCATCTTGCGCTAATTTAACAGGAGCCTCACACCGCTACTCTGTGTTGTCACTAATATTTAGACCCTTTGATTGGCTACATGTTTTTAATTACTCCCCATTCAAACTTGCCTACAACATGGACACTCAGGAGGCAGCTGCTTTGAAAATAAACATTACAACGCCCTGATTGGCTACAGGTTGTTTTACAAAACACCTATGTAATCTCCTGCCTATCTATGTGTACTCGGTGCTCTAACCATAGTCAAACACACCTACGATGCTAATGACTGAACTAGTGTTTTGATACAGAAAAAAATGACAGTGTTTGTTGGTTAGTGGCTAACGCACTAAAAGACTTGTGATTGCAGTGGTTGATTTTGTCAGTTTTGTTGGATGGAATTGAGATGTAAAAAAACCACAAGTGTAATATTTTGCCTGCTATGTGCTCACTCCCAGTTGATATAAAATCCATTGAAGTGAAAAATAATGTAGATTTAAATAAAATTGTCTCCTTTTAAGTCTGCAGTCAACTGCCTGACTAAATGTACGTTTGTGAAAGAAGTCCTGTTATAAAACAAACACATCACAATTTAGAAATTAATAATGAAAACGTAAAATGTTATTGACACAAGAGGTTGATATAAACGGTTGTGATATGGTTCCTAAACTCCATCACTGGCAACAATAGGATTTTAGTTTCAGCAACATCTCAAGACGCCAACAGCCTTCTCATTATTGAACGCAATATGATGCCACAAAATCATTTATGCCTAGTTGTATGCCCTCACCAGTTGGGTTTATAGAAAGCCCCTATTGTAATGCTGAAGTATCCTTTTTCATGGATTTCTAAGACAGTGAGCCCAACAATACACAACGCAGAGCCTAACAAAACCCAATGCGTAAAGTTGCCATGACTTGGCACTGAGCTTGACAAGCGGCAAGAAAGTGACTCTTTACATATCTAAAGACGCCCTGATTTGGTGTCAATGAGCGTTCTCTGCCGAACAGTGTCATATTCTTCTGCAGAGCACGCTGACTGTTGAGCACAAGCTGTGTCTTATTTTATATTACAAACAACACAGGCTGTTAATGTGACAAAAGCATTTTACTGCTACTGTGAGGAAGAGTGGGCCGTAGACTGGTCGCAGATAAAATCAGTGGGATATAGCAAGAGAATCAGTACTCCATGTTCTCATAAGTATTATGATGCATTAGACTGATTTCTTGTTATGTCACCAGTTCATAAAACTTGCAGAGACTCATTTGAAAATAACAATGTTATTGTTACATTCACACTTGTCTACTTGTTTGATTCCCCCTCTCAGAGATCCTGAAGGGGGAGTTCCATGGGGCGATACGCATCATCAGGCTCCGCCCACCACTGCGTGATGCCTCTCTCAAGATCACAATTTACTGCTCACATCACGGAGAACGTTATTTTCTAGAAACCAGTAAGACAATAGGCATAAAGTGCTGTCACTGGCAACAATCTAATGAACACCTTGTTTAGGACACAAATTGGCCAATTCTGGGGTCGATGAGAGAAATATCATCCCCCGGTCAGCTACTTCTTGGGGGTCCCAACTAAGTTGCGAACACAGCCTTGGAATCTGACCACATGGCCCCTTCATCCCCAGTCCACATGCACTAAATACCTAGGAGGGGTATAACCCTGTGAACCAAAAAAAAAAAAGCTATTGGTCTGTGCTCATACACAAGATCGATAACTGGACTCATAGTCAGGATAGTCTTAGGGGCATATTCAATTCTTTTGTATTTCCGCGGCGTTAAAACTATTACGGTAATAGTAAGCTGGATTTCAGCTCGCGGCTCAGAGCTGTGAGCTGAAATCCAGCGCAAAAACTACTGCAATAACGTTATTTACACGTACTATTACCGTAATAACGGTAATTAACGGTAATAGTGCGCCATGAATTGAATATGCCCCCAATTGTTACTATCCTTCATTTATAAAGCCCCAACTTATTACACAGTGCTGAACAATTGGGAATCGTGTCACCTGACATAGTGAAAGAGAATGTAATTTGATGGTAAGTTTGCATAAAAAGTCCACTTTGCACTGTACTTGTACATTCACAGTTTATGGAATTTCTATGGAATTTTTATGGAAATTCTCACAGTCAAATTCAGAATGAGATCAAAGTTTTCAAAATGCCGCTTATCGTTATTAGAAAACAAGTCAAAAATAGTTGAGTCCAAAAGAACCAGAGAATTGTAGCTACCATCTTACCAAAGTAGTTGCAGAAGATCTTTCATTATCAAGTTTAATTTGCAATTGTTCTTGAGCAAAAGACAACTATAAAAAAATAAAAAATAAAAAAAAGAAGTGAATGCCACACTTTAGGTAATTAATAGAAATTAGGAGACCACAACTTAAATACTAATCCCAATACATTACAGAGTAACAATTAGAACTTATGTATATGACCATCATATTGTGAACTGTACGGTAATGACTATATTTGTTATTATTTGGATGTACTGACATATTATTAGTTATGTGTGATTATCATACTAAGCACTACGGTAAAAATTATAGTCCATCCAATCTTGTCTTTAGGGCAGCAGACAAGGGTGGTGCGTCAGCTTCTGTGATCTGGTGACAGAGATGCCAACAAGCACATCAATAATGGCTATTGAATAAGAATCCTTCAGGTTATGTATCTCATCACATACAAGCCAGTGTGTTTTTTTATTTTTATATACTAGATAAACTGGAAGAAAATTACTGATAAGCATTTAAAAAATGTACCTAACAATAATGTCACATTTCAATTGAAGCGATTAACATCAAGCTACACTAACTCTTCAGTGATGTTGCATGGATAATGATGTCACTAAATGAACTGTGTCCTTGCGCTAGTCTTTAACATACTGCAGCTAAGTTTACCCCTCTAAGCCTGCCGTCAATGCACATCTCACTTTGATAGGCTGCTTGTCATCTTTTCATCTCCTTCAAATAAGCCATCAATCTGGACGTACAAAACGGTTTTGTCTGCTGGTCCTTTTTGGCCAGTTTTGTGGCAGACTGAGATAAAGCTACAGGCTGGCTATTAACATACCTAAAAAAGCCATCACACAATGTCAAAAGTCACACCTTTTCAATGGTCCTTTGGTCCTCTTGTATTCTCCGTTTCATGGCGCCCACATCCAGATCTGGAACAATGGAAGAAAAAAGGCAGAGCGTGAAATCCAATTCCCGTGACTGTGAATTCATAGCATGCGGTGGGGGTCAGCATGTAAGCCCTGGTCGCTGCATAGTGGCCGAGCGTCCTGGCATTACTGTGACCCTCACAACTGCTCTTGACATTCAAGGTCCTATTCCTGCTGTTTGGCCGGCTGCTCGGAGAGAAATTAAGAAGTAAGTTCAAGAGCCAAGTGTGTCAAAGAGGACCCGCTGCTTTTCATCAATACCAACAGTGGACATCCTTGCTGTTAGTCACAGCAAATACGATCTGCTTTAGCAGGTGGTCCTCTGGAGCCAAAAGGGCCTGGTGTGAAAAGAGAAGAAGCCCCATTAAATCATAGGAAAAACCTGTGCAGAATATGGTCCTTGTCCCACTTAATGAACACATTTTGCAACAATAATCAGTAATGTAAAACACGAAACTAGTCTTTTATAAACCAAACGGCATGTTTGCAACCTTAACCCATATAGTAGCTCCTAGTATAACATTAATTAATAGGTAGATCCGTGGACAAAATAATGCTTTCCGCACATAATAATAAACACGAAGAAAGGAAACAATAAAAGTTGATATCCGTTACACATTTCCGTAGCTTTCATTTTATCATTCCGTAATCCTTTATTCCACAACGGCAACAAACGATACACCTTTATGAATTGTAACATGGAGTTCTGGACCTGAGGGTCAGTAACTTCCCCAGCTCTGGGCCTCTCCATGCAGAACCTGGAAAAAGTGCTGTTTATGTCGTCACGCTGACATATGACATCGGAGTGCCATCTAACCATACTACCTATTCCTACCAAACCAGAACAGCAGAGAGCACCTCAGATACAGCAACCACCAACTTTGGAATCAGATAAAATTTTTGTAACAGTCTCTGTTAACCGATTAAGTACAGCCACTTAAATTTTCATGTAAAAAGTTTTGCGTTTTTCATCATCAGATTATTTCAACTGCTTAATGATATAAAGGAAAATAATACAAGAATAAAAATTGAAGCCAGGCGACTAGAGCCACTTAGTAACAAAAGAGGTGCAAAGTGGGGTCTAATACACGTAAACATATCAACCTCAGTGCGTAATAAATAGAACTGTATTAATGAACATCAGCTTATGAAATTGGATGAATATGAGTGTGTACTACTTTTTATTTACCTTTTGTGTATTATTATTATTGGAAATTGTGCTTATAAAAATGATCTGCTATTCATGTATACTATTTATTTTTATTTACCTCTTGATAACAACTTGTGTGCATTTTTATCGTGAACCATTACTATTTTGATGTTAATGCCGTGTCTTATTCACGCATCAGTTTCATATCTTTGTTTTTTTACTGGGCATATTGTGATTACTTTAATCTATTCCTTTTAAATATTTCATTTATATTTATTATGCATTGAGGTTGATTATATCGATTAGACCCCAATCTGAGCCATGGTATAGAAGGCAAAGGAGGCGTAATATTGAGCATATTAAATATATATCTATATTATGCAATTGGAGGCTCATGAGTAACATTTAAAAATACATTTTCCATTGACTATGATTGGTTAACTCTACTATGGAACGTGGTGATGGGTTGGTCGGGATGCAGGAACCGGAGGCTGGTACCCTGAGATCTCTCCGTGTATTTACCTAATGAGTGGATGTGGTTTATTTTCTCTCTTAGAGCAGTTTCCAGCTGAAGGACTTTGCTCTCCATCGCCTCCTTCTCTTCTTTCAGTTCCTGGTTTTCCTCCAGTAGCTTCTCTTTCTCTGGGTCATCTTCTGATTGGTAAATAATCTGCAATATTAGAGATTCTTTTATTTTAAGAGACAGAACAAAGGAGGTTCTGAGCGTGCTGCTGAGCAGCAATAATTATCCAGCATGGTCGTCTTATAATTTCCTGCGTTCTGCTGCATATTTAAAATATGAATAGAAAAAAAGGGAAGGAAAAAAAAAAAAAGTTCTTGAAAGCCGCCAGTACATTACATACAAAGACTATAAACACATGGGGACACTTTTATTGACAAGGATAATGCCTATCATACTGTTTGTGTGCCCTCATCATTCAGGTCAATTTATTATGGAGGCTGTGTCCAGAATGGCAGCTGCGGCCTATACACCCACACTTCCCTGGATGTGTTTAGGAAAGTGTCGCTCGTAACTAAGCAAAAGCAGAGAGTTTTGTGGCCGGGCAACGCTGGGGGGTGTTGCGGAGTGCACCGATTGGGAGGGGGGCTTGTTGTCTTTGTACCATTCCTCTGTGACAGTGCTGCTGGTGTCACAAGGAGCACATCACATGTCAAAGCAGTGAAGTTTTCAGCCTGGAAGCCGCATGGAGTCCATCAGGCCCACTGATATCAACACAGTTGGCTTTTCTACTGGGTACTGCAGCTACCCGGAGGCCATTCATATTCTGAACATTAACGTGGCTTTGCATGCTTGTCACACATAGCACCGTGCAGGCGTCTAATGCTATTGAGCACTTCACTTTAAATCTCTGGGCAAACAGTGATTACCTTGTAAGACGGCTTTAGGATAACGCCCAACAAAGGCTTTAAAGTTATCATTTTAGTAAAGCAAGCTTATTTGCATTTTTATTATGCCTGCCCTTTGTTTAAAGCCTGCCACTTCCATTATGAAAAAGTCTTTTTCTAATGCAGTTGAGGCTTATTGCCACTGATACCCTTAGTCATTTGTCTATTTCAAAGCCTTTCTGTGTGTTTGAAGATAGTGTTATTGCTGTCTAGACTCACTCATTACTGTATGTTTTCACCTATTGCAGAATAGACATCTAAAGAGTGTTAAAGAGTCGCTATGCAACATGGAAACTGCATTCTGTACTTTACCACTATATAGAGCAGAAAAATGAACACTAATACTATTCCTAGCCAATTTATATCTATCTTTATATCTCTATATACACACACATACATATAATGTGTATATATACGAAACGGAATAAAGACACATAATTGCAGCTGGTAATAATACACAGGAAATCCCAAGCATTTACATATTTAGTCCTGTAATCACTGTGAGAAACTAGTAACATTTGTGGATGGTCATCCCTTGTACAACTGTGAATGAAACCAGTCATGAGCATAAAAACTAAAAATAATCCCCCCCCCCCCCACCACCACTGTTTGGAATCTATGGGGCTAAATAACGCGTACTGATTTACTTTTCCCATTTAGTTCTGCGAGGTATGGGTAGGACAGGGTATATAAGAAAAAGTGGGTGGAGCATTATGTAGCAATGACAAAGTGGGCAGGGCAATCGCATCACCCAAGCCCTGCCCACCTTGGTAAAACACAAAGTGGCTGGGGTGCGCAGTCACATCGTCACAATGCTAGTACTTGGTTGTTTCTGAAATGGGCGGGGCTTGATGATTCAAATTGCGTCATGTCCCTTGTGGAAGGTAAGTGCTCTCTGGGAGAATCGCTCACTTCTCAGGAGTCTGGGAAGACATTCCAGGAGAGTAGGGAACAATACATTTACTAAAATTACATTTAGGTACAAAAAACTGTATTGTACCACAGCAACCAATCAGGATATAGCTTTAATCTGTCTGGTGCGAGTTAGACAATGAAGGCAAGCGTCTCATTGGCTGCTGTGGTTCAGTGCAAATGTTGGACTTAAAAGCAATGTTAGTAAATGCATCTATACAGGTTTTTAGATATTAGCTGTTTGGAAATAGCTGTTAGAGCTGGTCTACAGGGAATATAGATGTTGTTTATGCAGTAGGATCTGCATGACAGGTTTCCGTTAGCAATCAACAGAACGGACAAAGTTAGTGCACCAGTCAGGGAACGGGAATAGAGGGGTAGGTAATATATCAGTATTGGTTAACCTGTGACACTCCAGGTGTTGTGAAACTACAAGTCCCAGCATACCCTTCCAGCAATAAGCTGCTATATATTTGCAAAGCATGCTGGGACCTGTAGTTTCACAACACCTGGGAGTGTCACAGGTTAGCCAACACTGTAATATAAAATGACCTCTTCCAATGGGGAGACAGGCAGTTCAGAGACAATGTTTGAAATTATTGATCCAAGTTGATCAGACATTGAGAAATCTGTCTGGGTAATCTGTTTTAATGACTTAGTAATCAGGACCCAATTCCTGTTTATCTTATATTTGGGAAGTCATGTTCCTCACTCATTAACTGAAAACCCTCTAGGCTTGATCTGCACCGATGAGCCTAGATTTGTGCCAAGAGCTAGATGTTGGTGTTTACAGAGGAGCAGAGAGAAGCACCAGCCAATGGGAGGCGTTGGAGGGTGGTTCTTGTAATATAGCGCAGACACAGGGCCTGATCCATGTCCGAACGCAACTTGCACGTAAGCTGCGTGTTTAAAAATAGCATAGAACTTGAGTACAGTTACGCCTGTATTCGAATCTAAGTGGACCTCAAGATACATTTCAATCTGGGTGTACGTACGCGCTGCTTACACAGTACTTAGACACACAGAACAGACTGCAGTATAAGCACATGTGTAATTAAATGACAACTCAACTTTTATTTGAGCAAAAACTTAAATAACAAATGTCAGTATAATCATGTATATTAATATTTATTTTCAAATAACACTTTTTTTAAATTTTGTAAAAAATTGATTTACATAAAAAAAAAAAAAAATTCACTGCATACTGTACGTACAGTGAGTCTATATAGTCTGAGTTGCATGTTCTGTGATAGCTACTGGCGCACATACGTGTCATTTTTAATGGGACTAAAGTGGTAGGAGGTTGGATGCAGTGGCGGATCCAGGGGGGGGGGCTTGTGTTTTAAACACAATCAGAGCATCCGGGCAGCACACTGTCCCTACCTGTCACTGCTGAACGGACCTGCACATAGTATGCAGCCACCGGCAGCCTCAGATGTCAAAAAGGGGGTGGGGCCTAAATCCCCCCCCCCCCCCCCCCCCCCCTACATCGCCCCGGGTAGCAGTATTCTCTAGATCCGCCCCTGGTTGGATGTGACATTACTTTGCACAGTGCATCTCATCAGATTTTCCCACTTCACCACTCACCTAGGAGCACTTGTAGTTTGTGTATGTGTTTAACTACAGCAGAGTTGACGGGCATTTAAATGTCCGGATGGTAGACCATCTAAGCGCAAAACAAAAGTGTTTTGCTCTGCACATCGTATGGGCATCCAGTCCTGGTGCGTGAATGGGTTACCCACTAGACAGAAAACTACTGTTGGTAAAGGAAAAGAAAGATGAGGCACAAGGAGCTGAATGGGCAAGGGCAAAAGACATACACATGGCCATTTACCTAGAAGAGAAAATATGGGCTCTAACTATTCAAGCATTAAAACATTAAAATAAATTTATGGCTGCAACACAGTAAATAGGCAACATGTACCATCATTACTTTACTACTTGTAGATTACTGTATCATTTGTACAAATGTAGTATTTGCACACAGTTATCAGTGAATGCAATAATTATTTACAATAGGTAGCACAGTTGCTGCCTCACAGTGCTGGAATTATGGGTTCAAGTCCAACCAGGGCCCTATCTGTGTGGAGTTTATATGTTCTCCCAGTTGCTGTGTGGGATTCCTCTGGGGGCTCCGGTTTACTCCCAAAGTCCAAAAACATACTAGTAGTTATTAGCATCTTACAAAATGGACCCTAATATGTATGTGAATTGGGTTGATGTGAATAAGGAATTTAGAATGTAAGCTCCAAGGGCAAGGACTAATGTGAGTGACTACATATTCTCTGTACAGAGCTGTGTAATATGAAAATAGTGAGTGTTACTAGTTGAAAACAACTGATCCAGCTTATTAAACTGACTTTTCTGTAACATTTCTGAGAGTCTTGCACAGGGTCTGATTAAGTCCGCTGTAGGCTAATAGTGCCCCCCCCCTCCCTTGCCCTCCACACCAGGCTAATCTATGGTAGGTATAAAACCAACACGTCATTTAAAATCCAGCTTCCGCCCAGGTATGACTCATTGTCTTCAGCCTTTACCATGGAAATACGCCAAGATTAAAATCTTACTATATTTTTCTTTCATGTTTACGTTTTACTTTGGAGAACAATTATTCTCTTATATTTTAAAAATATTTTCAGTTTATATACCTCTCCCTGTCACAATTTCCTCCCCCCAAAAGCCTTTCCCCTTAGGCTGCAGCCTACTGGATAATCAGGCCCCGGCAGCTTCCTATAAGCTGAGGATCTGCTTACATTCATACACGTTATGGTCCTCACCTATGATATCCTCAGGACTTCAGCTCTATTTTAAGTCTTGTATTACTTTTGGCCAACAGTATCATATTGGAAAGCAGTCTGAAGTTTTTTGAAAACTGCATTTATATTTGAATATCTTTATACAGCACAATAGTATCTCCGATTTATGTACAATTTGAGTAATGTAAATAGTTACACCGACACTTGAGAGCAGCATTACATTTCGCCTGAGCACTGAAGCAATAGACATTTACTTACAACATCTAATCTGTATCTCTTGCGCCATCATCTGTCACACGAGGGAACTACAAGTAATTAACTATTCAGTGTCCTGTCTTTATGAAGATGCTCATTAGTACGATGAACAATGAGGCCGGCCTCTGTAGCTACAGTCATCTGTTACACTTTAATTTTCAGGTTTTGTTATAGTATTCTTCATGCCATCTGTCCACAGACGTAGATTTTGACTTATTGAAACCAGGAGCCAATGAGGATAAACAAAACAACGTGTTAGACTGTAAGCGCTCTCCGCAGAACCCACTATTCTATCTACACTGTTATCAGCTCAGCATTTATTAAATATCTATAAAGATCTGTGTCCTCTGGAGAGATCTCAGGATGGGAACATTAATAAAAATAGACCATTTTGACGTATTTATCATACTGTGCTCACAATAAATGCACTGCAGCTTGTATAGCACTCCGATGACAGATGACCATGGTGTATAATGACAATTTCATCTTTAACGGTTCATGTGCCATTGACAAGAGGGCTTCCATTTTAAGCTAGAAAACAATGACACAGTTGAGATTAAATCCTGCCACGCTTACTGTTACCTATCAGTATAACGATTGTCGGACTTTGCGTCTCACGTATTCTGTTTATTTTGATGCGTGTGTGCATCTGCCTGGTAGCGCAACCCCCTGGTGCCTCTGCACGCACATTTGGACAATTCCCAGTGACGTCACCAAGCCTCAGCTTAGCTGTGCTCCATGCCTGATCAACAGGTCATTGTCCTTAAGGGAGTATCACACATTCAGACACCATATTTTTCCAGTCAGATGTGCATATTGTTAGATGTAAATACGTATATCTAGGAGATAAAGAAGAGTGAAGGTGGTCCCGCTTTAAAAAATACTTTGTCCATTGCTCAGGCTGTAGAGAGAAGGCTCACTCTGAACGACTTCCTGAAGATGCCAAAAACTCCATGGGGTATATTTACTAAACTGCGGGTTTAAAAAAGTGGAGATGTTGCCTGTAGAAACCAATCAGATTCTAGTTGTCATTTTGTAGAATGTACTAATTACATAACTAGAATCCGATTGGTTGCTATAGGCAACATCCCCACTCTTTCAAACCCACAGTTTAGTAAATATACCCGCAGGACAGGCAAGTATTACATACACTGGAATTGGGGAGTGTTATGTAGAAAACAGATAATGATAAGATATATTTTGCACAAGTATCCGCCCTAAAAAGAAAATGAGCAAGATGTCCTTGCAATCTTAAAGGGGCAGTACAACTCTGCACAAAGCCCTGTTATTTAGAGAGATGTTCTGCCCCTGGTACCCCCACCAGCTGCACTCTGCACCATTACTGGCAGCAGGGAGTGTAGTCAGCGCCTGGTGAAAACTTGGCAGGAGATAGAACCTCAGTATTTACTTAATGCGGCTCCTGTTTGAACATAAGCTGTGATCAAACCAACCAGACGCTACCCTTGAAGAGTACTCCAAGGTGGGACATATTCCAAGAAGTTTGTGATTGTTAAAAGAACCTGCTTTGGAGGCTCAAAATGAGCACTTCATTAAAGACTGGAACAACATTGTAGACAAATGCTCTTCCCATCTTATTAGGCTTATTGTATTTGAAAGAATGAAAGCTTAAATCTATGGAAGAATAATATAGAAAAGTCACCTAGGACTAAGGCACAGTTTACTTTACAATTTGATGAAACAAGAAGAAGAGTATAGAAAATAGACATTATTACCACCGAGCAGGAAAAAACATCAAAGGGACAAAGCAGACATTATGCATAATAATTAACCTATCCTCTGAATCACCCCCAACACAACTATTTACCAAAGGTTTCACATTTGGCTTTAGTAGATTCCCCAATAAGTGATGTGTTCATCTATTTACACACTTACACTACACTGTTATTTTCTCAAATGTCCCCAGAAAGAGTCAAAAATCTCTCTAGAGAATATATCACTCCCACAATATAAACCTCTATCTAAATTTTAACCTGCACCATATTGTAGTACCTATATCGATATTTTTAATGACCTTGCAGAATCTGATTTTAGATATTTAGACAACACTAGTTTTTAGTTTTTCCACAATCTTACACAAATACACCACTAGTTAACCAGCCAATAAAGGCAGTTTTTATCCAGGACACGACTTCCTATATTCTTGTTCATTTAAATAGCACCAGTAATATTACATTGTGCTGCACAGAGAATATGTAATCAGTCCCTGCGCCATTGGAGCTTACATTCTAAATTCCCCAGTACACACATTAAGGTCCATTTGACCAGAATACAACAATCCTACCAGTATGTTTTTGGAGTGTGAGAGGAAGCCGGAGCACGAAGAGGAAACCCACACAAACATGGGGAGAATGGGGAGAATACACAAAGTCCACAACAATAGAGCCCTGGTTGGAATCAAACCCATGACCCCAGCGCAGTGAGTCAGCGATGCTAACTAATGTGCAATACTGCCTTTTGTTTTATAGGTTGTCAGCTATTTTCTCTCTTGGCTGATAGAGCTGGCTGTACATGGTGGTGAAATGTACTCCTCACAGTACTATTAAATGTATAGAAGCTCCAGTCCTGTGTAAACGATATATCTCCCTCTCTGCTTCTGTAATGTTAACTAACCCCCGGACCCACCTGGCTACTGGTCCCAGGATTGTGGTGCAGGACACAGCTTTGTCTGCTCCACCACACACAACCAATGTGAAGTATAACAAGGTAGCAACAGGACATATGTCAATTACGTTGAAACCGTATTTCTATTAGCATTGGAAGCGTCAAAGTATCAGGGTTAAAAAACAGGATGGCAGGTCAGCTGGAGGGCAAAACTAGTTTTGTGCCCACAATGACAATTCCTAAGTAAAGGCTCAAAACTAGTTAGGCCTCCAGCTGACCTGCTAGCCTATTAATATCCCAACACTATCTTTTGCTACCAACGCTGTTAAATATGAACATAGGATCCTTTAATCCATGTGAGTGTGGTCGCTTCCTTGCTGCATTTCACATCGCATGGGGGTGACCTGTCCTCAGGGCCGGATTAAGGGAATGGAGGCACCTGGGCTAAGGGGGTCTCTATTCGCCCGTGAGGCCCCCCCTGTTAGCTAATTGGCTGTTAGCAGCCAATTAACCTACCGGTATGTTTTTGGAGTGTGGGAGGAACTCTCAGCACCCGGAGGAAACCCACACAAACACGGGGAGAACATACAAACTGCACACAGATAAGGCCATGGTTGGGAATCGAACTCAGGACCCCAGTGCTGTGAGGCAGAAGTGCTAACCACTCACATCAGTCCCTGTCCTAATGGAGCTTGCAGTCTAAATTCCTTAACATACACACATACAGACATAAAAACAGACTAGGGTCCATTTGATAGCAGCAAATTAGCCTACTAGTATGTTTTTGGAGTGTGGGAGGAACCCTGAGCACCCGGGGGAAACCCACACAAACACAGGGAGAACATACAAACACCACACCGATAAAGCCATGGTCGGGAATTGAACTCAGGACCCCAGTGCTGTGAGGCAGAAGTGCTAACCACTGAGCCACCGTGCTGTCCCACAGAAAGAGCATCAGCCTCAGGTACTTTCAATCAGCGGCACTATAATAGTCTGTGGCTAATCACTAATCAGCTGACAGTGTTGTCTATAACCAATGTAGCCAGAGCTAGGGTAAATGAATGAACGGAGCGAGAGCTATCACCATTTGATTTCTAAAGATAGCCACACTTGGACAGATCCAATAATTTCATGTGACAAAGATGACTCTTTTCCATCATATCAACCAACAAAATAGACACATATGTTACTACCATATTCATAGCAATTTAGGGCAAGTTGATTTATGCGACACCCACATTTCATTTTTGTTGACCGGTCAAAATTCCTTTCATATGAAGATTCCAGCTAAGAGCTTTTGTAGAATGCACATCCTTTTGTGGAGTGGAAAGGGTCAGGTGCCAATCAACAGAGCAGGGACCACCCCTAAAAATGCGCCCTCTCCGCCACATTATCTTATTTATAAATTCTCCATAAGCAAAATTCACGGGTGTGAATAATCCATACTTGGCAAGGAAAGCCCCACTCCTCTCATCAGCCGATGTAAGCTACTGTCCCTCCACAAATGCCTCCATAACCCCATGTACTTGCCGAAAAACTAAGCACGTGTGTAAAGTGAGGCACAGAACTTCACCGGAGAGGATTCTGTGCTCATAATTGATCTTCAAGTTGATGATTAATTTTAGAAAATGTATTTCAGGATCATACTCTATATTTAAAAGTCCATATAAAAATTAAGCTAGGAGTAAAAAAACAAACAAAAATTATTATACCAGAGAAGATAAAAAAAAGTAACAAAAGACTTTACTAGCTAACAATGTGCATCAAACTTACTATAAATCAAATCATTTTATCTGTGTAAATCTCTAATACAGAATAAGATGATTAGTTCACGTGTGTTCCGTGCAGTGGATCCATTTATTTGAAGTGTATATGCATGGATGTATATTCAGATACAAGCCACTTGAGGGAGCAATTGCACAGGCCATGTTTAAAGCATCTCACAACAACTGCGAAGGATCAATAATGCTGGTTTAGTGTCTTACTTACATAACAAAGGATCCATTTACACCACTGGAATGTGCAAAAATTATGAAATGGAGCAATTTCTTTCAACCCTTTCACTGGTCAGAGGCTAAAGGGAGAGCTCCAGTCCTAAGCTGAATCAGGAATATTATTTGCCTTAATCAAAATGACACCAACGTATATCAAATAGGGGTGTCCCCCCCATTAAGTACATTTGGAGAATGGTTCTCACCATTTAGGCGTTGAAGGGCTCGGTCTAACCGTAGCCCTGTATCAGAGCTATGATGGCTTGAGCGGACTGCAGGAAAACCAGCATGAATTAGCGCAAGATTCAGGTAACAGGGGAGGATCTGTGTAACATACAGGCGCAGGACTTACAGCCTGTGCCCCCGCTATTACTGCTGTTCATGGGCAGGTTTCTCTAGTGTCCAAAAAACCTCCGTAAAAAGTAGTGCAAGAAGAAACAGAGGAATTTAACAACAAGACCAGAAATACTTCAGGTGTGATATCCAGGTGCCTGTAAGTGCAGTTGTGCAACGTAGAGATGAGACTTGGTGTAAACTTGACACTGCGCATGCGCACAACTGGTACCCGTATTTAGAGTTGCACATAAGAGTTGCTCTTGTGGAATCTTGTGATTGGAGAGGCAGATCAGGGCCGTCACATGCAAGTGCAGTATGGGTGTGAAGACGCAGGTTAAAACGCCCCTTTGAAATGAGACTTATTTTGAATTACACTGATTGTGAAATAAATTAGCTTTGGGATGTAACTTAAGCACCTACATAAACAGGGTGCAAGTTGTGGATTTGATGACGATTGTTGCATAGTTACCCCTGAAGCATTTATACAGTACGTTTAAAGTTGTATTTATGTTAAGATGCGTTCAACTTAAACTGCAGACATAGAAAAGGAAGAGCACATCTCCTCATACACATATGGGGCATCTGTACATTCAACTCTAAGTCAGGCCCTTAATGTACCTGTAGGCACTGAGAACCCCTGCAGGTTAGCGACCATGGCGTTGTATAAGGAGGAGCTGCCGCATCATCAGAACCAAGCATATCTCTTACAAGTATATAAAGCACAATATTTATTACCAATAGTCTGTCTGTGACTTCCTTGTCTACTAGTAACCGATAACCTGATAGCTCACCCTGCGCAGACCCTTGTAACATTCTAAACACTTTTATGGAGCATTTTAATTATAAGGAACTCTAACTTCAAATCCTTTTTAATTGTCTATAGAAAGGTCTTTTTTTTATGAAAGCTGCACGTTTGTGTATCTGCAGGATTACAATGCTTTCTCTAAGCTCATCATAACCACTGCATAACTAGTTATCAAGTATGCCAATCATTTAAAATGGCACCAACCAATCAGTGCACAATGGGAGATAATCTACAGGTAGGCAACACACACACACACACACACACACACACACACACACACACACACACACACACAGCTAATGGTATATGGCTGCCCTTTTATGTTTGCCCATTTCAGCCACACCCATTGCCAACAGGTGCATACCATCATGCATACAGCCACACAATCTCCATAGTCAAACATAAGCAGTAGAATGTGTCTTACTGCTGTTCCCTCTATCATGTACAGTCATCTTCTGATATACTGGTCATACGTGTGTAAAATAATCTAAAAGATCTGGGTTGGCCAATGGCCGCATAAAAAGGTCAGATTCAATCATCCCTCCACTGGATTCACCTTCTCTTCAAAGCAACATCTAATAAATCCTGTTCTCATGTTCATCAGCATCAGCCGTCTAAAAACGACTAATTGACAGCATGGATGGGCATCTTCACAGGCCCCAGGATATTGGAAATGGTCGAGCGGAGCAGCAGGATGGAAACAAGTGACTAGCGCAAGAGTGTTTAGAAAATCTTATAGGAACTTCTGATAAGCATACCAATGTAGTTATATTAACACAACACCTGGAGAGCCGCAGGTTGCCTACCCCTGTATTAACACATCGAGAATGACATAACAACAACTGGCTGCCCTACTATTATCTTGTGACTAATCTTTTCCAGCTTTCTGGAATATATGGGAGGAGAAAACACTCGGACTACAATGGTTTAGAGATGTAAAGACTGCCCAGTGCGCATTTCTGATATTTCATTGGCCTCAGCCAAGCATGTTAGTGTGTTATTGTTTCAGATTAGCCATACCTGCTATACTAAGGACTCAACCTCATTAACAAACTTAAACCTAAAACAGTCTTTCAATATAGAAGTGTATCCTGTACAAATACCTAATGTATATATGCAAATAGAGGGTGCATTGTTCCGTACAAAATATGAGCAACGGCTTTTAACATATCAAACATTTTAGATTTTTTACCCCATTTTACTAAGTTTTTTTTATGTAACTTTTGTTGATGAGAGAACTGAGAACTGTTATCCAGCTGTGTCTTATGAGAGAGTTCTGTGATAAACTACGTCAGCATGGGGAACGGGCACGGTGCAGGGATGGTTAGACTTGTTAGATCCACCCCTGAGAATATTGTAGGTTGTGTAATCTCTGGTAGAAAGTGAAGAATTAAGCAGAGGAGCAGGAGGTATTGTTTGAACAGTGTATGAAGAGTGAAGTGTTGTTAATCCTGCAGGGTGAGCTATGTCCTAAAATTTACATCAAAGTGAAATATATGGATACTTTTCAAAGTTATTTATACAAATATTCACACAACTCATGTATTATGTGAAAATATCCCATATCCTGACCAGTGATAATGTAATATCATCATCATTAGGCTACAAAAGCTACTTGCTGCCAGTGCCCTTTAAAGGCTTAGATCAGTGTTTTCCAAGTTTAGTCCTCATGGCCCCTAACAGTACATATTTTCCATATCTCCTTGCTGGAGCACAGGTGTATTCATTACTGACTGACACACTAACAGGCGGTAGTAATTATTTCCCTTGTGATCTGGAAAACCTGCACTGTTAGCGGGCTATGTGGACTGGACTTGGGAAACACTGGTGTAAATGGATATGAAATCTCAAGTTCGGAGTGGAAAAAGCCTTTCCCATTGTGAAAAAGCAACCCTGTTCCTGACATGGCTCGAACGCAGTACAACACCTGGCTCCATTGTGTAGGCCAACGTCAGTCAGCACATACACAGTGGAGATAGCCTGTCAGTTGTGATGACATAATCACACCTGGCCTAGAAACAGGACATCCACGTGTGTTCGATGATGTCATATTACACACATACGTGGGAGCCAGGACGATGGGAGGGTAGGTAGGCTTTATTAACACACTCATTGCCCTCCATAGGTCTCTTTCATATGGATGGGCAACAGGTCTTCTTTCCCTACTTCCACTCCACCCCTCTCCCTTCTTCAATCACCGTGGAGAGTCATAAGGGGACAGACATGGGTGCATTATATTGGGAAGGTTGCACAAGGCATTAACTGCACAAGAGTTAATGGCTGCACATATTGGGGGGCACTATGACTGCCACCCATATGGGGTTAAATGCCGATATGCGAGATAGCATACAGTGTATGTGAGAATGTGAGAGCATGGGGATTATGTTGTTAGTAATTATGAAAATTGTAGTATTCAGCGTAATGAGAATTGTATTGGGAATAGTAATAGAATCTGAGATATACACACAATTAAGTTATTTATATCTATATACATAAAACAGGTAAACAATTCAGAGCAAAGGCAAATTGATGATGTATTACACCATCCGTGCTACACAGTTTTATTTTGTGTGTGATATTGTTATTGAAGAGTGGTATATTAGCAAGAATATATATAACATCTCAATAAACATAAATCTATATGCAAGCTTTCTTGATATAAAGATCATTGTCCCTATGATGTCTTATGTGCATCTAAACATCTAGGATGATCTATTCATACTGTATAAATGTATAGCAGAATCTGTATGCAAGTGGCTGGAAGGAAAATATATGTATTGTGTGTATGTGGTGGTACCCACTATGGATCAATTAATTATATAATCAATTATGTCAATCACTGTATCATCATCAGTTATAACATCTATTTTTATATCATCCTTGTGAGGTCATCCATTTTTATATCTTTTACTGTGTCACCCATTGTGAGGTAATTATGGCATACATTATACCTATTGTATTGCCACCCTTTGTAAAGTCATCAATGTGAGGTATCCAAAGATGTGAAATAATGTAACGTCCCCCTTTACAGGTTCCTCATTGTTGTTGTCATCCATTGCAAATTAAATGTTGATATCTCACACTGTGATGTCATCGATGATGTCACCCATCTCAGGAACCAAAAAATAAGGATTCAAAACACTACTTTGGCCCAATCTCAAATCTGTATCTTATGTGCAGTTTAGTATTGTCACTAGGATATCAGTACATATACTGATGGTTGGCAATCATGGGTTTAAGAGATAAAACAAGACAGTGGGCTTTAGAAAAACATGCATATTAAATACCTGTTTAGGCTGCTCATTTTCTGCCATTTCTACTATTTGTGCTTCCAATGACAGAATCAAATCATCCTTCTCATCGATCTTGTTTTGTAATTCCTGGATTATATCGGATTCTGCTGTGCAAGCGTCATGGCTCTTCAGAATCACGGAGCTCTTATTGTAATGGCTCTGTCAAGATACATTTACAGGCTTAATTATGGATCGATACAATTGCACCATAGAAATAAAATCAATAATCACAATATGAGTACAAACGTTTTGTTTTCCTGCTACATTCACACCTGATGCCTGAGTTGGTTAAGACTGTTGATAAATGACAGTTATTTGTAAACATAGGTGCAAAAGGAAACGGCTACAGTAATCTCTAGCAACTAGTCAGCAGTTTACTCTGATTGGTCTTTACTCTGATTGGTCTAATGACATTTAAACAATCAGTCATATTTATAAACAATAGTACAGAGTGCTTATGTAACGCAAGTTATAGCTTCCATCTTTCTAGCACAGTTTAGAACAGGTCTATCCAACTCGTGGGGGTAATGCTAATGCTTGCCCCCTACTTCTTGGTGGCCCCCACTTTCCTCAACAATCTCAATGGGCTTTGTTGCATTATTTATTTTCTTCTATAGTTTGTGGCCCCCACACACAGTTATAACATATATGGCCCTATTCAGTATGTACTTTATTGGCAATGGTTGAGAAAATGAAAACAAGCGTCCGATAGGTTGTTACTTGTTACAGTATCTCTGTGCTCACTTCACCATGTTATTAAAAAAAAGCCTCTATGAATTACGTCACTTGTGCACTTTTATGTGCGTAAATCATCTCCAGCTGCTGGTTCTAACCAGATAACATAAGCAAATACGGAAATAAGTAAAATATCTTAAAGGCTTCATATGTAAACGTACAGACTGAAATATTTCCAGAAGTTCTATAACTATAGGCCACACAATCAATTAAATTCATAGATCTCTTGCTTGATCAAAATAAAATGAAATATGAAATGAAAATATTAAATTAAATATTCTGTATAGACTTTAATGGTACCTTCTAACACAGATATGTACAGCTTGAACGCACTTGGTCATTGGTCCCTATGAAAAATGATCCCTACTGTCAATGATAGTGGCATGTGAGCGTTGGATGGATCACAGATACAAGAAAAGAGCATGCTGTGTCCAGGGGAGGGCTGGCAAGTTTTAGCCCGGGTGGAAAGACTCAACTCACCAGCCTATTTTAAAGGGAAAAAAAATGCATGCAGCCCAGTGTCCCGGCCAGAAGACGTAGCTCACTATGGGACCGGCCCGGGGGGCAAATGCCCCCCTGCCGCCAGCCAGACCCAACCCCTGGCTATGTCTGTGGTCCACATCCAGCATGATAGATAGTGCGTACTATGGAAACCTCTGTTGCAGTGGCCAAGGATATATTTAGAGGTGCATTCAAACTGCATTTAACGGTTTTGGAACGTATCTCAGAAAAGCAAACCACAGACACTCTGTAATGAAAAACGGACTGTTCAGGGTTAACACCTTACAAGAATATTGTTACAGACTAATAATAAGAAGAAATTATACATTTGGATATATACAGATCTCAATCATACTAATGTCAATTATTGTCATGTGACTCACTGTGCTGTAACCTGCTCTTTTTCCAAAGACAAGAGGGTACGCATCTGGAAATACACTAGGCAAACAGGCAGGCGTGTTTAGTCACGCTTAATGTGATGTCAATGAAGTAACCCATTGTGATTGCATAAAAAGTGTAAACAATTGTAATGTCATCAATAATATCAACTAAAGGGATGTCATCATCATCATTTATTTATATAGCGCCAACATATTCCGTAGCGCTTTACAATTGGGGACAAACATAATAAACTAATAAACAAACTGGGTAAAACAGACAAAGAGGTGAGAAGGCACTGTTCGCAAGCTTACAATCTATGGGACAATGGGAGTTTGACACATGAGGTTAAGTCTACATTTTGCATTTTTGGTCCAGCCAGGCTGCAAAGGTAAAAGTGACTCATAGGCTAAATGATCCTGTCACACAACAATGTTGGTCAGGGGGTAGTTGTCTTGTGTGAAATTGTGTAAGGTAATAGGCTAAGGTAGTGAGGTTAAGAGGGTGGTTGAGGAATATTATAAGCTAGTCTGAAGAGGTGGGTTTTCAGAGAACGCTTGAAAGTTTGCAGACCAGAGGAGAGTCTTAATGTGCGAGGGAGAGAATTCCATAGAGTGGGTGCAGCCCGAAAAAAGTCCTGTAACCGAGAATGGGAGGATGTAATGAGGGTGGATAAGAGACGCAGATCTTGTGTAGAACGGAGTTGCCAGGTTGGGAGATATTTTGTGACAAGAGAGGAGATGTATGTTGGTGCAGCTTTGTTGATGGCCTTGTCGGTTAGTAAAAGTATTTTATATTGGATTCGGTAGAAAACAGGCAGCCAGTGTAGAGACATACAGAGTGATTCAGCAGAGGAATAATGATTTGCAAGGAAAATCAGTCTTGCCGCAGCGTGCAAAATATATTGTAGGGGTTTGAGTCTGTTTTTGGGAAGACCAGTAAGGAGGGAATTGCAATAGTCAATACGGGAGATGATAAGTGCATGAATTAAGGTTTTTGCAGTGTCTTGCGCGAGATATGTGCAAATTCTGGAAATGTTCTTTAGATGTATGTAGCATGATTTAGATATAGAATCAATGTGGGGAACAAAGGATAGGTGTGAGTCAAGGATTACACCTAGGCAGTGAGCTTGTGGGGTGGGATTTATGGTCATGTTATCAACAGAGATAGAAATGTCAGGTATGCTCTTGTTGGTTGGTGGGAATATTATTAACTCTGTTTTAGAAAGATTAAGTTTGAGTTGGCGAGAGGACATCCAAGATGATATGGCAGAAAGACAGTGAGTTACACGGGACAACAGAGATGTCGAGATTTCAGAAGAGGATAGATAAATTTGGGTATCATCCGCATAGAGATGATACTGAAAGTCAAAGGAACTTATTAGATTTCCAAGAGAAGCGGTATAGATAGAGAACAGCAGAGGACCTAGCACCGAGCCTTGTGGTACTCCAACTGATAAAGGAAGCGGAGCAGAGGTGGCTCCAGAGAAATTAACAGTGAACGAGCGATTAGAGAGGTAGGATGAGAACCAGGATAGAACAGTGTCTTGAAAACCTAGGGATTGCAGCGTTTGTATGAGAAGAGAGTGGTCAACGGTGTCAAATGCAGCCGAGAGATCCAGGAGAATTAGGAGAGAGTAATGGCGTTTAGTTTTAGCAGTGATCAGATCATTGACAACCTTGGTCAGCGCAGTCTCTGTGGAGTGTTGAGAACGAAAGCCAGACTGAAGAGGATCCAACAGGTTGTTTGCGGAAAGAAAGCGTGTGAGGCGAGTGTAGGCAATTCTCTCTAGAAGCTTGGAGGGGCAAGGGAGCTGAGAGATGGGACGGTAATTTGAGAGAGAGTTTGGGTCAGAATCTTGTTTTTTAGAATAGGAGTAATCACTGCGTGCTTGTATAGTGATGGAAAGATGCCAGTAGAGAGCGAGAGATTACAGATTTAGTTAGAGGTGAGATGAGCACAGGAGACAGGGATCTACCAATTTGTCACTATGATGTAACCCTATGTCAGTACTGATAAGTGATGAAACCCATTCCTGGTGTTACCCACTTTCATGCCATCATTTATGTCACCCACTGTGGTGTCATCAACGGTGTCAACCACTATGGTCAACTGTTGTGGTATCAATGATGTCATCCACATCAATAATGTCACAAACGGTGTTGTCACCTAGATCAAAAAGGATGTCACTCATTAAGTGATAATCCATTGTTCTGTATCAAATCTGATTTCACCAATTGCACGGTCATGGTGCCACCAATAATGAAGTATTATTATGACCCATTGTTGTATGTCATCAGTGAATTCATCCATTGTGTTGTCATGTTATAACCCGTTATTATATCATCATTGTTTAGGTTGCTAGTGATGTAACTTATGTCAAGCTATCATCCATTGGGATGTCCATTTAATTGTAACACATATGTTATTGTCTGTCACTCTTATTGCTAACAACTATTTCTCTATCATTGGTGATTTCAATGTTATGTCAATAATGATGTCACCCATTGATGATGTTGCACGTTACGTTACCTGTTGTGACGTCATTACCTGCTGTGAAAAACCATCAATGTCACTAAAGTAACGTCATCAATCTTGTAATTATTTATGTCATCTCTGCAATGTCAGCAACAAAGTCAACCATTGTGATATTATAATATACACATTAATATAAGAAGAATTTTAAGGTCATTGGTGAGGTCACCAATTTTGTAGTCATAGCTGGTAACCATTTTTTTTTTTATAGGGGTTTGATTCATTGTGAAGTCATTGCTGATGTTACCCATAGTAGTCATCAATGATGTCAGTTGTCAGGCTGTCAATAGCCTAACACACTGTGAGGTCATCAGCAATTCAGTATGATGTCACTTAGTGATTTATACTGTCATTCGTGAGGTTGTTAATCATTGCGATTTCATTGGTGATTTCAGCTATTGTAGTGGTCACTCATTGTAGGAGAAGTGACAGTATGACACACCACCGTATAACAGCCACTTCAACCACTGTAATATATATACACATATTATTTACACACACAAACTTTCAATCATATTTTATCATTAATGTGGTACACAATAAAAATGTTATATAGTTGAGGCAAAGTTCTCATTTATTACATGTATTTCATATTCAAATGTATTTAATACATCCACTAGATTTGAGAAAATTGATCTTGTAATAAAACGGTGACTGACACAGATCCAAGCACTACTTTACACTGTTACTATTATAATTCCTTGGAGGTGTTTACACAGAATCCCCCATTGAAGCTGCAGAATATTTTCTTTGAAGTACACTCTTCTAGTGAATAATATCTTTAGCACCCTAAGGGTTTTAGGGGCATATTCAATTCGCTTTTAGATTCGCGGTAACGCGCCGGAACAGCCGCGAAACGTAATACACGGTACCGCAATAACGTGGATTTTCGTTCGCAGCCCATAGGGTTGCGAACGAAAATCCGCGTTAATGCGGTACCGTAATACCCGCAAGAACGCGCACTTTTCGCGGCAACGCGCGTTACCGCGAATCCAAAAGCTAATTGAATATGCCCCTTATTGTTTATGTCACACATTGTGATGTCACTGATCTCATCCATTGTGATGTAACCCGTTATGTCTGCGTTGTCACCTGATGTGGTATGATTAGTGATCTTACTATGCTGATGTCACCAATTATGATAATACCCATTGACATTGTCATTGGTGCTGCCACCCATTGTAATGCCACTAATGAGACCATTGCGTCATTATCATTTATACCACTTACACACTGCCACCTCGGCAATATTCCGGTTTTATGAACCAGGATATTGCTGGGTGACAGTGCAGAACAAAACGGGTCTGCCTGGGTCTCCATGGCAACATCACAGAAGGAGCTTTGATTGGCTCCTCTTGTGATATATAATTTTTTTTTTAAACTTTACAATAGCTTTCGGTGAGACCGTGTCTCACCGTTTACACTGAGCCTCGACCTGGATCGTCTGGGCTTGGCACGGCAATAACCTGAGTTTTTGAGGCAGTGTGAACTTGGCATCATTCATATGACACCCATCATATAATGCAGCGCTGTACAGAGAATATTCAGTCATGCCCCATTGGAGTCCCAATCTAAATTCCCTAATAATCAGTTCCTGGTGAATTGATAAATTGCAGTCACATGGCTATGGGTTCATCCTTCAAGACGTCTACCTCTTCTGGCTGTGAGCAACAGGAGCACTGTAACTTCTGTTTTGTCAGCATCATCATCATCATCATCGACATTTATTTATATAGCGCCTCCAAATTCCGTAGCGCTTTACAATTGGGAACAAACATTAATAAGACAATACTGGGTAATACATACAGACAGAGAGGTAAGAGAACCCTGCTCGCAAGCTTACAATCTATAGGACAATGGGAGTTTGAAACACAAGGGCATGTGTTACATCATATTGCAAAATGAACCAGCTAGAATGCAAAGGTAAAAGTACTGAGTGGGCTGTGTGTGTGGCAATGTTGGTCAGAGGGTTGTTGTCTTGTGTTAGCTGTGTAGAGGGTGGTAACAGGGGAAATTAAGATGGTGGTTGAGGAATATCATAACCTTAATAATCAAACACATATGTATGGCCCAAATATATGGGACTCTCATTGTTTAGAGTAGGACCATCCTATTAGCAAAAGCGCCTTGGCGTGGCAGGATGGCTTAAACATACATTTGCAAATGTGTGCAACAAAGACTTTTGCATTTTTATCTACAGTAGAAATGGCAGATCTGTTGCTGGCTATAGCAGTGTGCTGGGGGAAAAAATGTTGTGTGTATGTTCCTTGCAGGATAACCCCACCCTTTCAAGCACCTCTTATGGCCTATAAATTGATTTGAGCAGCTTCCACTTTTGTATTTGTCTGAGAGGCATGTTGGTGTCAGTAGCTGAGAGGGGGTACTGGCACTAAATTGCTGTTTGGAGGCTTCTGGGGTACCTCTTTGGTAAGTTGGCTCTCAATTTAAAAACACATATGTATGGCCCAAATATATGGGACTCTCATTGTTTAGAGTAGGACCATCCTATTAGCAAAAGCGCCTTGGCGTGGCAGGATGGCTTAAACATACATTTGCAAATGTGTGCAACAAAGACTTTTGCATTTTTATCTACAGTAGAAATGGCAGATCTGTTGCTGGCTATAGCAGTGTGCTGGGGGAAAAAATGTTGTGTGTATGTTCCTTGCAGGATAACCCCACCCTTTCAAGCACCTCTTATGGCCTATAAATTGATTTGAGCAGCTTCCACTTTTGTATTTGTCTGAGAGGCATGTTGGTGTCAGTAGCTGAGAGGGGGTACTGGCACTGAATTGCTGTTTGGAGGCTTCTGGGGTACCTCTTTGGTAAGTTGGCTCTCAATTTAAAAACACATATGTATGGCCCAAATATATGGGACTCTCATTGTTTAGAGTAGGACCATCCTATTAGCAAAAGCGCCTTGGCGTGGCAGGATGGCTTAAACATACATTTGCAAATGTGTGCAACAAAGACTTTCGCATTTTTATCTACAGTAGAAATGGCAGATCTGTTGCTGGCTATAGCAGTGTGCTGGGGGAAAAAATGTTGTGTGTATGTTCTTTGCAGGATAACCCCACCCTTTCAAGCACCTCTTATGGCCTATAAATTGATTTGAGCAGCTTCCACTTTTGTATTTGAATATCATAACCTTGTCTGAAGAGGTGGGTTTTCAGTGAACGCTTGAAGGTTTGAAGACTAGAGGAAAGTCTTACTGTGCGAGGGAGGGAATTCCACAAAGTGGGTGCAGCCCGAAATAAGTCCTGTAACCGACAATGGGAGGATGTGTTGAGAGTGGAAGAGAGACGCAGATCTTGTGCAGAACGGAGGTGTCGAGTTGGGAGATATTTTGACACAAGTGAGGAAATGTATGTCGGTGCAATTTTGTTGACGACCATCTTAAATGTCTTCATTTCTGGTCAGGCCTGTACCATGTAAAGCTAGATGAATTACAGGAGAACACAGCTAGACAGGTCCTAGCTGCAGAATGTGTGTGCAGTGTCTGTCTCCAGCACCGTCACAATGAGTGTAACACAGGAGGTGGAGGGCTTTGTCTGTGTACCATAGGCATGCTGGTTTGAACTTTATCCTTATCTTCTACACTCACAATTTCAATTCCTCTTTCTTTAGGACTTAAATATCAAAAGAATTACTAAAATCATTAATGCGAATAAAAAAAAATGTCAAGATCATTTATCATGTCTCCCAGCATCAAAGATCTATTCATTTTTTTTTTCTCTCCTCAAAATAATAGCTGCAGACGGGTGACACTGATTACATGCCCAGATGCAAAACCATCATCTCTTTGGAGCAATGGTGCTCTATATTTGGAAAGGAGCCAGATACATACATTTACTCTGCAGCCTGCTCAAAGGCTCCCAGACCGTCCGTCTAAACAATACTATTCAAAATAATTGCACACGGTGTATGAATAGTTAATGAAATGTACGTGATATGGAAAGAATTTTAATGTATATGACACTAGATGTAAGAAGCAATTTCTAGATTTTCACTGATATTATAGTTCAGACTGCTCAGTGTGGATTATATGTATAGATCTAAGATTAGAGAAGCTGAAATGCACAGATTATTTACAAGTCACTGGGTGGACAATCCTGCTGTAAGAATCGATAATATAATCAATACATTTCATTTTTACAAAGGTTGATCTATTGACATGCAAAATTGTACCTCTGCAATAATTTTCTCTTTGCACTAATGCACCTGATTACCTGTCTTGTGCATACGCAGGAGCACACCCAGATTCTGCATTTATGATAGAATATGATAGTCTGCGCTAACATACGTGGGATTGAAGGTCCATATGGACCTGCTCATGGCAGAAAGAAGAACAAAGTCCATTTAACATTCAGCTTACTATCAGTTTAAGACCAATCCCATCAATAAATTAAACATGTCAATGCACCCGGATGACAGGAAAAAAGGCATTCCATTGACAGTATGAGACTCCAAATCACCGAAATCTCTTGAGCATCTGTAACAATGGAGCCCTTCTGTGGGGAGAAAGTCATACTTGCCAACTCTCCCAGAATATCCGGGAGACTCCCAAAATATGGGTCAGTCTCCCGGACTCCTGGGAGAGAGGGCAATTCTCACGATTCCCGACGGGTTGTGGAGAAGTTAATGGAGGGGGCGGGGCCTTTTTGGCGTCATGGACGCGCCATTGTGGCTCCGCCCCCTAGTTTTATTGGTCGAAAAGGGTGACCACATTGGGGACGAGGCTTACGGCGTGATTATTCGAGCCCCGCCCCCACACACCCACCTGCCCCCCGGACCTCCCGGGACACGAGCTGAAAATGTTGGCAACTATGGAGAAAGTCCGCAGCTGTCCGCAAAGCAAGGCCCCGAAAATGCACCTTCTCTCCTCTTTCGATATAACTTAAATATATTGTCCAGCAAAATTAAATGTAATATTTGTGCAGAACTGCCTAGCGCACTGCATGAGAAGATGCCGCATTGTGCCCTCATCTCACCATGGATGCTGCCATCTTGACAATTGTCATCTAGGGCATTTTTTCACCTTTGTAAGTTTCCCTTATAGTCTCCTTTCTTCAGAAAAAAAACATTTATCAAAACCACAAGGATAACATTTAACTCTTCATCCACCTTCTGTAACTTTTTTTTTTTTTTTTAGTAACATTTACATATAGTCACTGCCAGCTTTTAGGTTGCCAAGGAAACCCTCTGCCCCGTGAACTATCTGTAGTCATGTTTATGATTGACAGTCCCAGTGCTACCACCAGTACCAGAGCGGTCTGGCTGCATTCGCATAGATATTGGTTCAGCTCACTTACATTGTGTGTAGATGGCACTTTATATCGCTATTTACAAATGTTGCATTGTCACAGTTCAGTGTTTGCGTTCCTGACTCTATATAGGTAACAGCTACTAGTGGTAACAATACGTATAAAAGCTACATACACCTATAATAGTAAAGGAAAAACATCATTGGGAATAAGTGTTGGGAAACTGTACTTGACCCTTAGTAACCCTCCCTCACCTCTCTGCACCAGACACTCACCTCATACTTTGACCTTATCACAGCAAGAGCATCAATCAGTTGCTTCTGAAAGCTTTGTCTCAGCGTAGATACTTTCTATAAATCAGAACACAGACAGAAACAACAGTATATAATAGGTATAGCTACAGTACAATAAATGATTCATGGATTATTATATGGTCATACAGGTACAATTTACCTTGTGTAAAGTAAGAGGAATATAATACACAAGTGATGCTGTATAATCTCCTGTAAATTATATATGTATAATCATTGAGTTCTGATGCCATACTTCAGTGTTCATTAAGAAAACTTGTGTATTACAAGGAACAACATGCCCTGTAAACTATTAAGATATAAGATATTAAGTAAGATATTAAATGTCACCTTGGAGAACTAACCTGTATAACAGCAGTCATTCTGTGGCTTCGTGCCAAGCAACTCCTCAATGATTTATAATATCTGTACAATTTACTACATCATCCCATATATTACAGTAGTGCTACCAACTACAGCTAACCTTTGGGACATTTATTTATGTAACTAGAAGTTGTTTAAATTTGCTAAAGTGCTAGGCTTATAATGCTGTATATTTTTCTAAATGCAAAATGCGTAGGAAATACTGGTCATCAACCTATTTTATATAGAGAACTAGTGCAAGCTTATGTCACATTTGTTACATATTTTATAAATGATGACCATTTGAACTTCTGGAACTTCTCCCATTTACATAGTTCAACTGTACATCCTATTTTTTTTTTCATTACAAAAAAGATCCCCCATTGAATTTTTTTATGGTAACAAACGCATACACTCATAATATATATCTATCTACACACATATTTAACCTTCACCACCTAGTGCAATTCTTGGGCTCCAATATGATCGTTTTACATGATCAATATCCTATCCTAGGCTTGGCTAACCTGTGGCACTAAAGGTGTTTGTGAAACTACAAGTCCCAGCATACCCTTCCAGCAATAAGCTGATATATATTGGCAAAGCATGCTGGGGCTTGTAGTTTCATAACACCTGGCATGCCACAGGTTAGCCAAGCCTGTTCTATCCTATTAGATTTGACCAGGTAAAGAGAAAACACCTTGGTCAACTGTCCAGTACCTTAGCAGCCAAATTAATGCAATCTGACCAAGCATATTTGCGGCCAGCTGCTCACTGGTCCGGTGTTTTGGTGGTTGTGCCAAATGGACAAATTAGAACACAAATGTATTCTCATAGTTCAATGTTTTGTTTATTATTATATGACAAGATGGTAATACTACTAATGGCTATAACATGAATATAGGCTACGTGGAAACTAACATAGTTCAAAATGTATTACATCTACACTGAATATTTATTGCATGGAAATGTTGATCTATATTCAAAATGTGCACATTCAGATCAATTAAGCAAGAATTGTTGAACAACGCTTCTTTCAAGCAGGGACTATTGAGAGGTGAATCAATTCTGCTGGCCTCAAAAGGATCAGAAAATGAGTTTATTTTCCACTGTATAGTGTGTGCCCTACAAACGACTATTGTAAATGGTCAGTCTGATCTGGGTTGGATAGGGCAGAACCAAAGAATATGCTAACAGCCACACATCGCAAGGGGGTCCTTCGGGGCTTGGATCCAACCTTAGACTAGATCTCCCCCAGTATCAAAGTATACAGTACCAATTTGTGAACTTCCTCAAGATCCAGTAGAGTCTCATTCATACGATGGTAAAGCTCCAACGCCTGGGCATGAATTCTCTGCTCGTAGTCCGTTCGCAGAAGATTTTTTTGAAAAGCAACATCTTTCTTCAAGGTTTCGAGAGACTTAAAGAAACAAGAGCATGTTAAAAAGAAAAAGGACTGTGTTTAAGATGAACAGTAATAATGCAGTGTAGCATTCAGGCAGGGAAAGGCTGGGTGACAAGTACTATTAAGGGAGCTATGGTACCAAACCAGCACCGCATGTTTACATTAACAGACAGTGTTATAACTAAAGGCCACGAGCTCAAGTACAGACTGCGGGCTCGTGCTCCCACCACCACCACTCCCTGTGCCCATAGTACATAGCTTATTTCTATTTATATAATTTTTTTCCCTTTTCGGTTTGTTAAAAAAAAATAATTATATATATAAATTTTATATATACAGTAGTACATCAGAAGAAAAGATATATAGGATAAAGCCGAGGCAAAGGAAATTGATTGTTTTTCACCGGTTGTGAATGCAAATGATTGTATGGCTGCCGCAAGTTGTCTACTCAGCTGCATTGAAAACAACGAAGACTGTGTGTTTTCAAACTTCTACAGGCTTCTAGGGCTCAAGAAGCAACCAATAGCAACCTCAGCTAAAAAGGGGATTTAGTTCCTACTATCAGACCCCAAAAGTTCTTCTAATTGGTGCAAATATCTGACAAAGAACTTAAAAGTTAGATTTTTGTATAGTATTTGTCTCTTAAATAAAGTGGATTTCTGACCTGTGTTACCGTTAGAATCACACTTGTCAGTTCCTTTATCTCCAGCACTTCGCTCACTTCAGTCTGTGTAGCGTGATCTGATTCAAAACTGCCAACTCTGAGTTGATTGGAGATTGACTGTCTATAATGAATCAATTACTTTTAGAATACATTTGAAGAAAGCTATTTTAATTGGCTACATTTTTTTTTTTTTACACAATATAGAATAAAACAGAATAACAGTGACTCAATGTATTAACTTGCAGGAAACAGTGGCTTGATTCCCTATGCCCTTCCATGCACCAAAATAAGATTGTACGTTCTGTAGAACATAGGAACAGTACCTGCAAAATTCTGTGTACTGGGCTGAATAAAACTGTAAGCGCAATAATAAAAAACATACAACAATAAAACTAATAATATATAAACACAGACTTGCTTTTAATGATCAGTTTCATGCCAAAATAGTTTATGGTGTTATTATAGGGTCAAGAAAGTACAATAAATAACAGAACTATAGGACATCTGACTGAGGGGGCAGCCTTGTCAATCTATAGGCTCCAGATTAAGTTTTATCTGTGCTAAATAATAATTGATGTCAAGCTGTTATTTTACTTCCTGTACTACTAACAAATGTGCAAAGCCGCCACATCAATGCTGAATCGCAGCTGTGACACGGTTATGGTGCTCTATGAAACCAGGAGCTTTTCAGAAGTTACACCACTGAATTGGGTGAAGCATAGTTGTTAATTGTCCCTGCGTTCCATAACCATTCCCTATTTTTTTTTATTTTCAGTTTTCCCTCTGGAAGTTTTTCCCCAGTAACAAGGGCAATTTACAATTCGCAAAAATGCAGGCATGCCCTGTAAAATCATAGTGCATGGTGGTAGAGATAAAACACATCACATCAAATTCCAGCATGCTATCACTTTATTAATTACCACGTTTAATTTTTTCTTTTAAAATACGCAATTTAGTCTTATTTATGTCTTAAATTAATCATGGGATTGAAAGGACATAAGGACTGTAATTATTATACGGGTCACTAATTTCATTGCATCTATAAAAATGCACTTTTTAATACAAAGTGTGCTTGGAATGACCAAAAGGCATCCCATTGAATGTACTTGTATTTATCTCGAAAGGACATGTTAAAAAAACAAAATTCCTTCTGCAGGGAAGAAAAGGCTATGGCAAAACAAAATCTTTTCTTTTCTTTTTGTTAACGTAAAATGAGGCACAGGGATACCTATAGATTTAGCTATCAATGTTTATGTAAAATAGGGTGTAATACACCCCCTCCCCTTGTCTCATCAATGGTTCATTCTCTTCTTGCATGAGAATTCTGTGTTTCAGGGATACAAACGACTCTTGTGTCTTTTTAATTGAATAACTGTGGCAGCTGTTTACACTTTCATAAATGACCCTTAATGAAGGCAAAAGTCTGGTTGGCTGCAATGGTTTGGTGCAAATTTGCATTTTGAAATGTTTGCAAATGATCCTCATTGTCAAAGTACAATCATTCCCAGGGGCAGATCTTTAAATCCTGATACTGTGAAAGTGTGCAAGAGTCTTAATCATGGTCAGAGACATTAGTGTGTGTATATCTCTGATTGAGTTTTGGCATTTATATATAACATTCATATGTATATTATGTGTATATATATAATACTGTTATCAGTATGGACACATTGCAGTTGGCTGTACCTCTGCTGGATCTCATGGATGTAGGCTTGCAGAGCCAGCTCCTCATCTTGGGGACTGCACGTAAGTATCTCCGAGCTCTCCGGGCTCTCCATGTTAA